>NC_133414.1:24292500-24657500 GCF_049350105.2 Macaca mulatta | reverse complement strand
AAAAAGCCACTCTCCTTGTGACATGCAATGTCTTTTAAGACAACCACAAGAGTACCTTAACACTAAAGCCCACCAGAAATAGAAGAGAGAGGGAGGGATGGAGACAGGGGTCTTTCATTGAGTGAAATCATTGGCAGTCCGCCACGAAGGTAGATACAGTAACCTGGGACGGAGACCAGCAGGATGGGCTAGAATTGAGGATGTGTGTTTGGCAGGAGGGGGGTGAGATATTGGGGGAGAGGAAGAGAGAGCACCCCAGGCCACCTCTGTTCTCCAAAGACTTTATCAAGCCCATTCCAGGGCTCCCTCCCCCCACCATGACTAGCAGTGGAGTCTGGACCACTGGAGAATGATTTAACCAGCTCTCCAATAGAGATCATAAAATGCACCCTGTACTGGGCTTGCAGCTTCTTTATTATGCTAAATGGACAAGGGCAGCCAGGGCAGACTTTAAACTCTTTCCCCTGGTGGTCCCAGGCTGGGTTTCAGCGCAGGGGCTGATGGGTGTTCAGAAGGGCCGGGCTGGGCAAAGACTCTTCATATCCATCCAGGAGTTTGGCTCACTCAGTTATCTTCATATGCATCTTTTTTAAAAGTTGGACGAAAAGTGTGGACTTAGAAGGACCATTGAATACCTGTCACTCAAACTGCCCTCACATGATCCTTCCAGTGCCAGGCTGTATTTGCCGGCCAGAGATGCCCAGGGCCAGAGGCTCCCCAGACTGGCTCTGCCACAAGGAGAGCAGCCCCTGCACCCAGCGCGGGTCGGGCCTCCCTGACGCCAAAGAAGACTCTGAAATGATACGTTTGTTCTGCCTTTACTGCTGCATTTTAAAAAAAATCGCTACACTAGAATGAATGGATTATGAGTAAATAAAAAGAAGCTGTCAGTCTCTTTGAAGGTTGTGCTTAAAGAGACTTGCCAAGTCAGGACAGAGAATGACAAGATAGAGACCCTGGTGTTTTGCATGCTCAGCTCGGTTCTTCCGCTTCATCTGCACCGCACTAAAGGTTGTGTTGAGGCATTGAATCGCAAAAAAAAGTGGCACGCAAAATAAAAGGTGCCACATCACAATGATTGCAGTGTTTTAACTGTGAGTGCCACACTGCCCAATCCAACGGAAACGCAGGTCTATACAGCCGAAGCAAACGGTACAATACTTCCATAACTTATAATTAAGTTGAAGTCGGCCTAACATTTGACTTTCTAATGAGTGTAATGAGATTACATGCCTGATGGAAGCATTTGTGCAAAAGCAACTTTCGTGTTTAATGAGGCCCTAATAAAGGACAAAATCGAATTATTTTCTCTCGTTCTGAAATTCTGTCTCCAGTGTGAAATCTTCTTTTAGGAGGAGGGGAGGGAGAGGGCGCGAAGGCTTAAAAGTGGTGAGAGGGTCCACGGCCAAGGGGCTCCCGGGAGCCTCGCGACCCAGAATCTCCGCGTGTCTGGCCAGGCCGCGCTGCGGGGTCGGGCTCGCGGCCTCGCTTTAATTGCTCTTGGACTAGGTCCATGGCACCCGCGGCGCGCGGGGAACCCCTCGGTGGGTCTGAAACTAGGTTAAAGCAATTAGCATGCTGCCAACATATTGTCCTGCGGCAGGGCCGTGAGTATTAGAGACTATCCGCAATTGTACCTTCGCCCACCAGGCCGCTGCGGGCCGCGGAGCCACACCCCGGCTGGGCCAGGCCTGCGCCGCGCAGGACTAAGGTGCCACGCGAAGGAGCGCATCTCCAGTCCGCGCTCGCGCCAGCGCCATCTGCGCGCGCGCCAGGCTTCGCCGTCCAGTGCCGCGCGCCCCGGCTCTGGCGGGCAGGGAAGTACGCCCCGAGATCCCGGGAGGCGCTCTTGGTCACAAAGGAGACAAACCCAAGCCTGGACTCCCAGGCTTTCTGGCTAAGCGACCTCGGCCGCGCCCTCGCTCTTCTCCCCTTCGCTAGGGGGCGACCCTACGCCCCCTGCCTCAGGCTCACCTTCTCCCCAGGTTGCTAGCCGAGGAGGGTCAAGTTCTGTTGAAAGCAAAACGAACTCAGTTTTAGAAGTAAGCCTGTTGCAAAGATGGCAGGGGTAGCGGGCGGCTTCTTCCTGCCTTACCTAAAAGACCCTGGATTTATGTTGAGTGGCCTCGGAGTGGTCTCTAGGCTTTGGCACCGTAGCCTGTCTCATCTCCTTTGTGAGGGGTAAGCCTGAGTTCCAGGTACCTGATGCTGTTGCTGCCGAAGAAGTTGGTCACAGGGCAGCTCAAGAGTAGCCCCTTTCCCAGCCGGTGGAAGGAGAAAGGCCCATTCCCTTAGCCCACTAGCCCCCTGCTCCCACAGTACACCGCGCGCTCACTTTTATACACCAGGAATAGACAGGGTAGGGGTGACCTTGGGTAAATCAAATGTCGTCTCTGAGTCTTAGCTTTCCCATCTGCAAAGTGGGAACAATAAATACTCCAGGATGTATTTGTATAGGGTGTTTGGAAGGTGGGCTAAAAATACACACCAAAGTTGTAGGGCAGGCGACCTAGATGAAGTGCTGTCATAGAAAGTTGAGGTCTAATCCTCTAACCTACCCACCTTTAGGCTAAATCTGAAATGTAGTTTCTTACTAGAGAGCTATACTTTGAGTCTCTGGTTCGGTTAATTTTTACTAATTCTTTTGAAAGATTATCTATCAAATCATGTACTCACAAACCTTCAGGAAAAGGTGTAAATAGCATTTATTGACAACGCTTAGAAATAAACCATATCTGGCAATAAATAAGCATGACGTTTTCTGGCCAGAGTTCTCCCAACAACACAGAGTTCAGGAAAATCATAGGCTATTGCATATTTTCAGAAAATCAGGATAAATTATATAAATTATATATTTAAAAAGAAATCATCTATTTCATCAACTCAATAGGATAATAAATAGATAAATAATAAACAGTTGATTGCCATTAGAAAAATTTGATTCTTAAATTACATTTACATTATAGATATTTACATGTACAATATGCACAGAGACATAATCAGATCCTCAGCCGAGTCTGGGACTTCTCAGGACACAAACTCAAATGGTGGTTCGTTTTCTATGTTGTTGAAGGAAGCTTTGCTGTTGAGTTTTCTGGGGTCCTCTGGGGTCCAGACTTTGGCTGTTCGGATAATATTTTGTTCCTTGAGTTGTTTTTCATCAGTCCATGAGAGAGAGTGTCCTGCTAGGGGAGGGAGGCCATAATCAGGGTCGCTGGGGGATGGGGACCCTGGACAGGTGAGAAGAGAAGACAGACTGTGAATATCCAACCACATTCCCATTGGTCCCATCAGGTCCTTTAGGACCCTTTCCTGGGCACCTCAACTGAGCAGGTGTCCTCCGGTTACACTAGAACCACCCTCTTCCTCCACACTTCAAGCCCCCACCATCCCCTCCCAGGAATCCGAGGAGCTGCAAGTCTGGCGGGGACGCGCGCCCTTGAGAGCCGCGGTCAACGTGGCAGAAAAAAAGAAAAAAGAAAAAACAAACGAGAAACGCGAGCTCGCATTCAAGGTTGCCCGTGCCCACCGACAATCCGTCATTCGGCTTGGCAGTCAGCTCCCCCAGCCCCTCCGGAGCCTTCGAGTGCCCGTCCCCGTCTACCTGAGCTGGGAAGCGGAAGCACTTACGGGTGCCCCGATGGCAAATGATGACCTTCTGGGCCTGGCTGCCCGGGCTGTCCCCGCCCAGGCGCCCGCTGCCGCCCGGACCCCCGCAGCCTCCCGCGCCACCGCCGCGCAAGGGCAGGTCGGCCTGCACGAGCTCGCTGAGGAAGTTGATGTAGCCTATGGCCAGGCGCAGCGTGTCCACCTTGGAGAGGCGCTTCTCGTAGGGTAGCGTGGGGATGTGTGAGCGCAGCCCCTCGAAGGCGTCGTTGATGGACTGCATGCGCCGCCGCTCCCGCACGTTGGCCGCCTGCCGCAGTTGCTGCAGCTCCGCCTCGGAGCGCACCCGCCGCCGCCGCCGCGCAGCCGCGGCCGCCGCTCCGCTCAGGCCGCGCAGCCGCGCCCCGGGAGACAGTACTGCCGCCCCGGCGCACGGGTAGGCCAGGCACGAGGGCGGCGAGCCGGGCGAGTAAGGGAAGCCGCCTGGGGGCGCCCCCGCCTCGCAGCAGTAGCCGCCGCCGCCGCCGCCGTCCTCTGGCTCACCGGGGCCCCCCGAGGGCGGCGGGGCGAGCGCTAGCGGGGCGGCCGAGGGCGCGGGCTGCAGCAGCAGGCACGCCCCGTCGCGGTAGCAGTACTCGTGGAGCTGGTGGCTAAGGAACTCCACCTGGGCCTGCTCATCCGCCAGCAGCTCATCACCGTCCTCCAGTGGGTCCCGGGAAGACTGGTCGGTGAAGAAGTCTTCCTCGTCGAAGTACGGAGAAGGAAAGGCGTCCAGGCCCCCGGGGAAGTGCTCCAGCAGCACCGCGTCCATGCTTGCCGCCGCAGTGGGCAGCGGGACTGCCGGGCTGCGCGTTAGTTCTTGGTAAGTTTCTGTGGCCGGCGTCGCCTGTCCGAGCCCCTCCCTCCCGGAGCCCTGGCTGGGGGCAGCTAGGCGGCCGCTGGGCTGCCCGCCCCCGGGCCTCCCTGGAGTGCCCGCGGCCGCTGCGCTCTGGCCGGCGCCCGCGTTGCGCTGGGGAGGGCTGTGAAGGACTTGCTGGAGCTGAGGGCTGGCACGCGAGGATTCTTATAACAACATCCACAGGCGCGTGCCAGGGACCCATCGCGCCAGCCAATCAGAGCGCTGGGTGCCGGCGGCGAGGGGGCCCGGAGGCGCGGCGGTGGGCGGGGGTGGGGGGCGTTTTGCTCCCTTTGGGAGCTCCTGGGGTGAGGAAAAGGCGGGGTCGCGCGGCCCGGGACTCCTCGCACTTCTCTCCTCTTGTTCCTCTGCCTCTGCGTACTGGATTCTGTACCTGCCCCGCGCGCGGCTCCAGGGCCACCTGCGTACCGCGGTGCCCGCCGCCTACCTGCGCGCGCTGAGCAGCGCTGGGTCCTTCTGTCCTGGGGCTGGGGCAGCCGCGCGCCGCGTCTACAAGCAGCCAGAGAAGCTCCTAGGAGTGCGCGCCGGTAGCCCAGATGGCGAGAGCGGAGGCCGCGCGGCGATCGTCGTCCTCCGCGGCAGCCTGGGCAATCCAAGGGTGCTGCCCTCAGGGGCCAGGTGGGTGCATTCCGCCACCCCCTTATCCGAGGCGCGCGGGGCTCCGGCCTGGGTTCCACTGGGGGCTCCTGTCCCATCTCTGGACTTTTCAAGGGCTTTTGCACAGTTTGCAGAGTATATGCGGGTGGCATTGGAAGGTGATCCGGGCCCACTCCCAAGGCGTTCCAGATGCAGCACGGGGGTTGGGAGCGCACCTATGGGACGCCGCTCCGGAGCCTGGCTTCGGTGCCTGGTGTCCGTCCCCAGTGACGTCGGCTCAGTGGCAGCCTCCTCTGCCCTCCCTGGCCCGGCCTGGAGAAAGGAATGGGGAGACGGGAGGGGCTGCCTCCGAGAGCAGCTCAGCAGGGCGCGTTTCTTCTGAGAGCAAATCTAGACCCTAGGGATTCTGAGCAATAAACCGGATACAAAAGGAGTCAATTGAATCGTCTGCTCCGGCACAGTCCAGAGGGAGGGCATTGAAGTTAAAGGGCAGAGTGTTAATCGTTTTCAAAGCCCGAGTCTCTCACCTTTCTGACTGGCCACCGGGACCATCCCTGAATGATTTTTTTCTTCCTCGACCTTTCTTTTCTGAAACACACATACACACCACACACACACACACACACACACACACACACACACACACACACGCCACAAAACGTGTGCAACTCTGCCCCAAGACAGACTTAATCACAGACTGTGATGCAACGTGAATTCCTCCCTTTAAGAGCAACAAAGAAACACTTTCGAGGTCTGGGCAATTCCGGTTAAAAGCCAGGCCGCAGCTTCCACCCCAGAAGAGTTCAGAAACGCAGCCATCCTGCGTCTTCTCCCTACAGAGGACTGAAAGGAGTCGTCCTCCAGGGCCACTTCCTTTTTCAGGCACTTGTCTCACGAGAGGCTTCTGTTGGGTATTCAGACACCTCTCAAATTCCAAGTCATGCCTCTTCAGATTAGTGATTTAAATACGATTCTTGGTTTTAGACACTGCACTGTAATTAACTGAATTGAGACCAGAGTTAAACCAAAAGATACATAAGGTTAGAAGGCCAGAGATTGCCTTACCTTGAACTGCCAACAACCGCAAACAATTTTAACCCAAGGATGGACTGGTTTTCAGTAGTTTTTTCCTGTCTTAGTTTCTCAGCCTTCATAGTGAAGGAGTCGTTCACTATTTGCATATCCTTAAAGGCAAATATGGACAGGTTCCTGGTGATAGAGCCTGAGCTGTGATTCTCTGCAATTAGATTTCTCTTTCTGACCTCAAAGGAAGGGAAAAGGGTGTGTGTGTGTGTGTGTGTGTGTGTGTGTGTGTGTGTGTGTGTGTGTGTATCAAGACCAGAAATCTAGCCAGCTAGTGATGTGCACCCTCCCTTCCTCACATAGACTAAAACTAAGTGGAAATATGCCCGTGCCCGTGGGGCAATGTGAGGACATGCAAGAGTAACAAATTACTCAGCTTCAAAGCCTTATCGGAAATACTGATAACTATCCACTGAAGAGAAGACTAGAATTGAGCCTACAAAGTCTCTTTTCAGGAGGTTGAAAGGCTTTCTCTGGTGGCTCTCTAGACTGGTGGCTCTTGAGAAACTATGTGTCATAGACATGTGGGTAGGTGGAGGACTGGGAGACAGGGGAGTGAATGTGAATTTGTGGGTATCTGTTTTTTCTTTTTTGGGGTGGAGCATGGAGGTTGGGGGATAAAGTCTCGCTCTGTCGCCCAAGCTGGAGTGCAGTGGTGCGATCTCGGCTCATGGCAACCTCCGCCTCCCAGGTTCAAGCGATTCTCCTGCCTTAGCCTCCTGAGTAGCTGGGATTACAGGTGCCCGCCACTACGACTGGCTAATTTTGTATTTTTAGTAGAAACGGGGTTGCACCACTTTGGCGAGGCTGGTCTCGAACTCCTGACCTCAAGTGATCCACCCACCTTGGCCTCCCAAAGTGCTGGGGTTAGAGGCATGAGCCACCATGCCTGGCTATATATGGGTATCTTTTTATTCAATATGATTTTAGCAATCCACTTCCACAGAAAATCATCTCACATTTTTGATGAGTTTGCGAAAAGAGTTACAGAAATTCACCTTGAACACCCAGTGAGCTCATGGGACATTCACTGCTGGTAGGAAGCTTATTGTCTTATGAAGGGGGCAGAACTAGCATGCAGGCTCTGGGTGGCTCCTAGGGGTGCATGGATGAGCATGGGGTAGGAAGAACAGAAAATGTACTCACTTGTTTCAGACATAGTCCTTCCTACCCTTCCTCCTCCTCCTCCCTCTACTGCCCTCTAAGTTTTTAGAGAATTGCTGGCTGTGCACACTGGCCTTGTTGAGAATCTAGGACAAGGCCTACAGACAGTGACACTGTGTCTCTCACACACACACGCACACACACACACACACACAGGCTTTAAGTAAGACATGATAATTCTTTACTCTTATAAAAAGAAGAAAGACTTCTCCGCTAATAAAGGGAATTTTCTCTGGGTCACTGGAGGTCACGACCATGTGGATGGCTGCCCTCTGCCACTGGAAGCAACAGGTTGGATGAGAAGACTGAAACTGAGCCTTATCTTGCCAGGCTAAAGGCCCCCCACCCTCATTCCAGTCATGCCCTCTGCACCCCTGGATTCTCTGGGCAGTTGGGGAGCCTGGAGAGGGGCTTGGTCACGAGGCTCCAGGAGTCTGAGAGAGACACACACAGAGAGAGAGAGAAGGCTGCTCCCAGAGCTGCAAGCCACTCTATTCTCTGCCAGGCTCAGGCTTCTTCTCACCACACATTGTCCCCATGAGAGATGTCCCCTAACCTTGTAAAGAGCTCTGCCTCATTATAGAATCGTATCTCATCCCCTGTGGTGGGCAGTAGAAGGAGCACTTGGTTCTTTCTAGTGCCAATCCCTGGTGAGACCTCAAGACTTTTTCAAGTCTTCAGCACGGGCTCAGTGCCACCCTGTTGCCCTGGGCCTGGCAGATTCCCAGGCTTCCTTCCGACTGCCCATAGGTCTTGCCCCATCTCCTAGGTTCTCAGCTGCAGGAGAGCTTCTGGCCAGGGCCATTGATGTTGAGCCTTGGTCTCATCTCTCTGTCTCTGCCTCTCTCTCATTATTGTTTTTAGAGACAAAGTGTCGCTCTGTCACCCAGGCTGGAGTGCAGTAGTTCGATCACAGCTCACTGCAGCCCTGAACTCCTGGGCTTAAGGGATCCTCCTGTCTCAGCTCCCTGAGTAGCTGGGACCTCAGAAATGAGCTCTCTTATGCTCTCGCGCGCTCTCTCTCTCTCCCTCCCTCCCTCTCCCCACACCTAGCTATTTCTCCCTCTTGGGGACTTGAATATTTATTCATTTGTTTCTCATCAAACATTTTCAGAGTCTTTTCCCAGCTTCTAGGAAAAATGACGAGAGGGTTAGAGCCCAGGTCCCTGGCTTTGTCCAGGATGAACTTGGGGCAAAGGCCACTCATGAAGAATGGCACCTCCTGGCTCTCCATCATCAGCTTCCCCATGGAACATTCTCATAGTGCATGATGCTGGGTGTGTATCCTCCCTTCAAGAACCTCGTCTTGCAGAAACCAGGATGCAGCTGTCTCACCCACAGTATCCCACATGCCTCCTTAGTGCCTGAAAGCAGGTACTTGTGGATGTGGCTCACAGTCTGTTCCTAGCTTGAGAAAGGGTCCATGTTAATTCCTCATGGCCCATACTGTTCCCTTCCCCATCTCAGAAACACAGAGGTGATGGCAGGTGGGTGGTTTCTCCTCTCCTGTGTCCCTGTCACCACTCCTTATCTGAGATATCTTTCTTCTCCCTGCTTGAGTGGCCAGGCACCCTCATTGGTCCACTCTTTATCCCTGTACTCTTGGGAAAAGATATGGAAAATATACTCACAAGGTTCACGCTGAAAGGCCTCTGAGGCCCAGAGACGTTCAGAGGTTTCCCTAAGGTCACACAGCAAGTTAGTGTCAGTTTTTGTTTTTTTAAATACAGATTTTTCAAAAATAGAGACAAGGTCTGCCTATGTTGCCCAGGCTGGTCTCTAACTCCTATCCTCAAGTGATCCTCCCACCTCAGCTTCCCAAAGTGCTAGAATTACAGGCATGAGTCACCATAAACAGCCAAGTTAATGCCAGTCTTACCCATCTCAGCCCAGTACTGGCTCCACTGACTGCTGAGAACAGATTTCTGCCCTGCTTCCCTCACACTTCAAAGGCATATTTGTACCTATGTGCAGTGTTGTCTAGGCTAGTCTTGAACTCCTGGCTTCAAGATATCCTCCCACCTCAGCCTCCCAAAGTCCTGGGATTACAGATGTGAGCCACTTTGCCCAGCCTCCCCTTTTTTCTGAAGAAGTTGTTGAATGTAGTTGCTTTAATATGATTTTCACATGCATTAGCTCATTAGCTCCTAATACAGAACTGTGAGATGAACTGGGCAGGTATTTTATTAAACTTTTATTTTTATTTCTTTTTTTGAGACAGGGTCTCACTGTGTCACCCAGGCTGGAGTGCAGTGGTGTGATCATAGCCCACTGCAGCCTCTAACTCCTGGGCTCCGGGGATCCTCCCTACTCGGCCTCCTTAGTAGCTAGGACTACAGGTGCACACCACCATGCCCAGCTTGGGCAGATTGCTTTTTATCATTCACAAGTGGAAACAGATTTAGAAGGGCTAACTGGCTTGGAGTGACATGCTGGCACTATGGGGCCACAAGTAGAAATAAGTGGGTTTCTAGCACAAGGGAATGGGGATCTCTTGTGGGAGGGTTCCCTAAGAGACGTTCTCCACTCAGTGGCTGCTCAGCCTAAAAACAATACATAACAGCTGGGCGCAGTGGCTCAAGCCTGTAATCCCAGCACTTTGGGAGGCCGAGACAGGCGGATCACGAGGTCAGGAGATCGAGACCATCCTGGCTAATACAGTGAAACCCCGTCTCTACTAAAAAATACAAAAAACTAGCCGGGCGAGGTGGCGGGCGCCTGTAGTCCCAGCTACTCGGGAGGCTGAGGCAGGAGAATGGCGTAAACCCGGGAGGCAGAGCTTGCAGTGAGCTGAGATCCGGCCACTGCATTCCAGCCTGGGTGACAGAGCGAGACTCCGTCTCAAAAAAAAAAAATACATAAATAAAACTGGGCTGTCTCCCACTGAGAATGAGGGCAGGAGGCACATATCTGTGGTAAAATACAGAGAAGACCCACAGGCTGAATGCCAGCCCCATTCCTTCTTGCCTTTGCATTTCTCCTTGTTAAACATTAACTTTTAAAGTGAGAACCACCTAAATGCTGATATAATTATCCAAATAAGCGTTTTCTGTCATGCCAGGGTTTATTTGATGAATAGCAAAGCTTCTGAGCTTTGTCCTTCGCTTTCGTTATTCGGCAAGGTGTTTGAACTTTAGTAATGTAAACACTGCAAGTCATTATTACTGGATGTCTGTATCTTGGCCTCCAAAGGGAGCAGTGGAAAGAACAACAATGAATTTAATAGAAACAAAAAATTTTTTCTCTGTCTATTTCTTGTCAAAGCTATACATGTTTTCTGTCTTCATGTCCTTTGGTAGGGCCTTAAATGAACTATGGTGCATCTGTATAATGGAATATGCAGCAGCCAGAAAAAACGAGTTGTTATTTTTGTTTTTTAATTTGGTGATGTGAAATATCTCCAAGATGTATTGTTAAGTGAAAGAAGCAAGAGTGACTAGTATGTTCCTTCTTGCATTTAACAAAGAAGACAGGGAATATATGTAAGCATGTTTGTGTAGGCATCAAATATCTCTAGATGGGCAGGGTGCAGTGGCTCATGCCTGTAATCCCAGCACTTTGGGAGGCCGAGGCGGGTGAATCACCTGAGGTCGGAAGTTTGAGACCAGCCTTGCCAACATGGTGAAATCCTGTCTCTACTAAAAATACAAAAATTAGCCAGATATGGTGGTGCGTGCCTGTAGTCCCAGCTTTTGGCGAGGCTGAGGCATGAGAATTGCTTGAACCGGGGAGGTGGAGGTTGCGGTGAGCTGAGATGGAACCACTGCATTCCAACCTGTGCGACCGAGTGAGACTCTGTCTCAAAAAGAAAAAAAAAAAAAAAAAACCTCCAGATGGATACCCAAGAAACTAATGCAATTATTGCATCAAGAAAGGAACTGAGTGGTTAGTGGATAGAATTATTGTATACTCCTTTGAATCTTTTGATTTTTAAGATATGTGAATGTAGATGCAGGATTTTTAAATTTTAAAACTTTTTAATTTTTAATTTTTATGGATACATAATAATTATACATATTTTTGGATCACATGTGATATTTTGATACCAGCATACAAAGTGCAATTATCAAATCAAGGTAATTGAGGGTATTCATCACCTCAGACAATTATCACTTCTTCATATTGGGAACATTCCAGTTTTTCTCTTCTAGCTATTTTGAAGTATACAACCTACTTGAGTTTGAATTTGGCTGACTTTTATATTTAGTGGGTTCATGGTGAGGCCCCAATAATAGAGGTTAATTGACTAACCGAGTGGATAAGGTAGGCTTCACCACAGCAGCTTTTAGAAAGTACTGACTTCTGGGGGGGTGTAAATTTCCTTTTTAAAAAATATTTTTTTCTTTGTATATTGTATTTATTTTGAACATTCTTTTTTGAAAAAACTATTTCAATAGCTTTTGAGGTACAAGTGGTTTTTGGTGACATGAATGAATTGTATAGTGGTGAATTCTGAGATTTTAGTGCACCTGTCGCCCAAGTACTGTACGTTGTACGTAATATGTAGCTTTTCATCCCTAGCCTCCATCCCACCACCCCACTTCTGAGTCTCCAAAGTCCATTTTATCACTCTGTAGGCCTTTATGCAGGAAATTTTTTAAAAGTTAATGAACTTATTTTTTTAAGAAAAATTTTGGAGTTTATTATGTCTTTATATAAACCCTGGAGGAGCCCTTCAGAGATCTGGATCGTAGCTTGTGCCATTTTAAAATATCAGCAAGAACTAGGTGGTAGGTGGGAACAACAAGGGCTCACAGGGGCTGTCAAGTAACCTTGGTGACTCCCTTCCATAATAATCTAAAATGGGTGGCACTGGATGCAATGCTTTTTCTTGTATGAAGTCAATGTCGAATAAAGTTTAGGGAGATTCAACAATGTAAAACACATTTTAAATTACTAAATACTCATGAAAACCACCACATTTTCGCATTGTCTGCAATGGCACAACCTACTGGTGACTGCTGTTAACGTTTTGGTCTATTTTCTTCTGTGTGTTTCTAGTTCTATATCTTACAGTTTTCACTGGACAGCATCTCATAATTTCTCCATCTCTTTACTGGCAGGCTTTAATGGTGGCATGATTCTTCATCACATGGCTTTACTGTTGGGTAATTTCATGTTCACTGAGCACCACTCGCTTCATCTGAGAACTCACAATTCAGTTCATGTTTTCTGTATCTCTTTGACTGCCTTTGTATTCTATTTGTGGTCTGACTTTTTTTTTTTTTTTTTTTTTGTAGTAGTACTATTCCTCTTGTTCCCTTAAAATCTTGTCTAGAGCAAAAAACTCTTCATCTTCTGGGTTAATCTGTGCTTGAAGAAACATATGCCAAACCACACCTGGTTCAAGCACAAAAGTGCCCAATGTTAGCCAAGAAACATTAGGTTTTTGGGAAAGCTGCCTGAAATCTCAAGTGTACAGTTTTCCTGCTTATGCTTTTCAAGAAATAGGCAGCTGCATGTCCCTAGCCACACCTCTGCTCCTGCATATGCAAAAAGAAATTATCCTAATATTACCTCATTGGGTTATTGTGAGGATTAAGTGAGTTAACAGATATAAAGCACATCAACAGTGCCAGGCACATAGTAGTAGTTGCTTAATAAGTTATTTAGTAGTAGGTGCTCAATACATGATGGAATGGATATGTGTAAGTCATCGTGAGAAGTGGGAGCCTGCTTAATCACACAGGAGTCATTCCTGGTGTTGGCCACCGCATCCTACCTCCTAGATTCATAGTGGAGAGTATCAATGACTATATCAACAAATACTGAGTTTAATTCACTGTCTACACTGGAAGATGCAGCATACTTCTATTCAGCTATTCTCATGACTTTTGGAGCAGTCAGGATTATATCTAGTTACAGCTTTTTGCTAATGCTCCTGGCTTTAAAGTGGGGACCAGAAAAGTATTTCGTTGGCCAGGCATGGTGGCTTATGCCTGTAATCCCAGCACTTTGGGAGGCTGAGGTGGGAGGATCACTTAAGCCCAGGAGTTGCCTCGGCAATGTAGTGAGACCCCATCTCTACAAAAATTAAAAAAGGTAACTGGGCATAGTGGCACATGCCTGTGGCCCCAGCTACTCAGGAGGCTGAAGTGGGAGGGTGGCTTGAGCCCGGGAGGTTAAGGCTGCAGTGAGCTGTGAATGCACCACTGCACTCCAGCATGGGAAACAAAGTGAGATTCTGCCTCTTAAAAACAAACAAACATAAAACAAGGCAAGATGCTCAGGATGGTGGGCGGGAGGCGGGGGAGGTGTTCCCACAGGCCAATCTTTATCATTTCTCCTCTGCAGTGTCCCTCTCCAAGTCACCAGTTAGACTGATTCCAAGACTGTGAGTGCAGGAGCCCAGGGGGAGACAGCTTTCCCCGTCTAACTCCCTCACTCTCCCCAGCCCTGCAGAGAAGCCAAGGATGTTTGTTTCACTTCTTATCTGAAGGATAAGCCAGGCTTGTTATGGGACACGGTTGCCTCACAATCTGCTCATTCCTCTGTAATCAGTATTTATAGCCATTTCTCTCTTCATAACAAGGGGACTCTCCATTACTGGGATTGAGTTTCCTGGCAGGACCTATCATTGGACCTCTCCTTTCTGTGGGACTCTGATTTTTCTGGATCCATATTTCTTCAATGAAAGCTCCACAGTTTTATTACAACAATTTTTTAATTTTGTGATATCATTTAGATGATAACCTTTAAAAATAATGACAATGAAGTATGGGCGTCTGCTGGAACATCTAGATGAGCACCTTAGGACTTGGTCCTACCATGGGACATGGGACCTGAATCTGGGCTTCCATTCATGTTTAAGATTAGGGGGTGCCAATCAGGCAACCTTAATTACTGCAGGCTAAAGAAAACACACAGAGATTGTGCTTGTGCCTAGAAAAGATGAAATAGCTGCACAACAAGCTAGACAGACAAAGCTAGCATGGTAGTTTAATTAAACTGGGGTAGAACTATCCCGTGGCACACAGTGGACTGAAGAGAGGAACTGATACCATGTTAGCTTTGTAGGTGGCATATGTCACTATGACAGAGTCATATTATCTATCATAGTAAATGCTGGTTAATTTGAATTTTGTTGATTTATAAACTTTTTCATTTTAAATTTTGTCTGGCTTTGTAGTTATCCAAGAGCAGTACATAGAAAGAGTTTATTCTGATGTTCTAAGTATTTGTGAATTACTAATTAAATTATTAATATGAAATTACTTAAGTACATTACTTAATTTCATATTAATAATTATTGAATGTGACACCGAGAGCCCATAAATGTTTTTATTTGTTGCTGTTTTGTTTTCCATGAATGTTTAAATTTCTTTTTGTGCATGTTAAAAAATGTACCCAGTGTATTACTACAGTCTTATTTGTGTGCAATGTAAGTAATCTCTATGGAGATTTTATACAAGTACATACATATGTGTATGTCTACAGGAATATACGCATATGTGCAGGCATGAATATATATACATATTAAAGTCAAGATTGAGAAATACTGTTCCAGATGATTACCAAATACAGACGTTTGGCTTCAGGAGGTAGATAGCAGAGAGGAAAGAGGACAGGAGAAGAAAGTGAAAAGGAAGTGAAGTAAAATAAGAGGGAGAAGATGCAAGAAGAAGAGTTGGAAAGGTAAGAAACACACATGAAAGGGCAGAGAATGGAAAAGCATGGACATTTGGCCCATATCACCTGAATTCAGATCCAAATATCTGCTCAAATGTCCTTATAGTCGTCTGTTCCTGGATCAACTATTTAATCTTGCTTAGATTTAGTTTCATTGGATAGTGAAAGGGGAAGAAATAACAATGTTTACCTTAAGGATTGTTGTGGAAAGTAAAGCAAATGATTTATGAAAAGCATCTGATACGTAGCAGACATTCAATGAATGCCAGTTCCCATCTTGCTTCCCCTAATGAGTAAGTTTTTTTTTTTAATCAAATGTCTATAAAGTACAGAAGAAAAAAGAAAAAAAGAGGCATGCATGAGAAGTGATATTACAGGGGTTCAAAGAAGAACTGGAGCACTCTCTTCCTCTGGTATCTTTCACCTTGAGCCTTGATTATCTGTATCAACTTAAAAGTTCTTTTTTTGACTATACACCTTGCATTATTTTGGATAAGTGTTCTACCTTCTGTAACACATGTCTAAGGATAAGGGTGATTAAAATATAACATTTATGTCTCTCTCATGTAATAGTTTAGCATAGGCAATCCAAAGTTTATATGATGACTACATGGGTTGGAGGTCCAGCTTCCTTGCAGCTTGTTGCTCTGAAACTTGCTCCTGAAACATGGCTTCCATCCCTGAGTTTAAAATGGCTGCTCCTACTCCTACCATTGCTGCATCCCAGCCAGCAAGAAAAAGGAAAGGACACACTTTCCTTCTTTCCTTTTAAGAACCCATGACCTGAAGGTTGCTTACATCGAGGCTGGTCACACTCAATTGGCCTGAGCCATCACATGGCCACATCTAGCTGCAAGGGATGCAGACAGTCTTGAGGTTGGTAGGCATGTTTCTAGTTATAACTTAGAATGTTATCAAAGAAAGAGAGAAAAGTAGTGTGTGTTGGGGAGATGGAGATTAGCTGTGCCCAACGCACCTTATCATTACCAGTTTTGAGTATGACCTCTTGAGAATATATGTATCTTTATATATTTTAAATTGCACACAAATAGGACTGCAGTAATACATTGGGTACATTTTTCAACATGCACAAAAATAAATTTTAAGAAGGTGAGTAAAGATGTAAGTTCTAAAATTCTTCCTGCACCTCAGTAGAATATCTTACTTGCTTTGGAAACTACTACTCTATATAATGCTGAACAATCACTTAAGTTTGTTTTCTTTTTGTTTTGTTTTGAGACAAGGTCTCACTCTGTCACCCAGGCTGGAGTGCAGTGGCATGATCATGACTCACTGCCTCCTCCACCTCCTGGGCTCAAAGAATCTTCCCACCTTGGCCTCCCAAGTAGCTGGGACTACAGGCACATGTCACCACACCCAACTTATTTTTGTAGAGATGGGGTTTCACCATGTTATCCAGACTGGTCTTGAACTCCTGGGCTCAAGTGATCCACCCACCTTGTACTCCCAAAGTTCTGGGAACACAGGCATGAACCACCACACCCGGCCACTTAGGTATTTTTTTAAGCTGAATAATCTTGTTGTTTTTCATCATTATATATGAAGCTGTAAACACAGAAATGCTGAGAAAATGTCAAATCATGCTGTTTTAATTTATTTATTGCTTTAAAGAATATGTTTTGACCATCAACTATGTTCAGGTGACTGTGTTATAGATGTGGAAATGCAGAGATGAATATGTGCAATCTCTGCCCCTTAACACATTCTTGGTGTAGTAAAGAGAGGAGTAATTATGATCCAGTTCAGTGAGGGCTATATTGAGGTATAAGTTGGTATAAGAATGAAGGGACAGGGAGAGCTTCAAAAGAGGAACAGTGTTGGCCAGGCACTGTGGCTCATGCCTGTAATCCCAACATTTTGGGAGGTTGAGGCAGGCAGAGAGGTCAGGAGTTCAAGACCAGCCTGGCCAACATGGTGAAACCTAATCTCTACTAAAAATACAAAAATTAGCCAGGCATGGTGGCACGTGCCTGTAATCCCAGCTACTCGGGAGGCTAAGGCAGGGGAATTGCTTGAACTCAGGAGGGAGAGGTTGCAGTTAGCTCCGATTGTGCTGTTGCACTTCAGCCTGGGCAACAGAGCAAGACTCCATCTCAGGGGAAAAAATAAAAGGAACAACATTGAGCTAAGCCAGTCCTGAGGAAGCATGACCACAAGAGGAGGGGCAGAAATGTGCTTCTGGGAGGTTGAACATATTTACAAAAGCCTAGAGCTGTCAATAGCCCATGGATATCCCCAGCAAATCCATGAGATGTTAGGGGCTCAGCCCCAAGCACAGCCTGGGTTCTGCACCTTCCAGTGTGCCTTTTTGCATCTCCTTTCTTAGTCCCGCCTCCACACCCCAGCCCCATCCCAGGCATGGAGTGGCCTCATGGTGAACACATGGATGACCCACCAAGACTTGTGTCTTCAAAGAATGCCCAGTGCTCCAAATTATCCTTTTTGCCCTCTTTAGAAGCCAATTACTTCAGGGCCATTGGTCTCACTTAGAGGCCATAAAGGAAAACATCTGCTCCCGTAAGGTATGAGCAACACAGAGCAACCACATCATTCCCTCCCCAGGATTTGATTAGGACTCTTGAAAGGTAATGCCATAAATCACAGGAAGGGATTTTTTGAATCTGGCATTTGGGCCTTAGTGCAGTCATTTGAAGGCATTTTTGGGGTAGACAGAGATTTCCTCGTGTCTACTGAATCTCACTTTTATTTAGCCTTTACCAGCTCTAGAAATAGATTTCCCTGTGTGCACCTCATGGTAGAATGTCTTTCTGTATCCTCATACACTCCTGATTCTGGCTTTTTTTCTTTTTCAGAAGCTTGTTATCTACTACACCTGAGTACAAACCCATTGTAGAAATCCAAGATGGTGCTAGGAATATATGCAGAGACTCCTAAAAATGTTAAGGGATGTCCCAGATGAAACCAAAGCTGAGAATGCATCATCTGTTATATAATATTTCCCTGCTCAAATTTAAAATGATGTGAGGGATTTATGTTGTCATTGACCTTAGAGGTCTCCAGGACTTAGAGAGTACATTTCGTCTTCAGCTGGACAAGTTTGAGCAGAGAAGAAAGGAAGGTACAGATAGATTATTTTATACTTTCTGGATGCTTTACAAAAAAAAAGATTAACCGGGAAAGCTTCCACCATACCTAGGCTTTGGGAGCCAGTGGAGCAAACCACAGATACTCTAGTTCTTCCAGGCAGATGATAGCTTACACTTCTCTACCCTCTTCAAGGTGAAATGTGGCCATATGACATGCTCAGCGAATGAAAGATGTGTGAAAATGACATGGTACCTCTGGGAGGAAACTTTAAGAGCCAGTGCACAGTTTATCTCTTTTGCCTCCATATTCTGTACTGATTGTGGACATACATCTTGGGGCAGAACATCTGTCAGCTGGGGACCTGGAGTGACTCTGATGAACAAAGTTCCCCAGCAAACCTTCATAGAATGGGTAACCTGGACCAGAAATAAACTTTTGTTGTGTGAAGCTGCTGAGATTTGGGGGTTGCTACTGCAGCAAAACCTAGCCCACCTGACATACCTAGGTTGGTGCATGTAGTATTCTGCACCTAGTGTCATTGCATAGAGACTCAGTACCTTTGTGGATTTGTTTACAATCTTTTGGTTTTAAGTAGTGGAAGCCAATTTGAACTAAGTTAAACTTTAAAAGGGGGATACATCATGGGATACAGAGCATCTCCTAGAATCTGATAGCAGGAATGTAGTGAGGCCTCAGGAGGCAGCAGTGCCAAGTGTTGTAGAAACTGAAGATTCTCCCCTGATACCTAATTTCTCCTTCCTTTCCTAATGGCACTCCAGGATTTTAGCTGGGCACATAGCTACCCAGAATAAAAACTACATTCCCTGCTCACCATGGCAGCTTAGTGTGGCTATGAAACTAATTTCTAATTAATGGGTTGTGACCAGAAATGAGGCCAAGCTTTGGGATTCAATCTTTGAAGGGGAAAGACATGTCCTATGTTGTCACTTCCTCTGTTTCCACTGGTTGGAATGCTGAGGCAACAGGAGGAGTTGGAGCAGCCACTGTGAACCATGAGTTGAACGCTACATGTTGAAGATGAGCAAATACACAAAAGGAACTGAAGTCCTCCATATCATTTACAGTCCATACCAAGCCTGGAATACCTATCCAGCTTCATTTTGTCTTTATGAGAAATAAATAAACTTGTATCTCACATTTTAA
The DNA here is from genome assembly GCF_049350105.2 of Macaca mulatta. Classification (NCBI taxonomy): domain Eukaryota; kingdom Metazoa; phylum Chordata; class Mammalia; order Primates; family Cercopithecidae; genus Macaca; species Macaca mulatta. Next base: position 24,638,272 of record NC_133414.1, on the reverse strand, counting down.
AACTTTTTAAAATAGAGCAGCTAAACTTGAATACTAGTCAACACATCATGATCTAGAAAGATGCCTGGACATTGTCTCCATCTTTCTTGTGCTTATCTCTGTTTCCTTCTGCACATATTCATCCTTTTCATTTTATATGGATCAGCTTTCTCTGATTTCTAGTTATTTCATAGAAAACGTGGCTGCCTCAAAGAAGCACTATGTTCATGTATGTAACACACATTTATTAAGCACCTGTTCTGTGCTGGGAAATCTCTCTTCTATGTACTGTTCTGTCTGTTGCTAGCATTAAACACTAGCAGAACACAGATCCTTTTTTCCGTGGGGCATACAGAGGAGTCAAAATGAGGAGTAGAGGTAGACAGTAACGTGAAACAGAATGATCATCTTGAAATTTGAAGAAATAAAAAATTTTATTTAAAAAAGAATTGTATTAAGGATGAAGTCAAGAGGGATGCTAAGGATGGAAATGTAGATGGGATCTAGATCAAAGAAGACCTTGTAAACTGTGTTATGGAGATGGGCATCCTATAGATAGTCATTTCCAGACTGGATAAACCTTATAGGGGTATGGGAAGAAACTATCAGAACTATCATCTATATTTTTATCTTTTTAAGAAAAATTGTGTGTCTTATGCATTCTTTGTAATATATATAACTGATTTGTATAGCAGTACATGTTTATAACTTACATATAATTAATTTGGGAATAGAAAGCTGACAAATGGTTTTGCCCAGGGGGATAGCATGATCCAGTTTACCAATTACAAAGGGTGCTTGGGGCTGCGGTGTGGAGAATGGATGGAAGCAAGGCAGGACTACAGGTAGGGAGACTGAGCAGACGGCTGTGGCAGCAGAACAGCTGGGATATTGTTAAGGACTGAACTGGGTGGTGACTGGGCAGATTGGAGAGAGATTTTGGAAAGAGAATTACTAGGACTTCTGAACTTATTGAATGCGGGACTTGGAAAAAGAGAGAAGGAAAATATGATACTAAGGATTCTGCTTTTGCCATCAGGATGAATGGTAGGCCTGTTACTGCAATTGTAGGCAAACGAAGGTCTGTAAATTGGCCCTACATTGAGGGACATGGAAATTGCTGGTGAAAATGATTAAAAACAGTTTCAATGTGAGACTGGGGTGCAGAGTGATGAAGACTGAATAAAGGCAACGAACTTGATTGAGACACCTATCTGGGGGAACTTATTAAGAGGTAGAGTTGTGAACGTGATAAGAGAAAGGTCAGGGGGTGATTTTTTGTTACTTTTTGAAGATGGGAAAGACTTTCACCCTGGGAGGAATCTATTTTCTCCCCTTTATTCTCCTCTCAAACAATCCTTTTCAGACACACATCCATCTTCCTTATCCTTGGCCAACTTCCTTATTCCTGGACCAGCTTCTCTATTACTTTAAGAAAATCATTTTATCTGGTCAAAAACGAATCCTAGTACTTGATGACGCATATAAAAGTAATGACGGTGGTGGACTTACATTAAGGGAAAGGAAGTTTCCAGCTAACATTAGACAAGACAGACAAGCTGTAAAACTTTTTGAAGTTCCCTTTAGACACACCCAACATTTCTGTCTCCTTAATCTTTTCTTCAAGTTGGCCCAGAGTATTATTAAACACCACTTGTTCTTTTTAAAATTGTCTTAATATCATAGCAGTATTTCTTGTGCTATTTTTCTTTTTCGGTATTTTCGCCGTGTGAAGGCTTTTCGGGGCTTGCCTAGGGAGGAAACTCCATTCACAATTTACTCCCTAAGGAAAGAAAGCATTTCAAGGTTTTGCTTTAAAAGCCAGCTTGAGGGGTGGGGGTGGGGCGGGGGGCTCAAGTTCTTGGTTTGTCAGGTCTTCGGGGCACAGACGGGTACAGGAGTGACCCACTAAAGGCACAGCTGTTGATGCAGCCCAAAGAAGCTAACGTACCTTTCGTGGTTTCTTCTGGTCAGGGAGTGACTGTGGCTTTGGGAGAGGTCAGTAAGGAGAAGGCCACACTGCTGTTTAACCAGAAACAGCTGCTAAATGCGCCTGGGCTCAGGCCCTTCTTTGCACAGGAAGACAGACAAGGAGAGGGCAGGCCTACCTGGAAAGTTCAAGTTAAATCCTGACAGGCCTCTGGAGGCCCAAGCAGCCCAACGTGTGGGCAAAATGTTTCTTCCCCGGCACACCGCTTGCCTCCCCGGAGAGGTTCAAGCGTCCTGTGACCTCCTGCTGCCCTTAGTCTTGAAACCAAACCGGGACTGGGCAGCCAGGCCCCTGCAGCTTTTTCTGTCCCGACCCCTAGGACGTCCGTGGGCACCCCTGGCTGGCTGCTATGGCTGCAGAAGAGCAAGAGTGAAACCGCGCGAGTGGCAGGAGCAGGCCAGGCCGGAGGCCCCTCCCCGGCTCCCTCTCCGGCGGCCTGCCCTCCCCCTCCCGGGACGTTTTTATAGCAGACACCTGCAGCACGGGCGGCCGCCCGGGTTCCCGACACAAGGCGCTGGTACCTGAGCCCTTGACTGGTAATGCACCATAAACAGCTCCTTTCAGGCCCTTTCAGAGCGGGAGCGCGGAGGTCACCGTGTCTACAAACCCCTCTGTGTCCGCCACGTCTCCTGGGCCCTGGGCGCTCAGGCCTCCAGCCGCAGAGCACGCCTGCCCGTGGGAATCCCAACACTTGTGCTCTGCGAGGCCGGCGGGGCGGGGGCGGGGAAGTGGGACCACCCGGCCCTCCCCAAGCCCGGCCGCCTCCGCCCTCCCCGCCGCTCGTTCACAGAGCGCAGCGAGTGGAACGAATTGGGTGCGCAGTCCTCAGACGCTGGCGGAAATCAAATGATAAGGCGAGGTGGGACACCCGCTCTCCGCCCCGCGGCCGACGTCCACCCCACGGCAAAGGTATCACGCGGTGTGTCCCGCCTCCCGGCACCGCGAGAGGCGGGATGACTCTGCCTGGGCCCCGGCGCAGCCAAAGGCCCGGCTCGGTGGGGCGCGATCCCAGATCGGCGCGCACAGCCCTCCGAGGGCCAGGTTGGATTGGGTGCGGTTGTACCTGTGGCGTGGGTGACCCAGTGACTGGGACCCGGGCCAGTGCTGTCAGATGTGCACGTCCTGGGCGGGGCTGGAGGCCGAGTGTCACTAGTAGCGGCGGCGGCGAGGCAGCCATTCGCCGCCTCCCAAGCCCGGCGGTGCGCGCAGGGCTTGGAGCACTCGGTGCTGAGACGCGAATGCGTATAAAGAGAAAAGTGTTTCCAATGTTTCCCCAAAATGGGGAACAGGGAAGAAGGACAAGTATCATGCAAGACGCCACGGCCACCTGTCTTTTGCCGACCATTCTGCCTTCTTTTCCGGTGGCCTGGCTCTGGGCACCAAAAGGCGGGGAGAGGGCGCCGCGCCCTAGAGCCAGCCGCGCTCGGGGACCGCAGGCGGCGCTGGCCCAGGCCACCCAAGTCCAGCAGATGAGCCCTCGTCCTGCGGGGGACCGGGCCGGAGGCCAGGGGGACGGCAGTGTCGCCGGAGGGAGCGCGCAGTCCAAGGCCGGTGCTCCGGCCCCGCGCGCCCCCTCCCGGGTCCGCAGGGAACCCGGGTTACCTGGGGAGCCGGGCTTTGTCGGCCACGCTGGCTCTCCGAGGCCCCAGAACTAATTAAACGCCTCTTTTGGCCAAGGAAAGCCTTGCGCCGGACGGGGGTGGGGGCGTGTGGGGGCGGCATGTGGGCACGGGAATAATCAGCCCCATTCTTGCGCTTCTACAAAACCCGCGGCGCAGCGAGAAGTGAACAGCGGCCGCCTGAATGGCGGTTTCAAAAGGCGACACCTGCAAGCGCGGCCGGTTGTGAATTGAATTGAGTCAAATGCGGCGCCCGCTCGTACCTGAGCAGCGAGCTATTAGTGTCAGGCGCTCCCGGTCGTCCGGGCTGGGAAGTGCGCGGCCCGGCCGCCCGCGCTGAATGCAGCAAGCTGCGGCGCGGCCGCTCCATGGGAATGTCGCCACTTGTGCTGCTAGCGGTCGGGAGGGGGTGCGCTGCCCTTTCAGAGACAGACACAATTAGGCAAAATGCTCAATGAACATTATAAATGACGTGCGATCGCTCTGCAGATTGCCTGGCAAATCAAATTATATGGTCGCTCGCGGGCAATTTCCATGTGCTTTTAAAACTTGAACAGGTATTCGCCCATTTAAAAAAAAAAAAAAAAAAGAGGGGGAGGGGGGAGGCGACTCAGGGATTCCGGAAAAAAAAACAAGTGAAAGAGTCGGTGTTGAATATTCACATGTCCCCTTTGTTGGCGACTGACTTCACAATGGGCTTGGAGAGGGGGTGCGTTTGGACGAGACACATTTTTTACTGTCTTCCATGCCGCAGAGGAAGGCACCAGAAGTTTGCATTTATTACAACTCACAATTACAGTGGGACTCCCTTTTTTCTTTTAAGACTAAAATACTTCTCATAATGAATGACTTGAAAGCTACTGTCATTCTAATAAGATGGAAGAAACATTCTAATCAGATGGAAGCGCGCCCGGGTGCACTTGGGGAGGAGGCGGAAAGAACCCTGCGCTTCTCCCTGGCACCGAGCATTAATCCCGGAGGGAGCTGGGGAAGCTGGGGCTCCAAGCTCTGCACAGCCCAGACTCTGGGCCTCAGGCGCGGCCCCGAGGCTCCCCAGTTGTCCTTCGGCCTCCCTGCGGTCCCCCAAGTATCAGGAGGAGCAGCGGCACAGGACCAGTGAGAGAAGAAGCGCTGGGTGCAGTGCGCCCAGGGCGGCTCCGGCAGTGATGCTGGCACCGGCACGAGCACCCCGGCCGCCCTTGGTCTGCCCCAGCTTGGCCCTGCGCTCTGCGGCAGCGACCCTCGGAGGAGGGGGACAGCTGGAGGCGCCCGGATTGCGCGGACCCCCGCAGAGGCCAGGAGCCGAGCCTCAGGCGAGAGGCTGTCATCGAGCAAGAGCAGAGTCGATTCTGGCTTCAAAAAAAGGAAGCAAGGAAGCAGCAGCCATCCGTGGCCTCATGCCCCTGCCGACCTCTATCTCATTTTCGATTTTCTACTCTTTTTGTTTCTAGATAATTGGGACGGAGGGAGGGGCGAAGAATTGCAGATCGTGGTGACAGTTGGTAAATATATGCATCTTAGTGAGGAAAGACAAGCAGAAGAGAAGATTGGAAATCCAGCTTTGGGGTTCGTCTTTGTCGGTGACTCACTGTGTTATCTTGGGCAAGTAGCTTAACCTCTTGGGCTCAGTTTTCTCATCCATGAAATGGGAACCAATGTCTGATGTGTCTTCCTCGTGGGGTTGTTTTCATTAGGACTTTAATTGGGAACAGCAATCTTTTGGGTAGGTTGTTTTTGTGTGCCTTGAAGTCAAAAACTATGCATAAGCCCCAGGGATAAAAACCTCCGTGAGAGGACAAATCTCAGAAACTCAGAGACCTGAGCACTGGTGTCCCTCCCCTCCCAATCGTTGAGCAGGAATCGCTCCTTGTTGGGACTGGAGGAAAGGAATGTTCTTCCTAACTGCTTCCCCGTGTAAAGAGGGACTGGGTCCCTGAGGAGTGAGGAGAGCAAAACTCAACCAACATGCTGACCATCTGGTAGTGTGTGTGTGCGCGCTTGCGTGCACGTGTGTAAGGGGCCAGGTCTCCAATAGTTGGACATTTTCATTTCTCCTTGTCTCACACTTTTCCTGCTGGTAGCAATGACCACTTCGTGAAGAGCAATGAATGAAGCGCAATTCATGAGTTAGGAAGGTGAATTTCATTGAGAAATAACATTTTTTATTGCAGTTCTGGGCATGAGAGTCCCGGAATGGTGAAGGTTCTGGGAGCCCCGCGGAGCCAGGTGCGCTGGCCTTGGTGCTGAAGGTAAAGGCTTAGCCTGCGGAGGCAACCGCCTCAAACCATGGGCCATCTGCTCAAAGCTAAAAGCAAGGGGATCACACCTTTTTAATACCTCCCGTCCAGGGTGTGTGCTTGTTTCCGTTGAGGGGGTTTAGGGGTGAAGGGTGTGTGTGTGCGCGTGCCCGCGTGTGTGTGTAATAAAAAGTAACGTATGAAAGCACAGTGACATTGTCTAATAAAGTTTAGTTCATTGAATGGACATTTAAATACCTTTCTCTGAATCTGCTCCATAACTTACTTATTCAATTCCATGTGGGAAAATTTTTACTAAATAATAGTCATACAATGTCTTAAGGATACCTGTTTCTTACTTTCTTTTCATCGTCTGATCTAAACATTATAGTGGAGAAGTTTCAGCCAAGAGCAAAATTTGTCAAAGACAAGAGTGGTCCATTCAGCACTTCTCCCTGATGACATTTAAGTTCTTCACTGCTTCTGGGCCCAAAATGGGGTGATTCCATCTCAGGAAAGAAATCACTGGGACAGTATAATCTTGGAAAGGTACATGCGGTTTTAATTAATGAATCTATTCTGAGATCTCTAAGGAAGCTCAGTTAGTACTGGGTCTAACCCAGTGATTAAGGCTTCATGTGTGCCATTTATGGGAAGAATTTTCCTTGGGCTAAAATATGGTCAAAAGACCAAGGACCTGTTCTGTTCATTTTTCTGTCACAATATCTCTTTTTTTTTTTTTTTTTTTTTTTTTTTTTTTTTTTTTTTTTTGAGACAGGGTATCACTCTGTCACTCAGGCTGGAGTGCAGTGGCATAATCACAGCTCACTACAGGCTCAAATTCCCAGGCTCCAGCCATCCTCCCATGTCAGCCTTCTGAGGAGCTGGGATCACAGGCACTAGTCACCAAGCCCAGCTAATTTTTGGTAGAGACACGGTTTGACCATGTTTCCCAGGCTGATTTTGAACTCCTGAGCTCAGGCAATTCACCTGCCTCAGCCTCTCAAAGTGCTGGGATTACAGGCATGAGCCACCACGCCTGTAATATCATATTCAACAGTTAAAAATCTATTTATACAGTGCTCATTCAAAATAGATATTAAGTAGTATGTGCAAATATGTATCCTTTAACAGGATCAGAAAATAAGTAAATGAGAATATTTGGAGTGAAAGTAGAAAAAATAAGATGTAACTGGAATTAATTTCTGTACATTTGCTAGAGATGCTCTAAAGTTTGGCTCCAAACCTCCTAGTTGTTCCCAATGCAAAGAAGAACCACAATAAATGTCATGATTCACGGGGTCTAAGATAAAAGTAAACTGGTTTCTCACAGAAGAACAACTGTTTGCAGTACTGACATCAGACAGAAACCTCTTCCATGTGCCCCCATAAAATGATGTACCCATAAAATGAAAAGTGACCTGAACAGTGTCCCTAAAGCAAACAGATCTTAGTTGTGTGGGCTAGCTTCTATTTGTGTCACTCAGTGAAGCCCCACAGTATTCCCTTTGTTTGAGTAAGAATAAAACTGGCGAGAAAAAGACCTGGTAAACACCATGCTCACTCACATCCTTACTGGGATGTTGCAGTCTTAGCACTGGGGGCAAACCATCCTGAGAATCCTCATGCTACAGTTGTTGCAACTTCTGAAAGATTTGCAAAAAATACTCTCGGGACTCAGCCTGGTATTTAAGGTAAGACCAATGACAATGACAGACTTTAGAAAAGAGGAGGTGTTACTGTTAGTGCTGGAAACTTCAGAGCCGTCTTTGGGCCAGTGCTCCAACTTCAGTACCTATAAAAGTCATCAGCTTTAACTTCACGTTTTTAGGCCCTAGAGATTATGATTTGGTGGGTCTAGTGGCATCAGGAAAAAACATTATATATATATAAAATATACATATATACATTATATATGTGTATGTATGCATCTATATGTATATGCATACACATACATGTATGTATGTGTGTATATGCATACACATACATGTATATTTATGTGTATACATAATTTTTGAAAAAGCATAATTTTTTATAAGCACCCTAGATATGCAATGAGATCACTAAATTTTTTCCTTCTTCTCTTGTATAGAGCTAATCTACAGCTTCCAGCCTTTCTTGCAGCTGTGTTGGACTGTGTAATTGAGTCCAGGCCAATGGAATGTAAGCAAAAGTGATGTACATCACTTCTAACATTAGTCCCTAAAACCACTCTTGAAATCCTCTAAGTTGGCTTTTTCTCCTCTTGTCATCTGCCACCTTTGTACAGAGGATCCCAGAGAGGACTCTGAATGCCCTGAGTGATGGCAGAGACATTAGATGGAAGGAAAACTGTGCCCCTGAATGAGTGTGTAGGGAAGATCACCATTTACAATCTGCAACAGTCACAGAGCTATGTAATGAGCAATAACTACATGTTTATGCTGTCAGCTACTGAAATTTGGGGACTGTTTGTTACAGCCTCTAGCTTTTCTTAACTTAATATACCAGGTGATTCTAACATGGTCCAATAACCACTTTTGGAGAAACACTACTCCAAACCAAACTGTCGAGAAGCAAATGATTCTGCCTTCTGGTGACAATTCCTTAGCGTCTAAGAAGGACTCGAATGGTAATGGTTTCAGGAGTGGTAGCAATCCAAGTAAATGCAAGATTTGGGGTCAGTGCCTACATTTCACAAATGTTGCCTCCTCATAAAATTTATTCAAAAGTCATAATTTATATGGCATTATTTTATTTCCTGAATATTTTCTTCCTTTTTTTCTCTCTGCCTTGATCCTGTCACCACTGGGGAAGAAAGATGAGCTCGAAGAGAAAAGGAAGAGCCACAGGTCTGTAGAGTCTTTGTTATGTGGTAGACACTATCCAGAACACTTTTCATGCACAATCTCATTTGTACTCACATACATTCCTTCAAAATAGGCATGAATATTCTCATTTTATAATGAAGACTCTAAAATCTTATTGGAATTGCTGTGCTGGCATTAGGGACTTACTGATGAACTTAAAGCTCTGCCCTTTTAGAGAGTTTGACTGGGTGACCTAAGTACACCTAAGCTATACATCTCAGTGGGAAGGCAGATGAAGGGGCATCACCTCAATCCGAGTGGTATCACTGGGCTGGAATAGCAGTTAGGGAAGGGGTGTGCTCGATGCTGTAGACCAGTTTGCTCAGTTCTGCAAGGGACTGTTCTAAATGGACCCATTGTAAGCCTGTTCAAACTCATAAAGCTCCTTGAATTCTGACCTGGGAGAAAGGATGTGCTTTTTACTAAGAACCTTATAAAGGTACTATTTTTGGCCCCAGAAACTCCATTTCTAGGGGTCAGTTCTAAGGAAATAATTTGAAATACGGAAAACACTGTATGCAAAAAGCTCTACGATGACACTATTTATAAACAAAATGAGGATACAACCTAAATCCTGTTTAAGTGGATAAGTCATTTAATGATGCATTATTAAATGACATGCATGGTCATGAAAATAATCATGCAGAGGGCTTATAATAACTTTGAAAATGTTGACGAGATAATATTATGTGAAAAATATTAAAATGTAGATTTGAATTAAAATGGCCACCTAAAATGAAAAAAAGCACATCAAAAACTAGTGATAGAAAAATGATGGAAAGAAATATACCAAAATGTTCATAGCATTTTGTCTTTGGGAAAAAGAATTAGAGATAATTTTTCCCCCACTTTTCTAATTTTTTTCAAATGTTCTATTATGCTCATGCTTATATTTTATAATGGAAAAATCAAAAAATAGAAAATTTAATACAAGGAATTTGCTTTTAGAGAAATAGTTCAGAAGAAAAATTTTAAGCTGTAAAAAAATTTTGAAATACAGCACACAGAAAAATGTATGAAATGCACAACTCAAGGATTTATCACAAGACAAGCACCACCAAGCTCAAGAGCTAGAATACTGCCAGTGCCCAGAAATCCCTCTTATATCCCCCTCAATCACCATCCCCTTTGTCGTCTCCAAGAGTAATGACTGTCAAGCTTCTATGGCCACTGTTTCCTTGCTTTTCTTCAGAATGTTGTCTCCTAAGTCTGAATCCTTAAACATGAGGATTTTATCTACCTTTTGAACTTTATGGAAATAGAATCATAGAGCATTTCTTTGTATCTGCTTTCTTTTTTTTTTGTAAACACTATAAATGGGAGGTGCCTCCATGTTGTTGCATGTGGCAAAATTCATTAATCGCTGTATAGTGTTGCATTGTATGAATGCAACATTATTTATCTATCATTTTCCCATAGATGTTTCCAGTTTGGACCATTAGGAATAAAGCTGCTGTGAACGTCTTATACGTTTCTTAGTGCATGCATGTGCAGACATTTCTTTGAGGATAAACCTAGGAGTGGAAGTTCTGGCTCATAGGACATGCATATCTTTTTCTTCTTCTTTTCATAATGTTCCTTCTTATATGTATCAAAGCTCATACTGCACAATGAGCTCTGGGTTGCAAAAGAGAATTCATTTTTTGCATCTGTCTAAGGATGTGGATGTCTTCAGTAGATTTAATGCTGAACTATTCCCCAGTGTGGTTCTAAGAGTTTACATTTCCATTGGCAAGAAGCATGTGCTTTAACTCTTTGTGGAGTGGAAGCATATGGTCCATAAAAGGAGACTCTGGGGGATTTGTTTTTAGCCTTTTTCTTTCAGGGACAGACTGGAGAAAGCTTCTTTATCCGATTATGTGATCCCCAAGGCTCACAATAGATACTGACATTGCTATATACTCCAGCTCAGAATCTACGCTGACCTTGAAGTGAATCTCCCAATACAGTTAAAAAAAAAAAAAAAAAAAAACCATCCCACCAGCCACAGCATTGAAGGGCACTCAGAAATAACACTTGGGTGAAAAGAGTTAGGTACTAAAGAGTAAAGTTATGGATGTGAATGGATCACACAAATAAAATATCTTTCGATAGTTCTAAGTCTGGGAACTTCAGGAAGCCATGGAGATGGTAATGGGGCTAAACCAATAATTTTCAACATTAAACACTTAGAGAAATGAACCGTTTACTGCGAATAGGACTGGGCAGGATTTCTAAAGCTTCCTGGCCTTGTTTTGACCTGGAATTCTGTGAACTCATTGTGATAGCTCTGGCAACATCATGCTAATCACAGGCTTTCGTTGGAAGTCATGTGTATCTCTGAGTAACAAAGTTAGGAAAATTAGCTTTAAATGGACACATGTATAGTCTCTTAAACCTTGGGGCCTATGGGGTTTGTGGTGTTGAAGAGACTGGGGAGCACTGAAGGTTTATGATGAGGAATGTGGGTATGCTTGGCAACCCAGAAACATACCCGCACCTGTCTGTTCAATCTCTCCTTCCTGGCCATTCTTCATTTCTTAAATTTTAAATTTTTAAATTTATTTTAGAGGTGGAGTCTTGCTATGTTGCCCAGGTTGTTCTCAAACTTTTGGCCTCAAGTGACCCTCCCACCTCAGCCTCCCGGGTAGCTGGGATTCCAGGTTCCACCATGCCTGGCTCTCTTTGGCCATTCCCTACTCTCTAGCACAGACTCTCAGTGATGGGTCCTGTGGAGGATGACACATTTTACCCCTGTCCACAGGCGTAGGGGCTTAGCAGGATTTGACCAGCCTGTTATGCAAGGCAAAAGAAACATCAAGGGGATGGCACATGCCACCTCTGTAAGAAATACATCTTGGGGGACAGAATGGATGTCACCATATGATGAAAGACCTATATTAGTTTTCTGCAGCGTCTGTAGCAAATTACCACAAATAAAACAACACAAATGTATTATGTTACAGGTTTTTTGTTTGTTTATTTGAGACAGTCTCACTCTGTCACCCAGGCTATAGTCTAGTGGCACGATCTCGGCTCACTGCAACTTCTGCTTTCCATGTTCAAGTGATTCTCGTGCCTCAGCCTCTAGAGCAGCTGGGATTACAGGTGCGCACCACCACACCCGGCTTATTTTTGTGTTTGGCAGAGGTGGGGTTTCGCCATGTTGGCCAGGCTGGCCTCAAACTCCTGAACTCAAGTGATCTGCTGGCCTCAGCCTTGCAAAGTGCTGGGATTACCGTCTGGGGCCTTATGTTACAGTTTTGTAGATTAAAAGTCTGACATGAAGGCTGGGATGCAGTGGCTCTGGCCTGTAATTGCAGCACTTTGGGAGGACAAGGCAGAAGGATCCCTTAAAGCCAGGAGTTTGAGACCAGCCTGGACAACAAAGTGAGACTCTGTCTCTACAAAAATAAATACATAAATAAACAAATAACAGAAAATAAAAAATTATTAATTTTAAAAGTCTGACTTGGGTCTCAGCGGACTATAATTGAGTGTCAGCAGAGCTGCCTTTCTATCTGGAGGCTCTAGGGGAGACCCACGGAGATCTGTTTCCTTGTCTTTCAGTTTCTAGAGGCCTCTCACATTCCTTGGCTTGTGGCCTCTTCCTCCATCTTCAAAGCCCAGTAATATTGCATCCCTGGACTATCTCTCCCCCACTCACATCTCCTTCTTCTTCCCTTTTCGTCTTTTAAGAATGCCATGATTTCTTAGTGCCCCCAGGATCACCCAGGATAATCTATTTTAAAGGCAGCTAATTAGCAACCTGAATTCCATCTGCAACCTTAATCTCCCTGTGCCTTGTCACCTAGCATAGTCACATGTTCCAGAGATTTGGGTGTGGCCATATTTGGGGGCTGTTATTCTGCCTGGCACAGACCCTTGGTAACGGGATGGTTAATTGATGTGCTGAGAGCTGCAAAAGAAAGAAGACCAGGGGTGGAAGTAGGGGAGGACAGGTTGAGCCTCCAGGGTATAAAAACAGCTTTCCCCACAACCCCACTTTTTCTTGGTGAGGCACAGAGCAAAAGAGGGTGAGCAAGCCCTGTAAATGATGTCACTGCACATTGCAGTCCTGGAAGCCACACCCTTGGGTTTCATGAAAAAGCTCCATCAACTTCCAGATATTTTCAGGCAACAGCTTGACTTGTTGCTGAGACATTGATGTGCAGAGCGATTTCACGGTAGTGTATTTGAATCTTCTCTCCTTGCATCTCAGGAGAGACCTAGTCTGAATGTGGCCTCCAGGAGTGGAGGGACTAAAAATGCCAGAGGGCAGAACGAAAATGCTGGAAATAAGCCACATCCTAGCAGCTAAACTTGTGCCTGCTCTATACAGGTATTGGGCCTGAGCACATTACATGCATTGCCTTCATCTTTGCAAAAGCAATCACTGTCTATTACTATCCTGATTTAGAGGTGAGGGAAAGAGAGACACCCTTGACCGTCACAGTCCTGCAGTCATGGTCAAACATGGAGGGCCGGAAAGGAGAGCTGGGCGCCTCTGGGTGTTTTGTCAGCCAGTGGCTCTCTTTCTGAAGGAGGTTGCTTTTCTCTTCTTTCTGAGATGGAGTCTCACTCTGTCACCCAGGCTGGAGTGCAGTGGTGTGATCTCAGCTCATTGCAACCTCCACCTCCCAGGTTCAAGTGATTCTTCCGCCTCAGCCTCTCAAGTAGCTGGGATTACAGGCACCTGCCTCCATGCCCAGCTAATTTTTTGTATTTTTAGTAGAGATGGGATTTCACCATGTTGGCCAGGCTGATCTTGAACTCCTGACCTCAAGTGATCTGCCTGCCTCGGCCTCCCAAAGTGCTGGGATTACAGGCATGAGCTGCCAGGCCCGGCCAGAGGTTGCATTTCTGTTGAATTTCCTCCACTTTTGCTCAGCAACACTAAGCGCATTTGGCTGTCTGCACGCCCTCCCTGCCAGCCTGGCGAATGGAAGTGAGACGTTGTTACATTCCTAATTGAGCAGATTAAAAATGCCAGTTCCCAGGGGCTGATGGCAGAACTGCCCCCAATGCCACCTGGCCCCTTTGAGGCCCCAGTGATGCTGAAATGGGGGTGGGGGATCAGGGATGGCCAGGGGATTTAGCTCTCCTTTGTCCCCAAACTCTCTTGTTTGGGTGGGGCTGCATCTGTTGTGGGGGACGGCTGTCCTGTAATGAGGCCTGTGGCTTGGCTGTTTCTGCTCTCTGGCCTTGTTGGCACGGGACCAGCCTTTCTTGGATGGGTGGGAGCCTCATGCCCTCTTTATGAAGGAGACTGGTCCAAATTCTTGAGATGGGCTCTCCAGACCTTTATTCTGAGTCTTTATTTACAACTGTGGTTCTCATTGATCTCTCCTGGAATCCTCCACAACTAAGCTAAGGTGACTAACTGCTACCCACGGCAGTAGTTCAGTTTCTACCATTTCCCATTTCAAATTATTTCATGTGTGTTGCCTCCCAACTAAGTTTCTTTCCCTTTCCTTCCCTCCCTCCCTCCCTCCCTCCCTCCCTTCCTTCCTTCCTTCCTTCCTTCCTCTCTCTTTCTTTCGTTTTTCCTTTTTTTTGGGGGGGATAGGGTCTCCCTCTCACCCATGCTGAAGTGCAGTGGTGTGATCATAGCTCACTGTAGTCTCAAACTCCTGAGCTCAAGTGATCCTCCCACTTTAGCCTTCCAAGTAGCTGGGACCACAGGTGCGTGTGCCACCATGCCCTGCTCTATTTTTTTTAATTTAATTTTTTGTAGAGACAGGGTTTCCCTGTGTTGCCTAGGCTGGTCTCAAACTCGACTTGTCAACTAAGTTTCTTAATCCTCTAATATCTCTTCCTTCTAATCTTCTCATCCTCTAATATCTCTTCCTTCAGTCACCTCAGTGCTACAGTCTACCAGGGACATAAATAATTGCTGGAAGCAGGGGGTGGAGTTGGCTGAATAATAGGAAAATTAAGCTGTTTACATTGATTTCTAGTATATGTAGATCTCTGGTAGAAATAAAGCACCAGAGACTTCCGAGCAATACATATGAATCATAAACATGCTTTATCAAAAATGCTTTTCCATTTCTAGATTTTATCCTTTAAAACAAAAAATCATGTCAAAAATTTGTTTAGCTGCTGTGTCAGTAGATGTTTTGTATCTTGAGAATTTGGTATGTTCCTCCTTTTTTGACAAATAATAATCCAGTCAGCAAGACCTCATTTCCCAGCAGTTAAATGTGGCTACATGACTAAGTTCTCCCCAAATGTGAGGCGTTAAGACAGTGAGTGTGCCTTCCCCATGTCTCTTTTGCCTTCCTGCTGGGTGCAGCCTGGACACAGTATGGCCCAGCCCCAGTCACACAGAGGAAAGGCCCTCAGGGATGGCAGGACCCCAGGATGGAAGATCTTGAGTCCCTGGATGACCACATGGAGCAGAGCTGCTCATTGGCACAGAATACTCACCCCAGACTATTACATGAGTGAAAAACGCATGCTTTTTGGTCTTTAAGCCATTATATTTGGAAGGGGTGTTCTCTTGTTCCAGTAGCTCAGCTTTTTGCCCTACCTAGCACACTGAGGTAAGTAGCATGTTACTCTACTCAATATTTTATTGGTTGTGAATTAATCACACTTTGAGTATAGTCATTAAGCAGGTTGTGACCTGCATAACCATCCTGTCTCCATTCTCTGGTGTGGCTCTTTATGGTCTTATGGTTGTGTGCATAGGCTCTGGCCTCAGCCTCCTGGGGTTCAAATCGCAGTCTCAGCTTCTACTACTTGTGTCCCTGGGCAAGTTACTTAATCCTCCTCATCCATCACCTTAGTTTTGCCAGTTTAAAAATGTAGACACTTGTAGTGCCTATCCCCTGTTTTACAGGGCATTTCTGAGGATGAAATGAGTGAACACACCTAGTGCTTAGACCGAGACTGGCACCATGTAAATACCCACTGGCTCTTAGTTCTTATTTATTATTTTACACCTTGTTCATAAAGATATCATTTATGCATAACATTGAATGACTCCTAGTATATGCTTTGCATCCTGCTGGGTTCTGGGGCTAGGGAGAGTATTAAGACAAAATTCTTTCCTCAGGGAACTGACAATTTAATAGGAAAGTCAGTTTAAAAATAACTATGGAATTGAATTGGAGCTATAATATATTACAAAGTGTGTGCCACGTGAGAGGAAAGATGCACTAGCCCCCCTCAGGTTGTGGGTAGAAAGGTAAGAATATCAAGAAAGAGGCTGGATTTTTTTCTTTTTTTTTTTTTTGAGACAGGGTCTCACTCTGTCACCCAGGCTGTAGGCACGATCATGGCTCACTGCAACCTCCGCCTCCCAGGTTCAAGAGATTCTCCCACCTCAACCTCCCAAGTAACTGGGATTACAGGCACAGACCACCACACCCAGCTACTTTTTGTATTTCCAGTAGAGACAGGGTTTCACCACGTTGGTCAGGCTGGTCTCGAACTCCTGGCTTCAAGTGATCCACCCTCCTCGACCTCCCAAAGTGCTGGGATTACAGGCCTGAGCCACAGCACCCAGCCAAGGATGGACCTTTTAAGAACATGGCTGAAATTCAGACACACCATTTCCCCAGTAGATCCTGGCCTTCAGAATGCCAATCATGACAAATGCCAGTGGGCAAATGCTGTTGATCTGAACAGATGGTCTCATAGGTCTGAAGCAGCACAGAACCAGAGCTAACCCCCATTACAGCATAAGAAGAAACAGTCACTGTCAAGGCTCCTTTGAAAGCAGATGCTTGAAATGTTAGTTGAGAATAGGAGAAAAGTGATATGCTCAGTTGGGTAAGTTGTTTAGAATCCTAATTGGTTCTCGAATTTTCTCCTATCCCCTGGCAGGTCACTGTACTTGACCGGATTTTTTTCTCACTGTGTGTCTGCCGTTTCACTTTTTTTCCTAAGCCAAGATCTCTTTAATTATTCTATTCCCTATTAACTGGGCAACTTTCACACTGTTAAAATACCTCACCACAGCAGTATTATTTGTTTGTTCATAGTCTGTGGGCTAAGAAAATACGGAATGTGCATTTCTAGTGCCGGGATTACTTCTAATTTTTTAAGTGTCTGGGGTCGTGGGAGGGGAGAGAAGAGTGTTCAATGGGTTTGATAAAGCAGCTTCCCAAAGAGGAAAAGCAGAGACTGAATGGTTCTAAAGCAGTCA
The DNA here is from genome assembly GCF_049350105.2 of Macaca mulatta. NCBI lineage: Eukaryota > Metazoa > Chordata > Mammalia > Primates > Cercopithecidae > Macaca > Macaca mulatta. Next base: position 24,621,461 of record NC_133414.1, on the reverse strand, counting down.
TTTGGCTCCCTCTGGTGGATTCTTGCAGAATTACTCATCCCCCCTCATAAACAATCCTGTCGCACATCAACTCACTTATTTGGAAAATAGAAAAATGCAACGAAACAGTCTGTTAACACAAATCCTTGGCTAAATTCCAAGGATGAAGGAATTGACTGAGGACTTTAGGTCAATTTAGGCAGAGCTAAAGCAAAATTCAAGAGATAAAATTGATTCAGTTCCACTCTATGCAAAATAGATAATGGCATTTTAGCAATGTTTGTATATTAATTTTGGTAGCTACCATTATTTCTTCCATAGTGCCTTAGTCTACAACACAGAGTCCATTCAATACATGTCAGGGTCTTGCCTTCCCCCACCACTAATTGCTCAAAAGACTTGTAAAGGTGAAGGTCGCCCTCTAATGGTTTGGATGAGTCCCACATGTGAAATTTTTTGTCTTAGTTTGGACACCTCAAACAATCTACCCTTTAGAATTCAAGAACCCTCCTCCCACCACTAATATTAGTTGCACATTTCTAATTGATTTATAAAGGTTATTTAATAATTTTAAAACCACATTAAGTTAATGTGTACTTTGCATTCTAACTCTGTGTGTGTGTGCGTGCGTACGTGTGCAATTTCTAAACTACAGCTGGTCGGTGGGCTATGGATCACTGAGGTTTACCTGCTCTTGCTGTGGGAGGTGACAGGGGCTTTGCAGCTTAGCCCTGTCCTGACACAAGGATGCTGTGGCTCTCAGGTTTCTAGGGAGCTTATTTCCACCTGCGGGACCCTCTTCAGCCCCCAGGACTCTGCCCTCCCTGGTTGACCAGAGGACTTTTCCTGCCTGCCTTTTTACGACGCTGTGTAATTAATTACACAGGACCATCCGTGCCTGGAGCTCACCGCTCGTTATGATGACAGAGTCATGGGGCCGTCAGGCAGGGGCATTTGTTTTTGGATGCACTTGGTTGCCTATAGTCCTTGGCTTTAGTGTGCTTACTGCGGCTGTGCAGTGAGGCCACTCAAAGGCTGAGTTCTGTTGACTGCAGCAAGATGGACCATTCACATCAGCTCAAGGTCATCTCATGGGTGACCTTGCAAACCCAACTACCTGAGAGTTGGTCGCTCAGGTTTAATGTAGTTCTTCCATTTTAAAAAATGTTTTAAAAGTACCTATCATGCACAAGGCCTTGTGCTGGACACTGCAGGAAGTTAAGATCAGTAAAAAGTCCCTACCGGTAAGGAGTTTCGTTTCTAGTCTGGTAGAGAAGACAGGCTGTGCATTAAAAGCAAAATCCTTTGATCCACACAAGAGAAGTGCGCAGACCTGCACAGCACTGCTGTTCTGTCGTATTGCAATTGCCCACAGGCCTGTGATTCCTAAATGAAAGATATTTTAATAGCTAGTTCGTTTCTTTCCCTTTCTTTCTCTCCCTTCATCCCTCCCTGCTTGCTTTCTATTTTTCTTCCTCCCTCCTTTCCTCCTTTCCTCTCTTTCTCCCTTTTCCCTTCCTTCCTTCCTCCCTCCCTTCCTCGCTCCCTCTCTTCCTTCCTTTCTTCCTTTTTTCCTTCCTTCCTCCCTCCTGCTCCTTCTCCCCTTTCTTCCCTTCCTCTCTTTCCTTCTCCTTTCCTTTTTCCCTTCCTTCTTCTTTCTTCCTTTCTCTTTCTTTTCTTTTCTTTTCTTTCTTTCTTTCTTTCTTTCTTTCTTTCTTTCTTTCTTTCTTTCTTTCTTTCTCTTTCTTTCTTTTTCTTTCTCTCGCTTTCTCTCTTTCTTTCTTTCTCCTTTCTTTCCTCCCTTCTCCCTCACTCCCTTTCCTCCTTCTTTCCTTCCCTTCATCTCCTCTCTCTTTCTTTCTTTTCAACAGGCACATTGCCTGGCATGCTGTAAGCCTATAGTGACCAGAACAAATACATAGGAGGAAAGTGGGGTTGGCTCTGGAGAAGGGCCCGCTCACACGCGCAGTGTGAGTGGAGGAAGTGGTGACGGTGGGCGACATCATCAGCACTGCACACCCATGTGATTGGGAATGCACCTAATTAGGTCACAAAGTCCCCTCCAGATTTCTCTCCTTCCTACCCTCTGCGACTTTCCTGTTCCATGCAATCTAGCCCAGCAGATGGATCATTCTCATCTTGCTTTGTGTGTGTGTGTGTGTGACGCTGCTATGGCCTTTCTTGTTGTGTCTTGGTGCACATAGAGACAAATATTTGTGAGATATTTATCCAGAAGTAGGATCTGGGTACATTCAGCATTGGTGGCTGGTACTTGTTCTGGTGGTCTATTGCTACCTAACAAATCACCCCAACATTTTGTGGTTTAAAACCACCACCATTTTGTTATGTCTATTCTGTGGGCTACAAATTCAGGCAGGCTCAGCTGGGCAGTTCTTCTCTCCACTTGGCTCAGACTAAGATCATTTAAGTATTTGACTGTCACATGATCTGGAGGGTCCAAGATGGCTTCACCCACATATCTGGTGCCTCAGCAGGGACAACTGCGAGGCTGGGCTCAGCTGGGACTGCCGAGATTGTCCTCCATGAGGCCTCTCCAGTGTGGTCATCTCAAGGTGGTGGGGCATCTTACAGCATAGCTGGCTGCCCCTGGAGCAAGTGTTCAAGGAGACGGAGGTGGAAGCCATAAGGCTGCTGCTGACCGAGCCTCAGAAGGCATGCAGCATCGCCTCCGCCACATTCTGCTGATCACACGAGTCACCTGGGCCAGCTCAGATTCACAGGAATGACAATTAGACTCTGCCTAATTCCAAATAGGATAAGGAACAAAGGATTTGTGGCAATTCTAATACTTCTCCAAAGTGGTCATGCCAATTTCCACACACGCCTGTAATTTATAGGACTGCGAGGGAGAGATTTTGTGTGTGTGTGTGTGAGACAGGGTCTCTGTCACCCAGGCTGGAGTGCAGTGGTGTGATTATAGCTCACTGCAGCCTGAACCTCCTGAGCTCAAGCAGTCCTCCCATCTCTTAGCCTCCCAGGTAGCTGGGACTACAGGTGCACGCCACCACACCTGGCAAATTTTGTGTATTTTTTGTAGAGATGGGGTTTCAACACATTGCCCAGGCTGGTCTCGAATTCAAGGTCTCAAGCAATCCACCTGCCTTGGCCTTCCAAAATGCTGCAATTACAGGCATGAATCACCGCACCTGGGTAGGGTGAGATTTATAATAGGAACTTTTGTTGTAATGAACAAAGCCATTTGCAAGCCTCTGGAACCCCTGATCTCTTTCCTTCCATCAGCTACAGAACAGACCTGCTTTCACTGCTTCTCAAGAATCCGCCTCAATCTCAACTGGCTGAAACTTGAGGCGATTGAGTTACTTGGCTTAACTTCCTACCTCCTTGCCAAGACATTCATCAGTTCCACGTCCTCACCTTGCTCCTTCCCTCCCAGCTCAGGAGAATAAACCTCTGCTCCTCTCCAAGGCCAGTCCCTGACCCCGGCTTCAGCCTCCCCAAGCCCGACTCTGCCCCACCCACCCCATCTTTCCTCAACCTTCAGTCTTTCCCCCTCTGCTGCTTCTTTTGTCTCCAATGCAGCCCTTAATGGGATTGTTTTAAAAAATTATCAAAAACTTAGACACATTCAGCTGTTTGCCCTTTTAATGTATTTTTAGTGATCAACTTTGAACTGTGAAGTTGATCTCCAATCCAACAGAGAGGGAGGGGCCCTAAGAGGAAAGAAAGGGGTGAGGGAGATATTTTAAGTAAAAAAAAATTATATATATATAATGTCTATCATAGTATATATATTAGATATCATATATATTATATATAGTATCTAAATATGTGTGTGTGTGTGTGTGTGTATATATATATGGGTTGTTTTTTTTTTACCATCTATTTTTTTTTTGTCTTTTTTTTTTTTTTGAGTTTAAGACTGAGTCTTGCTCTGTCACGCAGGCTAGAGTGCAGTGATGAAATCTTGGCTCACTGCAATCTCTGCCTCCTGGGTTCAATAAATTCTTGTGTCTCAGCCTCCCGAGAAGCTGGGATTACAGGCACGTGCCACCACACCTGGCTAATTTTTGTATTTTTAGTAAAGACAGGGTTTTGCCATGTTGCCCAGTCTTGTCTTGAACTCCTGGCTTCAAGCAATCAACCCACCTCAGCCTCCCAAAGTGCTGGGATTACAGGCGTGAGCCACCGCACCCAGCCTACAACCTATTTTCTTCCAAAAGGTCTTATAAAAGAGAAACTTTTTTAAAAAATTTATCAAAATATGAGTCCTAGTACTTTTTGTTATTGTAACCATAGAGAAAAGGGCTGTCAGTGATGAACAAGTCTAGTGGTTTACAGGTTTTTAGAACACGTTCCTAGATATTCTAACATTAGCGAGGTAGGATCAAGAAGAATCTCCAGAAATCTTGTTGGTCGTATTCCTACGTTTGGATAATCTTCTGGAAACTCAGATGATTTATCCTCAAAGGAAAACTGTATTTATTGCTTCTGGGGAAATGTCCTTATTGTCCATCTCAGTGACAAAAAAAATCCAGGAGTCATTCCAAAATGGAACAGAAGAAGCAAAAGAAATGGGAGAGAGTCTCATGGAAAACGAAGCCCTCCAGCTCCAGTTCTCGCCCATCCAGGCTGCTGGCAGTGTCCAGCCACAGGAAACCCCTTAATGTCTGCACCTACTGTTGGGCTGGGCCACAGCCGAGCAGGCACTAAGGTTAGGTGTGCCCCAGCTGGCTCTAGGCAAAATGACAAATCGGGTGAACAGCAACAAGATGCGCGGGTCAAAAAGGGTTACGTGCTGCCAGGCAACTTGCACCTCCTAACCATACCCACCCTCCATCACCCCTTGAGGACTCTCTGACAGACAATTAGAGCTTTTGATGTATTGGTGACCACAGTCATGGATCAGGTCCCTAAAGGAAAATGATGACAGGCTCTCCTGGTGGACAAGCTTCTGTTTCTCAGCAGTGAGCAGAGCACACGGAGCTTTGCACCCCAAGGCTCTGACACCTGCAAAGTCCCCGAACCTTAGGGTAAACACCTACCTTATCATGGCCTGGAGCAAATTTGCACGCAGCGTGGTGACTGGTGCCTATCACTCGCTGCAAGACCGTCTGCCAGGAAGAACTGCCGTGGGACTCTGTGGAGTGAAAGCATGCCGAAGGAATGTAAGCCATTCCTGTTTACGAATTCTTGCTTTCCATATCACAATGTGGCTCAAAGCACCAGAGAAGGCACACTAGTGGCCACCCTCATTTGGTTCCCACTCCTTGAGCTGACAGCAACTGGCTGTGGGATCTCAGCCAATCCTTAACTCCTCTGAGCTTCATTTTCTCCATCTGAGAAAATTGGAATGGACCCGAAAGATCCTGTTTGACGTCCAAATTCTATTTTATTTCAACTTGAATAGGATGCATAGAATGAGTCCTAGATATTATTATGTGCTAGGTGCTGTGCAAAGGTCATCCACTGTATTCTAGACTCTTTCCAATAACCCTCTGGGGTGGGTTTGAGGTGCTACTGTCATCCCTGACTTTACATACAAGGAAACTGAGCCACAGAGAAGTTAAAGCCTTTTCCTAATGTTACACAGCCCATAAGTAGCAGAACCAGGATTCAGACAGCAGCTGCCTGCAGAGGCTTAACTTTCAGCCACGCTGCTATATACCATGAGACCCAGGAGGGTCGATGTCAGTCTTGTTTTTCCCCCGAGGGACCTGTGTAGGGCTGCACAACTGACAAGTGGTGTGGCCCCAGACAAAAAAGCTAGTTTCTGTCTGAATGTAAAGTCAATCCTCTTCACCACTGTAGTATCACTGATGTCAGACTCCCAGAAGCATAAATGGAAATGTTCAATGGCAAGACATTTGTTAAACAGCAGCACAGCCGTACAAAATAATATGCCTTCAGATTGTAGGGACGGACCGGGCGCAGTGGCTCACGCCTGTAATCCCAGCACTTTGGGAGGCCAAGATGAGTGGATCACCTGAGGTCAAGAGTTTGAGACCAGCCTGGCCAACATGGCGAAATACCGTCTCTACTAAAAATACAAAAATTAGTCTGGCGTGGTGGCATGCACCTATAGTCCCAGCTACTCGGGAGGCTGAGGCAGGAGAATTGCTTGAACCTGGGAGGTGGAAGTTGCAGTGAGCTGAGATCATGCCACTGTACTCCAGCCTGGGCAACAGAGTGAGACTCTGTCTTAAAAAACAAAAATTATAGGGAAGAATATTTATTTGTGTGAAAGGACATCCAAAACACACTGTGGAAAGCAGTTACAAAACAGTGTGGCTTAAACCCATATGCAACCATGGAAAAGGTAATGAAAAAGAAGTGAAATACAATTTCTCACCTATTTAGTTGATAAATGTGACCAGTAACAATACCAAGGGATGATGAAGATATGTGGAAGTGGGAACCTTTTCTTTTTCTTTCTTTTTTTTTTTTTTTTTTGAGATGGAGTCTCACTCTATCACCAGGCTGGAGTACAGTGGCACAATCTCAGCTCACTGCAACCTCCGCCTCCCAAGTTGAAGCAATTCTTCTGCCTCAGCCTCCCAAGTAGCTGAGATTACAGGCACATGCCACCATGCCCCGCTAATTTTTGTGTTTTTAGTAGAGACAGGGTTTCACCATATTGGCCAGGTTGGTCTCGATCTTTTGACCTTGTGATCCGCCTGCCTTGGTCTCCCAAAGTGCTGGGATTACAGGTGTGAGCCACTGGGCCGGGCCGGAAGTGGGAACTTTTAGATGCTGCTGGAGTGAGTGTATATGGGCAAAAACCACTTCAGAAGTCAACTTGTCAATCTTGAAATGTGTATACCCTTCAACCCAGCAATTCCAGTTCTAAATACATATGTTGAAAAGCCCTCAAGTGCATAAGGAAACTGGTAGAGGAGTTTCTTTGCAGCATTGCTTATAATAGTAAAATATTGGAAACTATCAACATTTTAACAATAGAAGAAGAAATCAAATTGTATATATTGGCACAACAGAATGCCACGCAGCTGTTTAAACCAATCAGTCCGTGTTACATATACCAACATGAAGAGATCACAGACATGTAGAGTAGAAGTAAAATCAGTGGCCCCAGTGTGGTGGCTCATGCCTGTAATCCCAGCACTTTGGGAGTCCAAAGTGGGTGGATCACCTAAGGTCAGGAGTTTGAGACCAGCCTGACCAATATGGTGAAATCAGTCTCTACTCAAAATACAAAAATTAGCCAGGCGTGGTTGTGTTCAACTGTAATCCCAGCTACTGGGGAGGCAGAGGCAGGAAAATCACTTGAACCTGGGAGGCGGAGGTTGCAGTGAGCAGAAATCACACCACGGCACTCTAGCCTGGGCAACAGAGTAAGACTTCGTCTCAAAAAAAACAAACAAAAACCCAAGAAGTAAAATCAGCGGCTGCAAATCAGTATGCATAGTAATTACCATCGTGTCAATTATATAAACATGCACACTGCACATGTGCACACGCACGTGCACACACACACGCACACACACAGGGCCTGGAAGGATAGATATATATCAATTCATGTTATTGGTTGCTCCTGGCGAAGGAGGAAGGAGACTGGAACGTCAGAGAGAGGAACCAAGGAGATGCCAACTTCCCCTGCAGCATTTCATTCACACACCTACAGGAAAACACATACACACCCACGTATTATTACCAGATGCTCACATTGATTCATTCTGCTGGTGAATAGTACAGATGTGTTTGCTAGATTACTCTGTACTAATTTTCTCCAACTCTGCCAAGTATTTCATTTTTATATAATAAAAGTATGTATTTACCTGGGAGGAAATGATCTCCAAAGACTCACGGTGGCTATTTTTAGAGGTTGGAATTATGGTAATGTAGATTTTCCCCTCTCCAAGTATCGGTATTTTCTACATTTTTCGCTTTTGTAGTAAGACAAAAAGTGAGTTATATGCAAATTTTTGTTGAATCTAGGAGCAAAGTGAGGAAGGAATTTAGACCCCTGAGTGAGGTATTTTCATCACCGCCCTCTGTGGTGGTCAGTGTTTCCACTCAGGACTTAAGGGAAGAAAATGGAATTGTGACGAAGTCTCTCCTGCAAAAAGAAAAGCTGAGTCAGTACTGACCTTCATAAAATGCATGGGGCAGCGGCAGGCTGGTGACGGACAACTTTCTGCAGACAAGAGAAAAAAAATTTATTTTTGTTTCTAGCTTAGAGCACAGGTCTAAAACACCTGCTGCCTGGAGAGTATAAAAATTGGTTAAAAATATGGATACCGGCCGGGCGCGGTGGCTCAAGCCTGTAATCCCAGCACTTTGGGAGGCCGAGATGGGCGGATCACGAGGTCAGGAGATCGAGACCAGCCTGGCTAACACGGTGAAACCCCGTCTCTACTAAAAAAAAATACAAAAAGCTAGCCGGGCGAGCTGGCGGGCGCCTGTAGTCCCAGCTACTCGGGAGGCTGAGGCAGGAGAATGGCGTAAACCTGGGAGGTGGAGCTTGCAGTGAGCTGAGATCCGGCCACTGCACTCCAGCCTGGGCCACAGAGCGAGACTCCGTCTCAAAAATATATATATATATGGATACCTTGAAGTGATTTTAATTTCTTCATTAAGATGTTTTTATTTAACAGGAAGAAGAATTTGAATTGGCAGATATTTCTACTAGCGCGTCCAAATCACTTGTCATCTAAACTAGGACATTCTTGAGAGAGAAAGGATAGCTAACATGGATCAGGACTCTCCTAGGCATGGGACATAAGGTCATCCTAACTATGACCGTCAGAAGTACTTTGTGCAGTAGAGCACCAAGGCTGCCATGCATCCAACATGCATTCAATCATCCAATGAGCATCTAGTGAGTGTCTACCATGAACCTGGCACTATGCATGTCCTGGGAAAGCAGCAGTGACCAAGACAGACTTGGGTGGCCTCCACTGAGCTCATCACCTCCATGGAGAGGACCAGCCCTGCTTTCAGAGACCGGAGCCCAATCGCTCTGAGGCAGAGCCAGGGCAGACCCGGGCTTTTGAAGTTACACCTGAGACATGCTATTCAAAGCTGCATTGATTCCTGCATAGGTGGTGGCAGGAGCCGAGCGGCGGGGAGCATCACTAAGGAGAAGCTGGGAAACTGTGTTGGGACACTTGCAACCCATCATCTAGCGGGGAATAATGCTGTTAAGCAAGTAACTACATAATTCATGAATTGCACGTGTACTGCGTGATTTGGGAGCCCAGAGTGTGTAACAGGAATATCTGACCTGGTTTAGGAGCTCAGGGTTTTTCCCAAGGAAGTGGTGTCAAGCCAAGACCTAAAGAGTGATAGGATTTAACTGGATAAGAGGGAAGGGGCTTTGTGCAGAGCCCCTGCATACTTAAAAGCAAGAGGGAACACAATGCATTTATGGATCCAAAAGAGGCCAATGTGGCTAGAGAACAAAGAAGAGAAGTTCATATGCTTGGTTTATTTCTCTAGTTTCATGTGTGTGTGTGTGTGTGTGTGTGTGTGTGTATGTTTATATATTTAAAATATATCCTGTTCTTAAAAACCACACTTCACTCTGAGCATTTTACCCAGCAATGAAAGGCTTTCTGGAGGCTTCAAGTGAAGCTATGTACAGACACACTTTGTTTCCTGGGAAGTGCACAGGAAGTGGTATGGCTGACGGGAGTAATAGAAGCCCTTCCCAGTGCTGGTGCAGAGGTGAAAACCCACTTCTGCGCCAGCCAGGTAAGACCTGGCACAGTTCCACAGTAGCCCAGGCGGAGGAGCTGTGTGCAGTCAGGGACCCTCTGTGCACTCTTAGGAGCTTGCTGGTCTTTACGTCCCCAACTCCCTCTTCCCGCTTCGTGGGTTAGGGTTTTATCTTTCAAGTGGCCTAGAAATCCTGCGTCCCTGGGCCACCACAGCGATAGCTGCCAGCTCAGGAGAAAAACGGCTGATCACAGTGACAGAGGCAAATCTGGCGCTGAGAAAGGCAGGCTTCTTGCCTCGGCGTGGCTGGCTCTTGTCATTTTTTTCTGGGACAGCAGTTTCCCTCCATTGAGTATGTACGGCTGGAACTGAGGCAGTGTCAACCTAGGATGTTTGATTCCATGACACATAACTGGATGGGGGCAGAGGGTCCATTAGAACGATGAGTGGAGCTCTGGGAGCTGGGACCAGCATCCTGGGGTCAGCACAGTGGCTGACACCCATGTTCCTGCAGAGTGCGCTGAAACCAGGCTCTATCAGCAGCCGCTCCCCACCCAGCCACCCAGCAAAAGGACTGGTTACAGGATGGGTGTGGCTGCCAACTTCATCAGGCTGTCTCTCTGATGGTCTCTCTGCGGCTTCCACGGGGAAAATTACAATAGTAGTGCTAAAGAATTATGATAGTTGGCCGGGCGTGGTGGTTCATGCCTGTAATCCCAGCACTTTGGGAGGTGGAGGCAGGAGGATCACACTAGGTCAGCAGTTCAAGACTAGCCTGGCCCACATGGCAAAACCCCGTCTCTACTAAAAAAAAAAAAATATATATATATATATATATAATTTGTATATATATAATTTGTATATCTATATAATTTGTATATATATAATTTATATATAAAATTTATATATATAATTTATATGTAAAATTTATATATATATATATAATTTATATATACAAATAAAATTTGTATATGTGTATATATATACCCACACAAAAATTAGCTGGGCGTGGTGGCGTGCACCTGTAATCCCAGCTACTCTGGAGGCTGAGGCAAGAGAATCGCTTGAACCCGGGAGGCGGAAGTTGTAGTGAGCCCAGATCACTGCACTCCAGCCTGGGCGACAGAGCAAGGCTCCATCTAAAACAAAAAGACTTATAATAGTTAAGTAGTGCTAAAAAAGAAGCCCCACAAATTTGGAATCAGAAAAATCTGGGTTTGAGGCTGGTCTTGGTGCCTCATGCTTATAATCCTAGCACTTTGAGAGGCTAGGTGGAAGGATCGCTTGAGGCCAGGAATTCAAGACCAACCTGGGCAAAATAGTGAGATCCCATTTCTACAAAAATAAAAATAAATTAGCCAGGCATGGTGGCACATGCCTGTAGTCCTAGCTACTCGGGAAATTAAGGCAGGAGGATCCCTTGAGCCCAGGAGTTTGAGGTTTTAGTGAGCTATGATCAAGCCACGGCACTCCAGCCTGAGTGACAGAGCAAAACCCTATGGGGAAAAAAAAAAAAAAGGAAGGAAGGAAGAAAGGGAAAGAAAAACAAAAATCTGGGTTGAAATCTTAACTTTGACCCTGCTAGCTGGGTAACCTTAGGCAAGTCATTGAACTCTTTAACTGTAAAATGGGAGTATCAATATCTATCTCATAGGGTGGTTGTAGGAATTATATGAGATCATGTATATCAAATATTTAGCATGGTGCCTGACAGGTAGTATGTTCTCAGTAACCGCCTGAGCTAGGGAGAAAATTGTTTTTCTCCCTTATTATTCTTAGCAGAACTGTGTTGGAGGTCACCAGCCTGAAGATTGAACCAGGGACAGTGGGGCTGTGATGGCAAAATGCAGCCAAAGGCTTTCACACTCTACCTGTTACAATCCATGGGCTTTTAGAACTCTGATTTAGGCTGGGCACAGTAGTTCACACCTGTAATCCCAGCACTTTGGGAGGCCAGGGCAGGTGGATCACTTGAGCTGGGTTCAAGACCAGCCTGGGAAACATGGCAAAACTTTGTCTCTGCAAAAAAACAAAATTAGCCAAGCATGGTGGTACATGCCTGTTGTCCCAGCTACTTGGGAGTCTGAGGTGGGAGCATCGCTTGGGCCCGGGAGGTAGAGGCTGCAGTGAGCCATGATGGCACCACTGTACTCCAGCCTGTGAGACACAGCGAGAGCTTGTCTCAAAACAAACAAACAACAACAACAAAACCCTCTGATTTAGGGAACTTTCAGGAGTTGGTCTCCTCAAACCCCAAATCAGTGGACTGCCACTTCCTTCTGCCTCATTTGATCAGGTCTTCCAAATGACAAAAAGCAAACAAAACTTCCCTGTCCCAGCCAGGTTATTGAGGTGAGATGTGAAGTAAAAATGAAAAGAGGTGGCCATTAGATGTTATAACATTTGGAGAATCTTGTAAATTTCTTATTGCCTCAAAAATAATTGTTTAAAAAGCTCCACCCAAACTCAGTTATTATGATACGCATCCAGTTGGTGGTCTCAGCCTCTGGTGACCTGAGCTAGGTGTATGGGCTGAGTCCCATGGTCTGCATGGAAATGTGCAGAGTGAGGTCGCGGAAGGTGGACCCTGGTTGCCATCTGCAAGAGAAACAAGCCATCGGAACCCCCTGGCTTTTAGCCTAGGTCTCGGTTATTTGTCTCACAGGGTATAGTTGATTTAAAAAGTTATAAAAGTACCCAGGGGCGATGCTCACGTGGAAACAGAACTTTAGGACTGTAAAATAAAGATCAATAAAAAATATTTTATGGATCTGTTAGCAACCTTCTGTGGGATGTGTTCTTGTCTTCATTCTTTTTGACTGGGCCAGCTGCATTCATGCCCTCCTACGGGGGTGGATAGATGGCGAGGCATTTTCTTAAACACAGAAAGCAGGATTTTCCTGGCGTGAACAAAGAGTGATCTCAAAAAAATAACTCACCTTGGTGTTCAAGTACTGCCAACTAAAAGGGCTACAAAGGCAGTGCTTGAACAAAATTTCATTTTTGAACAAAACAAAATTTTCATTTTTGAAATTTAACTGGCTTTAGCTGATAATTCTATGTAGTCATTTAATTTATTCACATTTAATCTATGTGCATATTAAAAATTATTACAAAATTAATATATTTGATGAAGAAAAATGAAAAAAGAACTAAATAGTGCAAAGTGAAAAAGTCTTATTATGTCACCATCCAGAGGCTATGGCTGTTCATAATGTGATGTATATCCTCTCGGTGTTTTTCTATGCCCTTACCCAGAGCTTTCATTATTTGGTGGTGTACAAAAGTTGAAGCTACAGCAAACATGCTGGCTTGCAACCCATCCCCCTCCTTATTTTAGCTTCACAGTTTCCCTTGAACATTTTCCTATATCGTCATATCATTCATCTGCGACTCTAAAAGCTGACGGACATACCACCGTTTTACTTAGCCTATCCTCTATTGCTGGACTTGCGTGCTTTTCCCAATATTTTACTATTATATACAACAGTAGCTATATAAGTTATCTACATATACATCTCTGCATATATTTCAGATTATTCTTTCAAGGAATTACTGGCAAAGCTATGCTATATATAAAAGGAATTGACAAATATTGCCAGGGGCTGGTTCCCTTGAATCCCTGCAGTAGTGTATAGGGTACTTCTTGTCTATACTGGGCCTATACTATTGCACTCACTTTTAAAAATCCCTGCAGTTTGATGTGTAAAGCTGAGGTCTGGGGAGCAATTGAACCTGTTGCCCAAGTAGTGAACATAGTACCCAATAGGCAGTTTTTCTACCCTTGCCTCCCTCCCTCTCTCCTTCCTCCTATGTCCAGTATTTGTTATTCCCATCTTTCTGTCCATGAGTACCCACTATTTATTTCCCACTTATAAGTGAGAACACACAATATTTTCTGTTTCTGCATTAATTCGCTTAGGATAATGGCCTGAAGCTCCATCTGTGTTGCCACAGAGGACATGACTTTGTTTTTTTCTATGGCTGTGCAGCATTCCATGGTATATATGTACCATGTTTTCTTTATTCATTCCACTGTTGATGGGAACCTGGGTTGATTCCACATTGTTGCTACTGTGAATAGTGCTGCAATGAACATGCAAATCCGTGTCTTTTTGGTAGAGTGATTTATTTCCCTTTGGGTATATACCCAGTAATGGGATTACTGGGTTGAATGGCAATTCTATTTTAAGTTTATTGAGAAATCTCCAAACTGCTATCCACAGTGGCTGAATTTACATTCTTACCAACAGTGTATAAATATTCCATTCCTCTGTAGCCCCACCAATATCTGTTGTTTTTTGACTTTTTAATAATAGCTGGTACAAGATGCCATCTCATTGTGGTTTTGATTTGCATTTCTCTGATGATTAGTGATGAACCAAAGGACACTGCTGTTAATCACTCACTTGGAGGTCTTTTTTTGAGACGTGTCTGTTTATGTCTTTTGCCCATTTTTTGATGGGGTTATTTGGTTTTTGATTGTTGAATTAAGTGCCATATAGATTCTGGATATTAGACCTTTATCGGGTACATTGCTTGTGAATATTTTCTCCCATTTGTAGGTTGTCTGTTTACTCTGTTGATAGTTTCTTTTACTGTACAGAAGTTCTTTAGTTTAATTAGATCTCACTTGTCAATTTTTGTTTTTGTTACAATTGTTTTTAAGAACTTAGTTATAAATTCTTTGCCAAGGCTGATGTCCAGAGGGTGTTTCCTGGTTTTCTTCTAGTATTTTTATAGTTTGACATTCTCATATTTAATCCTTTAATCCATCTTGAATTAATTTTTGTATATGGCGAGAGGTAGGCATCCAGATTTATTCTTCTGTGTATGGTTAGCCAGTATTCCAGCACAATTTATTGAATAGGGAGGCCTTTCTCCATTGCCTATTTTTGTCAATTTTGTCAAAGATCAGTTGGTTGTAGATGTATGGCTTCATTTCTGGGTTCTTTATGTGTCTGTTTTTGTACCATTACCATGCTGTTTTGGTCACTGTAGCCTTGTAATATAGTTTGAAGTCTGGTAGTGTGATACCTCTGGCTTTTATTTTTAAAATAGGATTGCTTTGGCTATGTGGGCTTTTTTTTGTTCCATATGAATTTTAGAATAGTTTTTTCTAATTCTGTGAAAAATGACATTGGTAGTTTGTTAGGAATAGCATTGAATCTGTAGATTGCTTGGGGTAGTGTGGCCATTTTAAAGATATTGGTTCTTCCAATCCATGAGTAGGGAATATTTTTTCATTTGTTTGTGTCATCTGTGATTTCTTCCAGCAGTGTTTTGTAGTTATCCTTGTAGAGATCTTTCACCTCCTTAGTTAGATGTATTCCTAGAAAATGTTTCTTGTATGGCTATTGTAAATGGGATTGAGGCAGTATTGTTTCAATTAGCATTTCATTATTAGTAATCAGTCTGCAGCTATTTTCTAATATATTTTGGTCATTTTTAATTTCTCCTTTTGAAAATTGCTTGTCAATGTCTGTTGTCCATTTCTCCATAGAATTTGTCTTTTTATTACTAAATTATAAGAGCTCCTTATTTATACCACAAAAGTGTTCCCCATTTTGTCTTTTTCCTTTCAATTGTGCTGAATAAAAACAGAAGTTACCAAGTAAATGCAGCAGGCATTTCTGATCTCTTCCTCTGATCTCTCCATAGCCTTTCACAGAATTGACCATTTATGGCCTCTCTGGTCATTCTTTTATCCTTGGCTTTCATGACATCACACTCTTCTGCTTTTTCTCCTCCTTCTTTGGCTGGTCATTCTTATTCTCCTTGTGGGGTGCCCCCTCTGCCCATGATCTTCAGGCTTTTGTCATTGGTCTTACCTCTACTCACACTGCACACCCTCCCTAGGCAATCCACATCTCCTCCCTTAATTCAGCTATTCAATTACAACTATAGGCTGATGATTCCCATGTCTAGAGCATCAGCTTGGATCTGCCTCCTGAGCGTCAGACCCATATATTCAAGTGTTTCTTGGATATCTTCCCTTGGGTGTCTCCCAAGAACCTCAAACACAATAGAAATCACCATCTTCCCCTCATAGTAATACTCCTTCTCCTCTGTTCCTTATCTTCTTAAATGGCTCCACCACCTATCTGGTTGCCTAATTCAGATGTCTGGGTATCAACTGTGAATTCTCCCTTGTCCCCTTCCACACATTCAGACAATCAACAGGAATTGAAGATTTGACATCCTAAATTTTTCTCAATTCCACATTCTCCATCCAACACTTGCAACGCCAGTCAAGAAGATAATCATCTCCCTCTGGATTACTCCAAAAACCTCTTAAATCTTCTCCCCATGCTCTCTTCAGTTCCATCCTTCCCATTATGGATAAAGTTATTGTCTTAGTCTGTTTGCATTGCTATAAATTACCTGATCCTGGGTAATTTATAAAGAAAAAAGGTTTATTTGGCTCACAGTTCTACAGGATGCATAAGCAGCATGGTGCTGGCATCTGCTTTTGGCAAGGACTTTAGGAAACTTCCATTCATGGTGGAAAGCAAAGGGGAGCAGGCATCCCATGGCATAAAAGAAAGAAATAGAGAGAGGGAAGGGGTGCCAAGCTCTTTGAGACAACCAGATCTTCCAGGAACTCATAAAGCAAGAACTCATTCATTACTACAGGGATGACATGAAGCCATTCATGAGGGATCCACCCCCATGACCCAAACACCTCTCACTAGGCCCCACCTCCAAATTGGGGATGGATTTCCTTGTTGTTGTTGTTTTCTCCATTGCACTTTTATTTGAATATAATACTTGGGACAATTATCCAAAAGGGCCAATATTTCCCAATTTAATCTGAGGTCATAATAAAACAAGCAACAAAACAGTATTTGGGATTTCAGTTTCTCACTCTTATCAAGACTCACTGCCTCCCATCATCAATATTTATTGAGCATTTACAGTGTACTAGGCACAACAGAACATACAGAAAACACTGTCCCTGCTCTTGAGGAGCTTACATTCTAAAAGAAAAAATACACCTATTTTTAAATGGCGTTTTTGGTGTTTTCTGCAAAGTACTAAGGAAATATTTTGTAAAGTGAGCTTTGGGTATAACTTAGCTCCATCATTATTTAGAGAATGGAGGAAGAGAAAGAGGAAGGATTTTAAAGGCAGACAATGACAAATCATTCAGGATAGGTAGAGTTTTAAAGGGAGATAAACACAATCTCATCAACTAAGAAGAGATTTGCTGCAAGTAAATAGGATGAGGGAAATAGTCTGTGGGATGCAAGCAAAGGAAGCGGGTGTCATAGACATTGAGTGGAGCCAAACAGACCATGAGGCCTTTTTCCAAGTACATGATCACCAAGTAGGAATGGTTGGTGACAAGACAGAAGGCAGAAAAAGGAAGGTAATCTTGTGCACCTGACAAATAGAAAGAATAAAGGGTCAAAATTGAAGGCAGGCTATCAGAGTATCAAGAAATTATTAAAAACCAAAAAGTGATTTGGAAGCACAAAATAGTCAATGCTACCCAATGTCATGATGGCCAAGAATATTGAGGCTTCCTAAGTTAGAAAATGCCATATACCAAAATTTTATTTTATTTTAAGCTAGAAACTATAATTTTATTTTATTTACTGATTTTTTATTATACTTTAAGTTTTAGGGTACATGTGCACAACATGCAGGTTTGTTACATATGTATACATATGCCATGTTGTTGTGCTGCACCCATTAATTCGTCATTTACATAAGGTATATCTCCTGATGCTATCCCTCCCTCCTTCCCCCATCCCACGACAGGCCCCAGTGTGTGATGTTCCCCACCCTGTGTCCAAGTGTTCTCATTGTTCAATTCCCACCTATGAGTGAGAACATGCTGTGTTTGGTTTTCTGTCTCTGTGATAGTTTGCTGAGAATGATGGTTCCAGTACAAAGGACATGAACTCATCCTTTTTTATGGCTGCATAGTATTCCATGGTATATATGTGCCACATTTTCTTAATCCAGTCTATCATTGATGGGCATTTGGGTTGGTTCCAAGTCTTTGCTATTGTGAATAGTGCTGCAATAAACATACGTATTCATGTGTCTTTATAGCAGCATGATTTATAATCCTTTGTGTATATACCCAATAATGGGATGGCTGGGTCAAATGATATTTCTAGTTCTAGATCCTTGAGGAATCACCACACTGTCTTCCACAATGGTTGAACCAGTTTACAGTCCCACCAACAGTGTAAAAGTATTCCTGTTTCTCCACATCCTCTCCAGCACCTGTTGTTTCCTGACTTTTTCTAACTGGTGTGAGATGGTATCTCATTGTGGTTTTGATTTGCATTTCTCTGATGGCTAGTGATGATGAGCATTTTTTTCATGTATCTGTTGGCTGCATAAATGTCTTCTTTTGAGAAATGTCTGTTCATATCCTTCGCCCACTTTTTGATGGGGTTGTTTGATTTTTTTTCTTGTAAATTTGTTTAAGTTCTTTGTCGATTCTGGATATTAGCCCTTTGTCAGATGGGTAGATTGCAAAAATTTTCTCCCATTCTGTAGATTGCGTGTTCACTCTGATGGTAGTTTCTTTTGCTGTGCAGAAGTTCTTTAGTTTAATTAGATCCCATTTGTGAATTTTTGCTGTTGTTGCCATTGCTTTTGGTGTTTTAGTCATGAATTCCTTGCCCATGCCTATGTCTTGAATGGTATTACCTAGGTTTTCTTCTAGGGTTTTTATGGTTTTAGGTCTAACATTTAAGTCTTTAATCCATCTTGAATTAATTTTTGTATAATGTGTAAGGAAGGGATCCAGTTTCAGCTTTCTACTTATGGCTAGCCAGTTTTCCCAGCACCATTTATTAAATAGGGAATCCTTTCCCCATTTCTTGTTTCTGTCAGGTTTGTCAAAGATCAGATAGTTGTAGATGTGTGGTATTATTTCTGAGGGCTCTGTTCTGTTTCATTGGTCTGTTTTGGTACCAGTACCATGCTGTTTTGGCTACTGTAGCCTTGTAGTATAGTTTGAAGTCAGGTAGCATGATGCCTCCAGCCTTGTTCTTTTGGCTTAGGATTGTCATGGCAATGCAGGCTCTTTTTTGATTCCATATGAACTTTAAAGTAGTTTTTTCCAATTATGTGAAGAAAGTCATTGGTAGCTTGGCGGGGATGGCATTGAATCTATAAATTACCTTGGGCAGGATGGCCATTTTCACGATATTGATTCTTCCTATCCATGAGCATGGCATGTTCTTCCATTTGTCTGTGTCCTCTTTTATTTCATTGAGCAGTGGTTTGTAGTTCTCCTTGAAGTGGTCCTTCACATCCCTTGTAAGCTGGATTCCTAGGTATTTTATTCTCTTTGTAGCAATTGTGAATGGGAGTTTACTCATGATTTGGCTCTCTGTTTGTCTGTTATTGGTGTATAGGAATGCTTGTGATTTTTGCACATTGATGTTGTATCCTGAGACTTTGCTGAAGTTGCTTATCAGCTTAAGGAGATTTTGGGCTGAGACGATGGGGTTTTCTAAATATACAATCATGTCATCTGCAAACAGGGACAATTTGACTTCCTCTTTTCCTAGTTGAGTACCCTTTATTTCTTTCTCTTGCCTGATTACCCTGACCAGAACTTCCAACACTATGTCGAAAAGGAATGGTGACAGAGGGCATCCCTGTCTTGTGCCAGTTTTCAAAGGGAATGCTTCCAATTTTGCCCATTCAGTATGATATTGGCTGTGGGTTTTTCATAAATAGCTTTTATTTTGTTATTATTTTGAGATATGTCCCATCAATACCTAGTTTATTGAGTTTTTAGCATGAAGGGCTGTTGAATTTTGTCAAAGGCCTTTTCTGCATCTATTGAGATAATCATGTGGTTTTTGTCTTTGGTGCTGTTTATATGATGGATTATGTTTATTGATTTGTGTATGTTGAACCAGCCTTGCCTCCAAGGGATTAAGCCAACTTGATCGTGGTGTATAAGCTTTTTGATGTGCTGCTGGATTCAGTTTGGCAGTATTTTATTGAGGACTTTTCTGTCGATGTTCCTCAGGGATATTGGTCTAAAATTCTCTTTTTCTGTTGTGTCTCTGCCAGGTTTTGGTATTAGGATGATGCTGGCCTCATAAGAGGAGTTGGGAGGATTCTCTCATTTTCTGTTAATTGGAATAGTTTCAGAAGGAAGGGTACCAGCTCCTCTTTGTACCTCTGGTAGAATTCGGCTATGAATCGGTCTGGTCCTGGACTTTTTTTGGTTGGTAGGCTATTAATTATTGCCTCAATTTCAGAGGCTGTTATTGGTCTATTCAGGGATTCAACTTTTTCCTGGTTTAGTCTTGGGAGGGTGTATGTGTCCAGGAATTTATCCATTTCTTCTAGATTTTCTAGTTTATTTGTGTAGAGGTGTTTATAGTATTCTCTGATGGTAGTTTGTATTTCTGTGGTATCAGTGGTGATATCCCCTTTATCATTTTTTGTTGCATCTATTTGATTCTTCTCTCTTTTTTTCTTTAATAGTCTTGCTAGCGGTCTATCAATTTTGTTGATCTTTTCAAAAAACCAGCTCCTGGATTCACTGATTTTTTAAAGGGCTTTTTGTGTCTCTATCTCCTTCAGTTCTGCTCTGATCTTAGTTATTTCTTGACTTCTGCTAGCTTTTGAATGTGTTTGCTTTTGCTTCTCTAGTTCTTTTAATTGTGATGTTAAGGTGTCGATTTTAGATCTTTCCTGCTTTCTCTTGTGGGCATTTAGTGCTATAAACTTCCCTCTACACACTGCTTTAAATGTGTCCCAGAGATTCTGGTATGCTGTGTCTGTTTTCATTGGTTTCAAAGAACATCTTTATTTCTGCCTTCCTTTTGTTATGTACCCAGTAGTCATTCAGGAGCAGGTTGTTCAGTTTCCATATAGTTGAGTGGTTTTCAGTGAATTTCTTAATCCTGAATTCTAGTGTGATTGCACTGTGGTCTAAGAGACAGTTTGTTATCATTTCTGTTCCTTTACATTTGCTGAGGAGTGCTTTATTTCCAACTATGTGGTCAATTTTGGAATAAGTGTGATGTGGTGCTGAGAAGAATGTATATTCTGTTGATTTGGTGTGGAGAGTCCTGTGGATGTCTATTAGGTCCACTTGGTGCAGAGCTGAGTTCAATTCCTGTATATCCATGTTAACTTTCTTTCTCATTGATCTGTCTAATGTTGACAGTGGGGTGTTAAAGTCTCCCATTATTATTGTGTGGGAGTCTAAGTCTCTTTGTAAGTCTCTAAGGACTTGCTTTATGAATCTGGGTCCTCCTGTATTGGGTGCATATATATTTAGGATAGTTAGCTCTTCTTGTTGAATTGGTCCCTTTACCATTATGTAATGGCCTTCTTTGTCTCTTTTAATCTTTGTTGGTTTAAAGTCTGTTTTATCAGATACTAGGATTGCAACCCCTGCTTTTTTCTGTTTTCTATTTGCTTGGTAGATCTTCCTCCATCCCTTTATTTTGAGCCTATGTGTGTCTCTACACATGAGATGGGTCTCCTGAATACAGCACACTGATGGGTCTTGACTCTATCCAATTTGCCAGTCTGTGTCTTTTAATTGGACCATTTAACCCATTTTCATTTAAGGTTAATATTGTTTTGTGTGAATTTGATCCTGTCATTATGATGTTAGCTGGTTATTTTGCTCATTAGTTGATGCAGTTTCTTCCTAGCATCAATAATCTTTACAATTTGGCATGTTTTTGCAGTGGCTGGTACTGGTTGTTTCTTTCCATGTTTAGTGCTTCCTTCAGGAGCTCTTGTAAGGCAGGCCTGGTGGTGACAAAATCTCTCAGCATTTGCTCGTCTGTAAAGGATTTTATTTCTCCTTCACTTATGAAGCTTAGTTTGGCTGGATATGAAATTCTGGGTTGAAAATTCTTTTCTTTAAGAATGTTGAATATTGGCCCCCACTCTCTTCTGGCTTGT
Organism: Macaca mulatta; assembly: GCF_049350105.2. Classification (NCBI taxonomy): domain Eukaryota; kingdom Metazoa; phylum Chordata; class Mammalia; order Primates; family Cercopithecidae; genus Macaca; species Macaca mulatta. The sequence goes on along the minus strand of NC_133414.1, from coordinate 24,599,909 downwards.
AGAGTTTCTGTAGAGAGATCCACTGTTAGTCTGATGGGCTTCCCTTTGTGGGTAACCCAACCTTTCTCTCTGGGTGCCCTTAATATTTTTTCCTTCATTTCAACTTTGGTGAATCTGACAATTATGTGTGTTGGTGTTGCTCTTCTCGAGAAGTATCTTTGTGGCATTCTCTGTATTTCCTGAATTTGAATGTTGGCCTGCCTTGCTAGGCTGGGGAAGTTCTCCTGGATAATATCCTGAAGAATTTTCCCACTCGATTCCATTCTCCCCATCACTTTCAGGTACTCCAATCAGACATAGATTTGGTCTTTTCAGGTCCCATATTTCTTGGAGGCTTTGTTCATTTCTTTTTACTCTTTTTTCTCTAAACTTCTCTTCTCACTTCATTTCATTCATTTGATCTTCAATCGCTGATACCCTTCCTTCCACTTGATGGAATTGGCTACTGAAGCTTGTGTATGCATCGTGTAGTTCTTGTGTCATGGTTTGCAGCTCCATCAGGTCATTTAAGGTCTTCTCTACGCTGTTTATTCTAGTTAGCCATTTGTCTAATTTTTGTCCAAGGTTTTCAGCTTCTTTGTGATGGATTTGAACATCCTCCTTTAGCTCGGAGAAGTTTGTTATTACCGATCATCTGAAGCCTTCCTATCTCAGCTCATTAAAGTCATTCTTCATCAAGCTTTGTTCTTTTGCTGGCAAGAAGCTGCGTTCCTTTGGAGAAGAAGACATGCTCTGATTTTTAGAATTTTCAGCTTTTCTGCTCGGGTTTCTCCCCATCTTTGTGGTTTTATCTACCTTTGGTCTTTGATGATGGTGACATACAGATGGGGTTTTGGTGTGGATGTCCTTTCTGTTTGTTAGTTTTCCTTCTAACAGTCAGGACCCTCAGCTGCAGGTCTGTTGGAGTTTGCTGGAGGTTCACTCCAGACCCTGTTTGCCTAGGTATCACCAGCGGAGGCTGCAGAACAGCACATATTGCAGAATGGCAGATGTTGCTGCCTGATCCTTCCTCTGGAAGCTTCATCTCAGAGGGACATCCAGCTGTGTGAGGTGTTATGAGGTGTCAGTAGGCCCCTTCTGGGAGGTGTCTCCTAGTTAGGCCACTCGGGGGTCAGGGACCCACTTGAGGAGGCAGTGTGTCCATTCTCAGATCTCAAACTCTGTGCTGGGAGAACCACTACTCTCTTCAAAGCTGTCAGATAGGGACGTTTAAGTCTGCAGAAATTTCTGCTGCCTTTTGTTCAGCTATGCCCTGCCCCCAGAGGTGGAGTCTACAGAAGCAGGCAGGCCTCCTGGAGATGCAGTGGGCTCTATCCAGTTCAAACTTCCCTGCTGCTTTGTTTACCTACTCTAGCTTCAGCGATGGTGGATGCCCCTCCCCCAGCCTTGCTGTTGCCTTGCAGTTGGATCTCAGACTGCTGTGCTAGCAGTGAGTGAGGCTTTGTGGGCATGGGACCCTCTGAACCAGGCGCGGGGTATAATTTCCTGGTGTGCCATTTGCTAAGACCATTGGAAAAGCGCAATATTAGGGTGGGAGTGTCCCAATTTTCCAGGTACCATCTGTCACAGCTTCTCTTGGCTAGGAAAGGGAATTCCCCAACCCCTTGCACTTCCCAGGTGAGGCGATGCCCCGCCCTGCTTCAGCTAACCCCCCGTGGGCTGCACCCACTGTCCGACAAGCCCCAGTGAGATGAACCTGGTACCTCAGTTGGAAATGCAGAAATCACCCATCTTCTGTGTCACTCACACTAGGAGCTGTAGACTGGAGCTGTTCCTATTCAGCCATCTTGGAACCTCTCACCATATACCAAAATTTTAAATGGAGCATATTACATTTTTTTTCCAAACAATCTTCCCCTCTCCCAGAAAAAATAGGAACTTATTTCTTTTTCAGGGTGGGGAGGAAGAGAGGGGATCATAGGACATGGAAACAGTAGTTATATTAGTAGTATTTTTCTTGTTATGATAAACTTTGTGTTTAAACTTGGTAAAAGCCCATTAGCTGCCAAGAGGGAATAAGGAATAAACTTCAAAAAATGTAAAATTTCCTTTAGAGAAGTTTCAGAACCAAAAGACTAATTTACATGAAAAGCTGTAGAGAAAGTAGTTGAAAACTCCATTCATAAAACTTTTATTCCTCTTACATGAATTTAATACACCTGTTCTTAACAATTATGCTTAGATTGTTCATGAAAATTTCCTAAGACATTAAACAAAGCTAGCCATCATCTCAAGTTATTTCTCTGTTAACTATTTTTACAGCACAATGTGTTAGGCAAGTATCAAAAAAAAAAAAATCAGAAAAGCAAAAAACCTAAAAAAAAGCTAAATACATGGGTTTTTTTTTTTTTTACTGCTGTGTTTGATATATATGAAGTAATGATCAAAGCAATTCATTTTTACTGCATCTTTACTTTTACATTTGTTCTTAGGTTGCCTAACACATTTAAATACAAATAAAATGAGTGTAGCAAAAATAATGAAAGCTAACAGCTGGTAACTTTACAAATAATGCAATGTGAACCATTTCTGCCCTTATCCAGAGTAAAATACATCACAACTTTGTCTAAAGGAACACTTCTGCAGTTGTAGTCAAAGGTTGTGAGATTGACTATTCCACAGATGTACATGATTTAACATGTGGTATCCATGGGGTATCTGTTTCTACCACAGCCTTGTAAGTGCTCCATACCTTAAAGTACCCACAATTACTACACCTGTGACTGGAACCAGTGATCCCTTTTATTCCCCACCAGGACAAACCAATATGTAGGCAGTTTTCTTTGCTTAGACATGGAAACAGTTTTAACACCGGCCCTTGTGAAGACACAATGTACCAAAAGTACTATACCAAACATTTATAACTTGTATAAAAATTCCACATCCCCATATTGGCCACCTCAAGATGAAAACAGATAACTCCCTGAATGTTAAGTGGCTCCACTCCCCTAATATTAAACATAGAGACCATATGGGAAATATAGAAATTCAAATAGAAGTAACATAAACCTGTCATAAGTTGTAAACAAAAAACTATTTGTGGGACCACTTGGATGACAACGGGAATGGTCTACTGTGTAAATTTTAGAATAAGGCAGACAAAAGTTGGAAGGCCAGTTAATCTTCCCTGCCTTTTTCTGCTTCAGCTTCGTCTCCTGGGTATCTGATGTCCACAGTGTCAAGTTGTCTCTCAGTAATTGCATTAGTGTGCTGTCTTTGTATGACTCTTCACTTAATGTATCAAGTTCAGCAATGGCTTCATCAAAAGCTGTCTTTGCAAGAGAGCAGGCTTTCTCTGTAGAGTTCAGAATCTCATAATAGAACACAGAGAAGTTAAGAGCCAGACCCAGTCTGATAGGATGTGTTGGTTGCATTTCCTTTTTGCTGATTTCAAAAGCTTTTTGGTATGCTTCTTGTGACTGATCCACAGTCCCTTTCTTGTCATCACCAGCGGCAACCTCAGCCAAGTAACGGTAGTAATCTCCTTTCATTTTCAAATAGAAGACTTTGTTCTGCTTGTGAAGCATTGGGGATCAAGAACTTTTCCAAAAGAGACAGTACATCATTGCAGATATCTCTTAGCTACATCTCAATTTTCTGTCTGTATTCACGAGCCATCTGCTGCTTTTTCTCAGCCCCTTCCGTCTTTTTGGTTCAATACTTGAGACGACCCTCCAAGATGACCTACAGGCTCCTACAACATTTTTATAAGCAACTGAGAGAAGATTCTCTCCTCATTGGATAATTCAGCTCCTTGCTCAGTTACAGACTTCATGCAGGCTGTCATGTCATCATATTGCTCAGCCTGCTTGGCCAGTTTGACCTTCTGAACCATCTCATTTTTATCCATGACTGGATGTTCTGTGTCCGGAGTGGGTGGTGGCAGCGGATGGACAGGGACTCAGCAGTCTTTGGGCAGTGGCAAGGCTGAGACTCTGGGGATGGAATTTCGACATGAGATTTGGAGGGGACAGATATCCAAACCATATCAGTTATTTTCCAAAATATACAAATCTGATCAAGCTAGTCCACTATTAAAATCCTTTAATGGCTTCTCATTACACTTGGGATAAAATTCAACCCCTTTAATACTAGATGCATGGTGTGCCCACCTGTTGAGTTCTTCAGACTTTTTTCCTGTAAGTTCTTAACTTATGCTTTTTCTCAAGTCTAACATGACTACCATATTTCAGTAAGTCTGAAATATCAACCATAAGATGCACCATTATTTTATGTGACATTAAGAAAAAACAATTCTGCCAATTAAAATGGTAAAATAACTTACATTGCAAGGGATGTCTGATTTCAGAGATGTGAAAATGAGAGAAAATCTGGGTTTGGTACCAGTGAAACAGTTCTTTTCTTAGCTCTGTGGAACCAGCTTCCATCATGTCTGGGCCTTCCCATGTGCTATTTCCTCTTCCTCCTTCCTCACACTCCCCCTTATCCTCATAACATCCCCCACATCCATCTTCAGCAATATTAAACATTAGGTAAAATTGGTCCAGTGCACCCATTCTCCTTTTGTTCTCTTTTTTACTAAAATCACATTTCCTTCCCCAACTGAGCTTAAGTTTGGAAGAGATGTTGGGGCTTGACTTAGGCTTTGACAGGGTGTGTCCTTATTCTTTTTTTTTTTTTTTGAGACAGAGTTTTGCTCTGTCACCCAGGCTAGAGTGCAGTGGCGTGATCTCGGCTCACTGCAAGCTCTGCCTCCCAGATTCACACCATTCTCCTGCCTCAGCCTCTGGAGTAGCTGGGACTACAGGCGCCCGCCATCGTGCCCAGCTAATTTTTTGTTTTTTTTTTTTTAGTACAGACGGGGTTTCACTGTGTTAGCCAGGATGGTCTCCATCTCCTGACCTTGTGATCCACCCGTCTCAGCCTCCCAAAGTGCTGGGATTACAGGCGTGAGCCACCGCACCTGGTTGGCGTGTCCTTATTCTTAAAGCCTATCTGGGATCTCACCTGGGTGCCAGATACATTAATGAGAGGTAATGAAATTTCTCATACAGGGCATTCCAGAATGCCCCAGGACTACTAACCCTCTGCTACGGGCATCACCTTCAATCCTGAAGAAGTTGCTGTCTGGTAAGTACACGGTAGCTTCTACCATGGGGAGCTGTGTCCTGTGCATGTACCATCCAGCCATGCCACATATTCCCAGAAGGCACCCACCTCAACTCCCAAGGGCCTCATCTGCACAGCTCCCTCCTTTCTGATGCCTCTTCATCCAGATTCCAAACATTTCAGCTGATCCAACTTCTAGTTTCTGATCTCTGTCTCCTCAGCTCAGCAAGGCCACTGTGCTCTACTTGGAGTCTGGCTCTCTGTGTCATCTTCAGGCAGAGAATTGGGTGACTGCAGCTCACTTGTGAAATTTCCCTTCTCTTGCTGCTAGTATAATGAACTCTTCTGACCTATGTATCACCCAGCTTCAAAATCATCAACATTTGGCCAGTCTTCTTCAATGTATATCACTAGATCTAGATTACTACCTCTAATATAGACACTATCTCTGATCTCTAATCTAAATCACTGTGCAAATTACTTAGAGCAAATCCTAGACAGGTCATTTCATTTATAACTATTTAGCATGCATCTCTAAACAGTAAGAATTCTTGAACAAAACCCCATAAAACACTATTTTACACAACATAATAACAATATTTTCTTAATATCATTATATATGGTAATATCCAAATTTCTTCAGTTCTTTCATAAATTCTTTATAGTTTTTTCAAATACTGATCCAAGTAAGGTCCCATACATTGCCATTGGTTGCTGTGTTTCCTAACATTTTTAAAAACCTTTGGGTTGTTTCTCCTCCTTACAAATTACTTATGAAGGAAATCAGTCTACATTTTCCTAACTGCAGCCCTGTTGTATTATTTAACATGTTCCTCTGTCCCCTATATTTGTTCTGATAGACCAACAGCTCTAGCTAGAACTTGATTAGATTGATGCTGGAATATTTTGGTAAGACTACTTGCCTCTCTTTTTGTGATGATCATTGCCTAGATCCATTATTTCAGTAGGGATTGTGAAATGGTGATATAGAATGATAGATCAAACCATTTATTATGTGTATTACTTCTATAAAGAGAAATTGCTTCCATTTTTCCCTTTATTTACCACAATTTTTCCCTTCCTTTCTTCCTTTCTCTTTCTTTCTTTCTCTTTCTTGCTTGCTTGCTTTCTCTCTTTCTCCCTTCCCTTCCCTTCCTTTCCCTTCTCTTTTTCGAGGCAAGGTCTTGCTCTGTTGCCCAGGCTGAAAGGCAGTGGTATGATCACGACTTACTGCATCCTCAACCTCCTAGGCTCAAGCTACCCCGCTGCTTCAACCTCCCAAAGAACTGGTATGGCAGGCAAGCTATTTTTTTTTTTTTTTTTTTTTTAGTTTTTTTTTTAGTTTTTTAGCAATGGGGTCTCACTATGTTGCCCAGGCTGGTCTCAAACTCCTGGCCTCAAATGATCCTCCTGTCTCATACTCCCAAAGTGCTGGGTTTACAAGTATGAGTCACTGCACCCAGCCACAATTTTCAAAATAATCATTTGGTTATCTAATAGCCACAAAAGTGAGCCAATAAAGGTTTTCTTTCTATTAAGAACTAATGGACTTAAACATATTTAAAGTGATTCACTATATTGTCGATACTATTCCTATTGATCCCCAAATTGTCCCATTTTTAGTCACTGTGAGCCCTCGCAAGTTGGATCCTGAGTTCTTTTGACATAATTCTAGTTAAGTGGTTGTTTTGTTTGAGACAGGGTCTCACTCTTGCCCAGGCTGGAGTGCAGTGGTACAATAGCTCACTGTAGCCTTGAACTCCTGGGCTCGTGCAATCCTCTTACGTAGCTGGAACTATAGGCATGAGCTGCCGTGCCCACTATTTTTTTTTTTTTAATTTTGTAGACATGGGGTCCTGCTACATTGCCCAGACTGGTTTCACACTTCTGACCTCGAGCAATCTGCCCTCCTCAGCCCGTAACCCTTAAAGCACTGGGATTACAGGCATGAGCCACCCCAACTGGCCCTAGTTAAGTGTTTGTTAGCTACCTTGCTTTCTGGTAATGAGCATAGATGACCCGGGCTCATCTTATACATTTCCCATCCCCGATCTGGAGAAACCCATTTCTTCAATGAGCCCTGGTTCCTTTCGTGGGGAAATATTTAGGGATCACAAACTGCTCACTGTCCCTGGGTTGCTCTTTGATTTAAGGTCTTTTCATGGGCAGAGTTAGGAAATAATTTTGAAAGATGAAACATAAAATGTGTTTTATATTATTACATACTAGTATTTCCAACTCAAATGGAAAATTGTAAGGTTTTTAAATTAACTTTCTGAAATCTTCCATCAGTTTCTCCTTTCTTACGGAAAAACCCATACTGCAAGTCCCAGTTCCCAATGATATTAACATAATTACTTATTTACCAAAAGTAAAAGATAGTGAAAACAGTTGAATTTTTTCTTCTTTTACAGTTCTTTTTGTCCGAGGTAACAGCCCATTATGAATATACAGTGGAATTACCATGTTTTTAAATTACTTAAAATTCCTACTCTGTGTGTGGTCATGCCACTAACATGATGTAGAATTGGGTTCACTGTCTCATTTTGCTTTTGGTTGTTTGGGGATTGTTTTTTCAAATTTAATTTTTGTTTTAAAGTTCTGTGAAATATTTCCATAGTTTCAAAGGCAAATCTACAAAAGAAAGTTTATTTGGAGAAATCTCCTCTTTATTAGAAGACTATCAAGGTAGGCTTCATTTATTTTCATAATTGGATAGTACTGCATTATGTGGCTGTACTATATTTAACCAGTACCCTACTGATGGATATTTGGATTATTTCCATCTTTTGCTCTTACAAACAGTGCTGTGATGAATATCCTTGCACTTCTCTTTTGCTTATTTTTGCCAGTATTATCTTTGGGATTGATTCCTAGAAATAAAATGGCTGGGTCAAAGTGTAAATGTATATTTTTTGGTAGGTATTGCCAAATTGCCCTGGATAGGGGCTATGCCATTGTACGTGCTGATGAGCAATGTATAAGAGCATCTGTTTCTCTATAATTTGACCAATGGAGTATGTTAGCAAACTTTTGAACTTTTGGCAATCTCATAGATAAGAAATAATATCTCTATGAAGTTTTAATTTGCTAAATGCAATTTTCTATTTACCACTGAAATTAGAATAAAGAGGTATAAATTGTTTTATCTTGATAATTTTTTCTTTAATTTAGCATGACAATCATCATAGGTATACAAGCTACATCCAGGCTTGATAAGCCTGTGGCTACGACACGAAGTCCCATTACCTTTTTTTTTTTTTAATGACAGGGTCTTGCTCTGTTGCCCAGACTGGAGTGCAGTGCTGTGATTATGGCTCACTGCAGCCTTGACCTCCTGGACTCAAGTGATTCTCCCACTTCAGTCACCCGAGTAGACAGGACAATAGGTACAAACCACCACTCCTGGCTAATTTTTATTTCTTTGTACAGATGGGGGTCTCACTGTGTTGCCCCGGTAAGAACTCCTGAGCTAAAGTGATCCTCCCACCTTAGCCTCCCAAAGTGCTGGGATTATGGGGGTAAGCCACCTCTATGGGCTTACTAACTTTCAATGCCCAAACTACAGTAGACATATCTGAAAAGGGACATAGCCATTCTTAGGTCTCCTAGTTATTTTGGGAAGTCTCCAAAAACTGGAAGCTCAGTCAGCCTTCTTCCGGTTTCTGATCCTTATCCAGTATCTCATAGAGAATTTCATAAATAGTTCCTTCCTTGGGTGGTTCAAATCCCATCTAAGGGGCTAGAAGGAGATCTGAGGCCTTCTTTCACTCTATCAAACAAAATATGGGTATCCATGAAGCAAGCAGACACAGGAACATGATACATCATGCTGGCATCTTAGCTGCACTCACAGCATCCCCTGAGCACTGAATGTCCTGCTAGCACACGGGTATGCATATACAATCAGCTGACTGTAGGACAGGAAACACTGATTGAAAATGACGTAAAAGTCACAAGCCTGTAGTCCCAGCTACTTGGGATACTTAGCAGGCTGAGGTGAGAGGATCACTTGAGCCCCAGGAGTTAGAGCTCAGCCTGAACAACATAGAGAGACCTTGTCTCTAAAAAAAAAAAAAAAGACCAAGAAAATGACCTTAAATCAGTGTTTTATTGTTTTAACTTTTATTTTAAGTTCTGAAGTACACATGGAGGTTTGTTATATAGGTAAACTTGAGTCAGGGGTGTTTTTTTTACAGATTATTTTGTCACCCAGCTATTAAGCCTAGTGCCCATTAGTTATTTTTCCTGATCCTCTACCTCCTCCTACCCTCTGCCCTCCAACAGGCCCCAGTGTCTGTTGTTCCTCTCTATGTGTCCATGTGTTCTCATCATTTAACTCCCACTTATAAGTGAGAACATGTGATATTTGGTTTTCTGTTCCTGCATTAGTTTGCTAAGGGGGGGTGGCCTCCAACTCCATCCATGTTCCTGCCAAGTATATGATCTCATTCCTTTTGATGGCTGCATAGTATTCCATGGTGTACATGTACCATCTTCTTTATCCAGTCTACTACTGATGGGCATTTAGGTTGATTCCATGTCTTGGCTAGTGTGGATAGTGTTCAGTGAACATATGTATGCATGTGTCTTTATGATAGAACGATTGTATGCCTTTGGGTATATCCCCAGTAATGGGATTGCTGGGTCCAATGGTAGTTCTGTTTTGAGTTATTTGAGGAATTGCCATGCTGCTCTCCACAATAACTGAACTAATTTACACTCCTACCAACAGTATATAAGTGTTTCTTTTTTTCCACAACCTCAACCACATTTGTTATTTTTTGGCTTTTTAGTGATATCCATTCTGACTGGTATGAGATGGTATCTCATCATGGTTTTGTTAAATCAGTGTAACAGGCAAAATAATGGAGAAAGTGGACAAAATTACTAGAAAATACATTTTAATAGAAAATCATCCTGGAGTGTAAATGTAAGTGATACAAATACTAAGGATTTGAAAGATTCATTTTTAATAAGTATTCTTTTAGAGATTTACTTGGAAACAAAAAGCAAATTAAAAATTCATGGAAGGCTTATGGCTGTAATCCCAGAGCTTTGGGAAGCCAAGGCGGGCAGATCACTTGAACCCAGGGGTTTGAGGCCAGCCTGGGCAACGCAGTGAAAACCTGTCTCTACAAAAAATACCAAAAAAAAAAAAAAAAGTAGTTGGGCTTGGAGGCGTGCGCCTGTAGTTTCAGTTACTCAGGAGGCTGAGGTGGGAGCATCACCTGAGCCTAGGAGGTCAAGGCTGCAGTGACCAGAGATCACACCACTGCACGCCAGCCTGGGCACAGAGTGAGAACCTGTCTCAAATTAAAAAAAGATGTACTAATGACCATCAAGAGCTACTTCACAACACTTCAGATGCCTCCAGTGTGTCTAAGAGCTGTGGAAGTAGGAAAGATGGGACTCCCCAGCAGCGCGATACCTTAGACTGTGAAATCAGTCAAGCAGCCGTGTTTATATAGTAAAAGGTAGAATAATAGATTATTTTAATTGCTAATTGTTCTTGAGATCTTTACCAAGATATATTTTTTAACGTGGCCTAAATGCTCCCCTCGACAGGCATAGTGAAGGAATTACAGTTTATTCAGAGGCTGACATGCTGCTGATTAAAGTACAAAGAGGAGTAATCAAGATGGTGTTTTTTTTTTTTATGGCTTTTAACATTTACAAAGAAAATGATTTCAAGGGGTACGCGCTAGAAAGAAACAAGTCTATAAACAGTTACCAATCAGCCAAATACACCAATTGCTAGGAATATTCCCTCCACCCTCATCTCTTACCAACTCCCATGCTCCATAATCAGCATCTAAATGTCACATGCATTATTCTTTTGTTCATAACTCTGAGGGAAGGGAATGAAGAGTCAGGCCGTGCTCAGAGATCCCAGAACCACATCTTAGATAACTTGATAGACACAAATCTACCACCATGATAGCGCTGGGGAGGCAGCCACGCGGGATGCTTCCATTTAGTATAAAATGAGCAGAGACCAGGAAGCAGAAGGCTGCACAGACCAAGCCTTGCACTGGGTCTGCTGTGGAGGCTGCCTCCTGTCCTCTCTTCAGAACTAGACTCAGGGGCCTCGGACAGTGAGTTTTAATTGGAGAAAAGGCTAGAGACTGTGAGGGGAGGAAATAAGACATACATACACACAAAGCAAGCCTGTGTGGACTACCCATTCTTACGGAATTCCTCACTCCTGGGTGTCTTGAGAAAAAGACCTTTTCTGGAGTCCCAAAGCCCCTTTGGTGTCTCACGGGACATCTTGTGGCGTCAGTGTGTTAATAGACTTGAGAATTTCTAAGTCACTGGCCATGTCGGGTGTTCAAATCCTTCTTGCATCATGGGGAATGGATCATGCTGTTAAGGCCCATGCAGAGGCAGAATCCAGCCATGATGACCTTGGAGACCCGTCTTGGGATATTATTAGACAGGCTTCTTAAAATCCCACAGACTGATGATGGGTTCTAACATGCCTGTGAATTATAGGAAGAACACCTTACAGAACCATCAATCAGCCTATAGGCGGAGGTAGGCACTTTTTAATTTTATGGGTTTTGTTTTGTTTTGTTTTGTTTGAGACGGAGTCTCGCTCTGTCGCCCAGGCTGGAGTGCAGTGGTGAGAACTTGGCTCACAGCAAGCTCCGCCTCCCGGATTCACACGGTTCTCCTGCTTTAGCCTCCTGAGTAGCTGGTATTACAGGTGCCCGCCATCATGCTCATCTAATTTTTTTTTTCTGTATTTTTTAATAGAGACGGGGTTTCACTGTGTTAGCCAGGATGGTCTCGATCTCCTGAGCTCATGATCCGCCCACCTCGGCCTCCCAAAGTGCTGGGATTACAGGTATGAGCCACTGCGCCTGGCCTAATTTTTTATTTTTTAAGAGTCCTGCTATGTTGCCCAGGCTGGACTTGAACTCCCAGGCTCAAGTGATCCTCCTGCTTTGCAGCTATGAGTAGCTGGAACTACAGGTGTGAGCCACCATTCCCAGCTTAGGTATGCAGCTTTTTAAGTGCCTACTGGGTCAAATTTTAAACTTAGTTTTAAAGCCAAGCATAACTTTGTGACTCAGGACAAGAAAAGCAGTGGTGTCCCCTTGGCTTCACTATTTCATTTTTTTATCCTAATTAACTTTTTCCAAATTTAATCTCTGCCATTCCCAGTGGGATGTCATACATCTGGTTTACTCTCTTGGCTGAGGCGGCACAGTTTTAGGGGTTTCCACTTGATCGTTCTTATCACAGTTGTCCTTACTCCACAGTCAGGTAAACCATGTGAGATCTACCCATCTTGGAAGTCCATCCATCCCAATAATGTCCTCAGGGACCAGCAAAATGACCACAGGGTGAGTCCCATGAACTCAATGGCTCTCTTGTGGGATGAATCTGGGGGAGGCCTCTGTGCCTCTGTGCACTGTACTAGGACAGAGGGGCCATGACGCTTTTTAGGTTCCACTTGTAGGAGCAATGACTGAGACCCTTCCAGAGGACTATGCTCCTTGGAAAACAACTGCAAAACCTGGACTCAATACAAAAGTAACTCTGAAGTACTGAGTGAACAGAAGCAGACAGTCTCTTGTGAAGAGTGTGAGCTGGCGTGAAGAAGGGACGATAGGGAGCCGAACAAATCGGTTCTCATCTGTCCAGACTTTAGCCTGAGGCTAAGTGAATTCCATGTGGTGCACACAGTGGAAGTGGGGGTGCAGACATGAAAAAAACCTGCAGCATTTTTGGTCTGAGAAGCCAGAAAAGTGAAGCCAAGAAATTGTGAACATTGAAAAGAGAGGGGTGAAGTTACAAGGGAAAGGCAAGAGAGGGGATCCCCACATTTTGTGTGTCCATATTTCTGACTGACTGCTGAACTATGTACCATGGAACAGACAAGCCTTCACCAGATGCCAAAACAGCCAGTGCCTCAATCATGGACTTTCCAGCCTCCAGAACAGTGAGAAAATATATTTTGTTCTTTATAAGTTCCTTGGTCTTTGTTATTTTGTTATAGCAGCACAACAACAAAAGATAAAACCAGAGATAGCAAGCAAAACTTGCAAGCAGCAAGAGAAAAATGACAGATTGTACAGAGGAGCAATAATCCTAGTAATAGCCAACTTTTTTTCAAAAATCATGAAAGCCAGAAGAGAGTGGAGCAAAAAACCTGTCAACCCAAGATTCTATATCCAGTGAAAATAACATTCAAGAATAGGCCAAGCATGGTAGCTCATGCCTGTAATCCCAGGACTTTAGGAGGCAAAGGCAGACGGATCGCCTGAACCCAGGAGTTTGAGACGAACCTGGGCAACATAGAAAGATCTCATATCTACAAAAAATAGAAAATGTAGCCAGGTGTGGTGGTGCATACCTGTAGTCCCAGCTACCTGGGAGGCTGAAGTGGGAGAAGATCACTTGACTTTGGGAGGTTGAGGCTGCAGTGAGCTGTGATCACACCACCACACTCCAGCCTGGGCGACAGAGTAAGACTCTGTCTCAAAACAACAACAACAACAAAAAAATGAAAACAAAACAAAACAAAAAAAACAAACAGACATTTTCATTTAAAAGAAAAGTTACAGAATTAGTTACCAGCAAACTTGCACTATAAGAAATACTAAAGAAAGTTGTTCAGTCTGGAGAAAAATCATATAGAAACTTGGATTCTCTGAAAATAATAAAAAGCATGAGTAATGGCAAGTACCTGGCTAAACACAAGTTTGTTTTTTTTTTTCCTTTTTACCTCTTAATTATTTTAATAAACCACATTTAAAAAATTATAACATGGTCTTGTGAGGTTTGTAATGTTATAGATGACTACATATAAAAACTATAAAAAGGAATATGGACTAATAAGGTTGCAAAATTTCTATATTTTATGTGAAGTAGTGAAGTAATCATTATAAGCACCCAGTGAAAAGTTAAGTGTATGTGTGTGTGTGTGTGTGTGTATTCCTTCCATAACCACTAAAAAAAGAAAAAAAATTAAGAAGTCTAGCTAAATGACAACAGGAAAATCAAAAAGGAATTCTGAAAAATATTCAAAGAATTCAAAAATAAAAATCACAAAAGAAGGAACAAAGGAAAAACAACAGCAGAGACAAAAATAAAAAATAAAACAGATCCCAAATGCAAGCATATGAATGATTGCATTAAGTGTTAATCAACTAAACAATTCAATTAAAAGGCAGAGATTGTCAAAATGGACAAAAAAAACCCAAAAAACGAAAAACACCAAGACCCAACTATATAATGTTTATTAGAGAAGAACCTGCAAATATGTACACAAATAGGTTGAAAGAAAATGGATGGAAAAATACACCATGCAAATGGCAGACATCAAAAGGCTAGCCTGGCTATACTGATATCAGATAAGATATACTTAAGACAAAATATACACTGCATATTTTTAAGTGGAGAATTTTTTATTATATGAAATTTTATGTTATGTCAATTATATCACAATAAGAAATATATTATATAATTTCATTACTCCATAATGATAAAAGTCTTATTGTCAAGAACAACACAACAATCAAAATTTGTATGCACCCAGTATATGAAGCAAAAATACATGAAGCAAATAACTGACAGAATGAAAGGGCAAAAGAGTTCCACAAACATCACTGGAAATATTAACATCTCTACCTAGCAACTACTAGAACAATTAGACCAGAAAATCAGTAAAGACATAGAAGTTTCAAACAATATTATCACCCAACTTGACTTGATATTTATAGAACACTTCACCAAAACTGGCAGAATACACATTATTTTCAAGTGCACCTGGTGTGTTTGTCAAGACACGCCATATTTTGGGCACAAAACACATCTCAATAAATTTGAATAGTTTAAAATCACGCAGGCTATTTTCTCTGTCCACAAAGGAATAAACTGGAATTCAATAATAATGAGATAACCAGGAAAATTTCAAATATCTGGACTTTGACATACTTCTAAGTAATCACTAGATCAAAGAAGAGTCACAAGTAATATTAGAAAATATGTTGATAATATATCATATACACATGATAATGAAAGCATATCAAAATTTGTGGGATGTAGGGTAAAACAGAGCATATAGGGAAAAGTGTAGCTTTAAATCCCTATGTGGGAAAATAAGCAAAGTCTAAAGCTCAGTGATCTAAGCTTTCACCTTAAGAAATTACAAAAATAAGTGCAAGTTATGCTCAAAGTAAACAAAAGGAAGGAAAGGATAAAGGGTAAAAATCAATAAAATAGAAAAGATAAATGGCGTGAACTGGGGAGGCAGAGCTTGCAGTGAGCCGAGATCATGCCACTGCACTCCAGCCTGGGCGACAGAGTGACACTCTGTCTCAAAAAAATAAAAATAAAAAAAGAGAAAAATCAATAAAACCAAAAGCCATGTTTTGGAAATAAATTCAATAAAACTGACCAGCTGTAGCCAGACTAGTAAAGAAAACAGAAGAGACAAATCCCCAATATTAGGAATGAAGAAAGGGGTTTTTCTACATGTACTTCAGACATGAAAAGAACAATAAGGGCATACTGTGAACAATTGCATGCTGATAAGCTTGACAATCTAGATACAATAAAATATTACTTAAAAAGCAAAATTTACCAAAACTGCTTCAGGAAAATTTGGCAGCCCTCTATAAATTAAGGAAATTAAATTAATAATAAAACTTTCCCAAATAGAAAACTCCAGATCTAAATCACTTCACTGGGGAATTCCACTAGTTATTTAAGGAAGAAATGACACCAATCTCACACCAGCGTTTTCAAAATATAAAAGAGGAGGGAGCATTTCCCACATCGTTTTATGGGGCTAACATTACCTTTATTATAAAATCAAATACATCACAAGATAATAGAACTATAGAGCAATATTACTCATGAGCATAGAAACAAAAAGTTCCTAACAAAATACTAGCAAATAAAAACTAATAACATGTAAAAAGAATATTATCTATCATATCCAAGTGGGGTTCATCTCAGAATGCAAGGTTGGCTTAACAGAAAATCAATCAATATAATCTACCATATTAATAGAAAACAGAAAAAGAACCATATAATTATTTAAATGGATGCAGAAAAAAAATTTGATAAAAATCAACACTCTTTCATGACTAAATCTCTCAGCAACCAAGAATAGAAATCTTCCTCATCCAATTAAGGTTATTAAAAAAATCTACAGCTAACATCAAACTCAATGGTAAAGATTTAATATTTTCTACGTAAAATCACAAACAAAGCAAAGCAAAGATATCCACTCTCACTATTTGCATTTAAATTTGTATTGTAAGACCCAGATAGTGAATGAGGCAAGAAAAAGAAGAAGGCAAATTGCAAAGAAGAGGTAAAACTGTCCTATTTGCCGACATCATTTTGTATGTACAAAGCTCTAAGAAATCCAGAAAAAAGTTACAAGGATTAATATAGGTCAGTTTAGTAAAGTTGCAGGATACATGTTCAAAACACAAAAATTAATTGTATTTCTATATATAGTGAAAAAATAGAAAAAAATGTAAATAACAATTCAATTTATGACAGTATTAAGACAATTAAAATATTTTGGCATTAATTTAACAAACTATGTGCAAGACACACATACTAAAAACTACAAAATATTTAAAGAAAAACTAAAGAATACTTAAATAAACAGAGAAACATACCAGGCTCATGGACTGGGACATTCAATATTTTTAAGATGCCAGTTCTCCCCAGATTGATATATCAATGCAATACCAATCAATTTCCCAGCAAGACTTTTTGTAGAAATTTTCAAGCAAATTCTAAAATTTATATGGAAATGCACATGTTTTGGTTATGTTTTCCAACTGTGTTCTTTTTTCAAAATTGTTTTAGCATAAAACAACTAGCCAAGACTTGCTATAAACCTATGATTTCAATACAGTGTGGTATAAATGCCATAAGATTTTCAAGACTTGCTATAAACCTATAATAATTTCAAGACTTGCTATGAACCTACAATAATCAATACAGTGTGGTGTAAATGCCGTAGGAATAGATAAATCAATGGAACAGAATAGAGAGTCCAGAAATAGACCCATGCTAATATGGAAATTAATTTTTTGAAAAATGTCAAGTCTTCAGTAAAAGATGGTGGGATAATTGGCTATCTAGAGGAAAAAATTCTAAATCCCCAAATTAGAACTCTATACTCAGGGAAAATATTCTTCAGAATGAAAGGAGAATAAATACGTTTTCTCACCGACAAAAACTGAAAAAAAATCATCACTAGGAAATATGAACTAATGGGAAAAATAAAAGAAGTTTGGCTGGGCACGGTGACTCACGCCTGTAATCCCAGCACTTTGGGAGGTCGAGGCAGGTGGATCACAAGGTCAGGAGTTCAAGACCAGCCTGGCCAAGATGGTGAAACCCCATCTCTACTAAAAATATAAAAATTAGCTGAGTGTGGTGGCAGGTGTCTGTAATCCCAGCTTCTCAGGAGGCTGAGGCAGGAGAATCTTTTGAACCGGGAGTGGCAGAAGTTGCAGTGAGCCGAGATCGCGCCACTGCACTCCAGCCTGGGTGACAGAGTGAGACTCCATTTCAAAAAAACAAAAAAATGTTCTTCAGGCCGAAGAAAAATAATCACACTGGGAAACACAGAATTATAGGAAGAAATAAAAGAGCAACAAAAGGGGCAAATATGTAGGTAAATATAAATGAGTATCAACCATATATACTAAGAACATATATTAGTATGTTATATATTATATATTAGTATATATTTATTAGTATACATTTTAGTGTATATTATATATTTATACTAATTAATTATATACTAATTATTAGTATAAGTACATATTTTAGTGTATTATTATAATGGTTTTGGGGGCTTTAAAATGTGTGTGAAATGAAATACATAAGAATAGTAAAACAAAATATGAGAGGATGTAAATAAAGTGTTCTAAGGCTAACATTCCTGGACAACTTAAAATAAGCAATAATTCATATGATGGTAACAAGTAAGGAAGCATGTTGTAATTTCCATGGTAGCTACTAAACGAAATGTAAAAGAATATATAACAACTTCATAAAGAGAAAAATAGTATAAGTAAGTTTCCTTTTTGCCCATAAAGTCACAAAGAGAATGATTTATATACTTTCAGTAACAAATGATTCAAGACTCTTGATTTGTGAAATACTTGAGTAGATATTAGTCTTGGTATAACCAAATGCCTGCTACCATGTGAGCCAATTCTTATTTGTCATTTTTAATTTAGAGGGTTTTTTTTGTTTGTTTGTTTTTGTTTTTTGACAGAGTTTTGCTCTTGTTGCCCACGCTGGAGTGCAATGGCGTGATCTTGACTCCGCCTCCCGGGTTCAAGCGATTCTCCTGCCTCAGCCTCCTGAGCAGCTGGGATTATAGGCATGTGCCACCATGCCCTGCTAATTTTGTATTTTTAGTGGAGATGGGGCTTCTCCATTTTGGTCATGCTGGTCTCAAACTCCTGACCTCAGGTGATCCACCTGCCTCAGCCTCCCAAAGTGCTGGGATTACAGGTATGAGCCACCGGGCCTGGCTAGAGTCTTTTTTATAAAAGAGCACATTCATTGACTTAGCCAAAAAGCAAACATAAATTTTAGTGAATATTTTATTTGCACGTTTTAAAGTTTAGCTTTGTAACCAGAAGGTATGAAGGTGAACATTTATTCATAATCATTGAAATCTAACCGACTCCTATTGCAGTTTATTTGTGGGTAGAATGGTTGGAAGTAGCATGCTCAACACGTTTAAAATTTTGAAAAAAAGTCACGCATCTGATCGATCACCATCTATGTTCCCAGAGCACAGCTCCTCCGCAATCCTGCTCTTCAGTGCTAGCATTGTTGATTCCTTGGATCCTGTATTTTCCTTCCTCTTCTCACTTGATCCCTCACTTATGTCTATCAAGGACTGAACTGCAGTGGAAGGTGCCAGGGAATTTTTGTAGGAATTGTTTGGCTTAGTAGTCCAGTCAGCCTCCCGATGTTCCCAGAGTCACGCCCTTGTCTCAGGCGAAGCTGTGAAGTGTTTGATAGAAACAGCTGTCCCGATTGGATTAAGAAAATGTGGCACATATACACCATGGAATACTATGCAGCCATAAAAAAGGATGAGTTTGTGTCCTTTGTAGGGACATGGATGCAGCTGGAAACCATCATTCTTAGCAAACTATCACAAGAACACAAAACCAAACACCGCATGTTCTCACTCATAGGTGGGAACTGAACAATGAGATCACTTGGACTCAGGAAGGGGAACATCACACACAGGGGCCTATCATGGGGAGGGGGGAGGGGGGAGGGATTGCATTGGGAGTTACACCTGATGTAAATGACGAGTTGATGGGTGCAGCACACCAACATGGCACAAGTATACATATGTAACAAACCTGCACGTTATGCACATGTACCCTACAACTTAAAGTATAATAATAATAAATTAAAAAAAAAAAAAAAAGAAACAGCTGTCCCTCTGTCATTCTGTGAAGTTCTACTCCAAGTGGCAGTTGGGGTGATATGGTTTGGATGTTTCCCCTCTCCAAATCTCATGTTGAAGTATAATTCCTGGTGCTGGAGTTGGGCCCTGCTGGCAGGTAATTGGCTCATGAGGGTGGATCCCTACCGAGACCAGCTCAGTCGGGGAGACCCTAACCCAGCAGTGCTAGAGGAATTAAAGACACACACACAGAAATATAGAGGTGTGAAGTGGGAAATCAGGGGTCTCACAGCCTTCAGTGCTGACACCCCCAAACAGAGATTTACCCACGTATTTATTAACAGCAAACCAGTCATTAGCATTGTTTCTATAGATATTAAATTAACTAAAAGTATCCCTTAAGGGAAACGAAGGGATGGGCCAAATTAATTACAGCAGGAACACGCCCTTAAGACACAGATCGCTCATGCTAATTGTTTGTGACTTAACAATGCCTTTAGCGGTCTTCCACGCTGGGAGGGCCAGGTGTTCCTTGCCCTCATTCCTGTAAACCCACAACCTTCCAGCTTGGGCATTATGGCCATTATGAGCATGTTACATTGCTGCAGATATTTACTTATGGCCAGTTTTGGGGGGGCTTGCTCCCAACAGGTCCCTCGTGGCTTGATGCTGTCCTGGTGACAGTGAGTGAGTTCTTGAGAGATCTGGCTGTTTAAAAGTACGTGGCACCTCCTTGCCACTCTGTCTTGCTCCTGCTCTGCCATGTGAGATGCCGGCTCCACCTTCAGCTTCTGCCATGAGTAAAAGCTCCCTCAGGTCTCCCCAGAATCCAAGCAGATGCTGGCACCTTGCTTCCTGTACACCCTGCAGAACCGTGAGTCAATTAAACCTCTTTTCTTTATAAGTTGCCCAGTCTCAGTTATTTCTTTTTTTTTTCTTTTTAATTTTGTTTATTTTTCTAGTTTTTTTTTTCTTTTTCCAAATTCTCCCAGACCCTGATCAGGTACTTCTTTATAGCAACACAAGAACAGCCTAACACACAGGATTAAGTTGATTCCAGGTAAATCAATTAAGAGAAGCAGTGACTCGCTGGAGACAGCAGCAAACTCAGGCCAGTTTTATTGCAAACAAAGCAAGTCATTCAAGTGAATTATGGAAATTGAGAGTGCGCATGAAGGGGTGGCAAGGGAACGGGACTCTTGAAGACAGTCAGTGTTTCCTTGGTTTGAACTTCAGAGCCACACTGTTGATGCAAAACCTCTGACCATTGGGTCCAGGTCCATCAGGAAACACGTGACCTAGATGAGCCTCACACTGCAAAGGACAGAAGCCTCTGTCATCTCCAAATGCAAACAAAGCTCTTTATGTAAAACCAGACAGACGAACCCCCCCAAAATCACTCCACTCTGGAGTCTGACATCTGTGTTAGGAGAAAAGTCTATTGCATCCGAATTAAATTAAGAAATGAAAGAAAGCAGAACACAGTCACGGTAAATAGTTTTACTTTATCAATAGGATGTGAGCGAGTTATTAAATTTGGGCCTTTAGAGTTACTCATCTAAAAATGGGGATAATTATCATACCTACATAAGAGAGCGGTGGGGACAATTAATTGATATATTGCACGCAAAGCATTAACATAATTCCTGGGTAAGTACTGAATAATATTGTAGTACCCAGTGTATTATTATTATTTATCACTTAAGGCAAAACCACGCTATCTTAATCAGCTTGCCTCTAGTGTTTTACAAAACCCATGAGTCAGAAAACGTGAGCAGCTAAGGATATCAAAATGAATTTGTGATCTGGATTTAAGCCACTCTCTCCTACTGGGCTCACAGAAGGCACAGATGGTGATGTCACCCGCAGCATTGCTCTGCCGGCCAGTGACATGCTGCAGGGTGCAAAAGAAGGTTGGGGAGATGGAGGTGCCAGCCACACTGGGTAAGTCAAAGATGAGATGCCAGCCACTATGGCAGGATAAGGGCTTCCTGCTCCTTATCCCTGCTCAAAAGAAGGTGAAGATCCTACCTCTGTTCTCATCTCTATGGAAGGCTAGAACCAGGAACAGCCACATTAGAGAGAAGCTGGCGAAGCCTTTTCTCTTTCTCGCAGTGCCCAGAAGGGAGAGAGTGATCATTACTGTCATGTGTAGAAACCCCATGTGTTCTGGGCTGGGTGCAGTGGCCCAGGCCTGTAATCCCAGCACTTTGGGAGGCCGAGGCAGGTGGATCACTTGAGGTCAGGAGTTTGAGACCAGTCTGGCCAATATGGCAAAACCCCGTCTCTACTAAAAATACAAAAATTTACTGGGTGTGGTGGCAGGCACCTGTAATCTCAACTACTTGGGAGGCTGAGGCACTTGAACTCAGGAGGTAGAGGCTGCAGTGGGCTGAGATCGTGTCACTGCACTGCAGCCTGGAAAACAGAGCGAGACTCTGTCTCAAAACAACACAAAACAAAAAGGGAATCCCACGTGTTCTGAAGACAAAAGTACCCCTAGAAAAGGACACCAGATTTGCCAAGAACAAGGGAGCTGTTTGTGGCACTTGGGGCAGCATCAGGGAAAGTAAAACAAAATAAGAAATCTCACCTGCTTGCAGACGACCTCTGTGCGAGCTGATCCTAACGAGGTGTCCAGACGTCTCAGGATCCCTGTGTGGCTTTCGTCAGAGCCAGACGTACCATGGGCCTCGGAAAACGAAGGCCACCCAGTGCCGGAGCAGTACTTTTTCTCAGAACTGTGGAAGACATAAATGATACTACAGCTGCTAATGACACTGTCATTAACATGCCAAGAGGGTTTCATGCTCCAACGTGTTGTTCCAGGGAACAAGATGTATTTCAACTCTCCTCTGCCAGATCCCACACCCAGCTATGTGACAGTCAGTCCCCCGGGAATCGTCCACACTGCACCTTCACTATTGAAGCCATTGCCTCTCAAAGTGAAAGGACTTCTTGATCCTTTGATGCTAAAGCCTTCTTTCTGGATGTCCAACAAGGATCTAAAAACACATGGTGCTTTGTGAACTGTGTTGCATATTAGGTAACACAGATCAAGCCCATGTGTTGAAAATGTCAAAAAAGGAGAAATCAAAACGAAATACTAATGGTCGGAGGAAGTCATCATCATCTTGGTGCAACACGGAAGTGTAAGGTCTGATGAGAAAGTCATGCTTAGCAACAGGAATTTCAGGTTATCTAAACACAGAAGCCTGACCAGGGATTCAAAAGCTGCCTCTGGCAACTTCTTAGCTGTGTGAAACCACAGCTCTTGAAGCCTCAGTTTGCTCACCTAGCAAATGGGAATAGTATCTACACTACAGGGCTGTTTTGAGGATTTGAGGGGAACTCTGTGAAGTGTGATATAAAGCTTAGCACAGGGCTGAACACAGAATTCTTGCTGTGATGGTGATGATGATGATGATGATTAATTAATACGCCCGGGTACCTGGCATCAATAACTGCAGTGAAACCTAGCCCTCCAGAAGTCTCCCAAGGACTCATGATGCTGGCACATGGAGAAGAAGGACAGCAGGTAAGTCCACTCACCAAAGACCCACCCTCTCAGTGCTCTGATGGATAAGCTCCCTTAAATGGCACTGGGAAAATAGACTTCAAAAATTGCTGTGGCAAGGAAATGGCTCTCTCTCTAAGGAAGAAAGAGAAGAACTGAATGTTAGACCCAGCCAAAAAACAAACGAACAAAACAAACTAAGAAGGAAAAGTGGCAAAGAATGAAATCCCTAGACAATGAACACAGAAGGATGTAGGGTCCAGCCCCACAGGGTCGGTGGGTTTTTCTCCCCCTGTGCGGAGATGAGAGATTGTAGGAATAAACACACAAGACAAAGAGATAAAAGAAAAGGCAGCTGGGCCTGGGGGACCACTACCGCCAAGACGCGGAGACCAGTAGTGGCCCCGAATGCCAGGCTGCACTCTTATTTATTGGATACAAGACAAAGGGGCAGGGTAAGGAGAGTGAGCCATCTCCAATGATAGGTAAGGTCACGTGGGTCACGTGTCCACCGGACAGGGGGCCCTTCCCTGCCTGGCAGCCAAGGCAGAGAGAAAGAGAGGAGAGAGAGAGAGGGACAGCTTATGCCATTATTTCTGCATATCAGAGACCTTTAGTACGTTCACTAATTTGTTACCGCTATCTAAAAGGCAGAGCCAGGTGTACAGGGTGGAACATGAAGGCGGACTAGGAGCGTGACCACTGAAGCACAGCATCACAGGGAGACAGATAACTGCGGGCACAAGAGGTGGAGGAGTAGAGTCTTCTCTAAACTCCCCCGGGGAGAGGGAGACTCCCTTTCCCGGTCTGCTAAGTAGCGGGTGTTTTTCCTTGACACTGACGCTACCGCTAGACCACGGTCCGCTTGGCAACTGGCGTCTTCCCAGATGCTGGCATTACCGCTAGACCAAGGAGCCCTCTGGTGGCCCTGCCCGGGCATAACAGAAGGCTCACACTCCTGTCTTCTGGTCACTTCTCATTATGTCCCCTCAGCTCCTATCTCTGTATGACCTGGTTGCTCCTAGGTTATGATTGTAGAGGGAGGATTATTGTAATACTGGAATGAAGAGTAATCGCTACAAACTACTGATTAATGATATTCATATATAATCTATTATCTATATCTAGTATAACTATTCTTATATTATATATTTTATTATACTGGAACAGCTCGTGCCCTCGGTCTCTTGCCTCGGCACCTGGGTGACTTGCCACCCACAGAAGGAAGCCTAGCTGACAGCACAAACTCCCACAGAAACAACTGTGTGATGCAGCAATTCTCAAACATTTTGGGGTCAGCACCCCTCACGTTCCCTCTGTGTCCCCAAAATTAATAGGGATTGCTGAGAGCTTTTGTCTATGAGTTACATATGCCAACATTTAACAAGTTATAAATTATAACTGAGAATTTAAAAACGTGCATTAATTTTTTTTTTTTAATATAGGTTGAGTGTCCCTTATCTGAAATGCTTAGGACCAGAAGTGTTTTGGATTTCAGATCTTTTTGGATTTTGCATTTTACTTGACGGTTAAGCATCCTTAATCTGAAATACTCCAATGAGCATTTCCTTTGAGTCTAATGTTGGTTCTCAAAAAGTTTCGGATTTTGCTGGGCATGGTGGCTCACACCTATAATCCCAGCTTTTTGGGAGGTGGAAGTGGGTGGAACACTTGAGCTCAGGAGTTTTTGTTTTCTTTTTTGAGATGGAGTCTTGCTCTGTCGCCCAGGCTGGAGTGCAGTGGCATGATCTCGGCCCACTGCAAGCTCCGCCTCCCGGGTTCACGTCATTCTCCTGCCTCAGCCTCCCAAGTAGCTGGGACTACAGGCGCCCGCCACTACACCTGGCTAATTTTTTGTATTTTTTAGTAGAGACGGGGTTTCACCGTGTTAGCCAGGATGGTCTCGATCTCCTGACCTCGTGATCCGCCCGCCTCGGCCTCCCAGAGTGCTGGGATTACAGACGTGATCCACCACGCCCGGCCGAGCTGAGGAGTTTGAGACCAGCCTGGCCAACATGGTGAAACCCCCTCTCTACTAAAAATAGAAAAACTAGCTGGGCATGGTGGTGCATGCCTATAGTCCTAGCTACTCGGGAGACTGAGGCAGGAGAATATCTTGACCCCACGAAGCGGTGGTTGCAGTGAGTGGAGATCAGGCAACAGAGCTAGACTCGTCTCAAAAAATAAAAAAGTTTCAGATTTGGGTGCATTTCAGATTTTGAATTTTCAGAGTAGAAATGCTCAACGTGAAATAAATTTATTACATGTTAACATCACATATATTTATGACAAATAATTATGTTTTTCTAAATGAAACAAACATTTCATGAGAAGAGTTGCACTGTTTTACAATTTTGCAAGGCTCTTTAACGTCTGGCTTAAAAAAAAGACAACTGAATCTTCCTCTGGATTCAGTCTGTTGCTATGTTGTTTTGATTGAGGTATAAGAGGATGTGGCCTCAAGTGGCCTCAAGTGTGGTTGGAAAAGCCCCTAGAAAAGTCCCCCCCAGGAATCTCTGGGGTCCTCAGACTAGGCTTTGAGAACCACAAGTATAGCCATTAGGAGGAAAGGCTTTGATTTCTGAAAGATTTGGGTGTGAATCTGGGATCTGTCTGTTACATCTATGTCACCTTGGCAAGTCATTTAATTTTTTGAAGCCTCAGTGTCCTAATCTATAGATAAGCATAGACTAAAAAAAGTTCTAAGCCACCTACTGACTAAATAGAGCCCTTCTTAGCCAAGGGGACTCCAGAAAAACCTTTAAACCGAGTTTCCAGTCATGATGGGACAGGAGGTCAGACACACCTCGTTATACCCCCTCCCTCTCATGGTTTAGACACAACAAATGACCAGCACTGATGTTTAAATAGAGATCATAAGACTGGCAAACGGACTCTTTGTGGCAATAATATACCACATTATAAACAGGACCTAAGGCCATGCCAGGCGAGGGTGAAGTCACACCCCCCTACACTTAAAGAATCAACTCTGTTATAACTGCCACAAGGGTTTTCTTTTTCTCTAGCAGCTAAACAATCACTGGCCTTGAGATAAGCAGCTCATCTTCCATCAGACAGTGACTAGCTGAGACCCTCTGTTCCACCAGCCATAACTACAGCTTTGATTTCACAAGAGACTGATTTTAGTAACTTTCTCCTGATTAAAAGACCATGAACTGGTTCTGGATGGTTTACAGAGGCTGTGCACTTGCGGGCCTTCATATCCTGAAAGACTTTTGATGTACAGGGCCTAATTGTAATACATTTAAATGTTAAGTTTCTACCCCCAAATAAACATAGGTCATGTGTTACATGCATGTCTGTTCAATATGCATATGTCAGGACCATCTTCACGAATTTTCATAACCCCTCCTGTGATCTGTTAAATAGGTATATTTAGCCAACCCTTCAGCATAAAGCTCCTACCCCAGCTGCTCCCCCTTCCGAGTGCCTGCGTCTGCGCTTGGCTGGGAGCTCGCTTTCCAGCCTGTGGGATGGCCACCCTGAAGACAGTAACCCTTTAGAAGAAATAAAGTCTCCTTTTCTACATTTATAGATTGTATGATTTTTTAAAAGCTAACAATAGCAATGGAATTATCACCTCACTTTCTGTATGTATGCTTAGCATAGTACCTGACACATGGCACATAAGTTAGTAGCTATTTTTTAATTTTTTTATTATTAATACCAGAAATCTATGAAATGTGAGCAGTTGTGGGTCCAACTAGAAGTGTTTGCATATTCAGGTCAGGTTCTTTGCAATCCTCTTCCAAGGGTTCGAAAACATTCATCTGACCACTCTGCTCAGGGAAAAACATCATTAAGTATCTTTTAATCCCAGTCTTTCCATCCTCAACATTATATATAAACTAGTGATCATTAAATGAATTTTGATGGAGAATTATGACTACAATAAAATTTTTTAAATAAATGAACCTACGACTAATAAAAACTCATTAAAGCATTTTATGGGAAACAATAAACCTTTATTGATGCAATTAGCAGAATCTGGAGATTTTACCTAGTAATATGAGAGGCCTAACGTATATAAGTTAAGACTGGGAACCAAAATATTAAAGCCAATCAGAAATTCCAATATACATATTTAAGTGATTAGCAGATTGTAAGGTTTGCCCTTGAAGAACTAAAACCATTCTGAATCATATACTCTATGGGATTTTTACTTTGTTTCATTTTATTTGCTTTGGTTTTCCTTGATTTCTGGAAGTTCCACAGTTCCCAAACCAACAGCACAGGCACTTGGTGATAACTGACAGCCCTAACCTCTTAGAAGAATTTCTATTCCTTTGAGGGAATGGGGCACACAAAAGGTTTTTAACAATATTACTTGGTTACCCATGGTGCGTAAGACATCAGGACGTTATGTAAAACGTGAACTAGTATCAGGCTCTGTTTCCTCTTATTTTAAGAAGATTTATGATCGTGAAATATGTGATCCCACAATAGATTTTAATAAACACTTTCCCAATAGGCTTATGTGGAAGAAGAAAGGGAGAAGGAAGGAGAGAAGGAGGAGAGGAAGTGGCAGTGGGGGACAATGTCACTTCATTCCAAGTTAGCGAAATGAGAGTCTGGAGTCCCTAGGAGTGTGGCAACACATGCTAGAAAGTGTTCTTGACCCAGATACCTTTGATTAAAGGTCTCTGATTTGGAGAGGCAGAAGCTCTCAAAAACTGTGCACCAAACTCATTCCAACAACTATAGGATGATGAGGAGAATGACGGTAAGTCTGGCAGATGAGGCTGGCAACAAGGCTCTGGAAAGGGAACTCATGAGTTACACTGGCCGGGATCACCATCAGAGACTGGTTATGTCTTCTGAGAAACTTACACCTGTAATTCAGAAAGCAGGCACCAGAAGGCGATGGCACCTATGTCAACGGTGCTGCCCACGTGGCTTAATGGAAGCTCAGCTAGTGAAGAATGTGGGCTCTGGAGTCCAAAACTGTGAGGTCATATTTTGGCTGGCTACCTGTAAACCGCGGAACCCTGGACAAGTTATTTCATCTTCCTCTCAGTTTCCTCACATGAAATGAGAATAATAACAGCACTATGGGGAGCTGCCAAGAGGTCTGATGAAATGATGCACATGAAGAGCCTGGACATGGCACCTGCCACATGTCCAGAGGGCTTCTTCATTGCTGGGGTGCTTTCCACTCTCAAGAAGAGTGCACTGTACAGGCTCCAGTGGAACCCAAATTCCTGCACTATGGCTTACTAGATAAGTGACCTTGAGCAAGTTAGTTAAATTCTTTAAGCCTCAGTTTTCACATCTGTTAAATGGGGGTTTTCATAGCTCCTTATTGGAAGGTGAGGATTGTTTGCAAAGCATTGGAGCCCAGTGTCGGGCATGTAAGTGCTCAAGAAATTGCAGCCACTTCCCTCACATTTCCACAGTGATTTCATAATCACAGCTGCTTTCTTTTTTTTTTTTTGAGATGGAGTCTTACTCTGTCACTCAGGCTGGAGTGTAGTGGCTCAATCTCAGCTCAATGAAACCTCCACCTCCTGGATTCAAGCTCTTCTCCTGCCTCAGCCTCCCCAGTAGCTGGGATTACAGGCGTGTGCTACCACGCCCAGCTCATTTTTGTATTTTTAGAAAAGCCAGTATTTCGCTATACTGGTCAGGCTGGTCTCGAACTCCTGACCTCCAGTGATCCACCCACCTTGGCCTCCCAAAGTGCTGGGATTACAGGCGTGAGCCACCATGCCCAGCCCATAACCACAGCTTCTGATAGTCCCAACACTGCTATGGCTTCTAAGCAGCAGGACGGATATTATTAATCAACCAATCAAGAAGTACTTATGGAGCATCTAAGTATCTGTTTGAAGGTGGCTACAACAAAATACCACAAAATGGGTGGGACTCTCTCACAATCTGGAGGATAGAAGTCCAAAGTCAAGGTGTCCGCAGGGCTCTGAGGCATCTAGGGAATCCTTCCTTGCCTCTTCCTACCTTCTAAGGTAGGCAATCTTTGGTTTATAGCTGCAGATCACCAACCTCTGCCTCCGTTTTCACATGGCTGTCTCCTCTCTGTCTGGACGACTTCTCCTCTTCTTAGAAGGACAGCAGTGATTTTGGAACTAGGGCTGACCCCACTCCAATATGATCTTATCTAAACTAATTATACCTGCAGCCACCCTATTTCCAAATAAGGTCACATTCCCAGTTTCCAGAGATTAAGACTTCAACATGTCTTTTTGGGAGACAAAATTCAACCCGTAGCAACTTCCATGAGGCTTGTCCAAGAAGGATAAGATGGCCAAGGGGCTCAAGAGCTAATCAAGTTTCTCTCCTTAACTAAATAAAATACTTGAACCAATAGGAGAATAATTAGGTCCTAAATTGTGTGATACTGATAAATAGGAATTTGAAGCAGATTTTTTAAAAAACCCCACAGTGTGTGCTATCAGAGGAGGTTTCAGGGTAAATCTGGGATCCAAAAATAAGTGGAATTTCAATTAGCAATAGTGGGGCTGAGCAGATCCCAGGAGGCCAGCACAGCACGAAGGGGGTCCCAGGCAGGAAGCAGCCGAGCTGGAGCAGGCAGCTCAAAGGAGCCGGCCCTGCATTTACTTGTTAAAAGAACTACTTAGTTTTGGTTGACCAACTTTCCCTTCACTTTCATTCTACACAAACATTTGAAGGAATTTTTTTTTTTTCTGTACCTCTGCTTCCTACTATAGAAACTGGAGACCAGAGACAGAAAGAGAAGAAAAATGAGAGGCAAAACAAGAATGTATTTCTAAAACTCCTCTTGAACAGGAAGAAGGCTCAGGAATATAGTCTGCATTTGTATATTCTCATTAATTAGAATATATCTTCCAGAATTCCTCAGGATCAAAAGCACATTCATGTATACAGCCCTAAGAGGGCTCTGTTGCTTAAGAACACGTCATTATGGCCAGGTGCGGGGGCTCACGCCTGTAATCCCCGCACTATGGGAGGCCAAAGCGGGCGGATCACCTGAGGTCAGGAGATCGAGGCCATCCTGGCTAACATGGTGAAACCCCATCTCTACTAATAATACAAAAAATTAGCCGGGCGTGGTGGCACACGCCTGTAATCCCAGCCACTCGGGGGGCAGGAGAATCGCTTGAACCTGGGAGGCCGAGGTTGTAGTGAGCCGAGATCACGCCACTGTACTCCAGCCTGGATGACAGAGCGAGACTCCATCTCAAAAAAAAAAAAAAAAAAAAAAATCATTACTAACTTGCAGCAACTGCCTGGCCTGAGTCAGGCATGTCAGGCATCGCTCTATGCTTTTTCATGTATTAACTCATGACTCAGATCATCCTCCCAGCAACCTTATGAATTAGTTACTATTATCTTAATTTTAGAAGTGAGGAAATCAGAAAGGTTAAGAAATTTGCTCAAGGTCACACAGCAATGGGGCCAGGATATATACCTTGGCAATCTTAACCATTCTACTGCCTCTCCCATAAATGAGTGCATCTTTAAGAACAGTATATTCTGGAACATAAATAATCTTCAGGAATATATTGTTTCCTTCAGCTGCAGTAGCAGCAACAAGAAAGAAGAACAGAAACAAACTCAGAAGTCTTTAAGAATGCAAAATGGAAACTTTTCAACTGAAACTAAATGGTTACACAAAAACAAATAAGGTTGGTGAATTGGCAGTCCCTTAAACTGGCTACTTGGTCAGTGGGCTTTTGGAGAATCGGCTGGTTTTCCTATTAGTCTTGACTCTTTCACAACCTCCAGGACCTGGGGTTGGTCACTTAACCTCCTTAATTTGAACTAGCATTGTGCTAATATAGTAGCCTCTGGCCACATGTGGCCTTTTAAGTTTAAATTAATTAACATTAAATTTAAGTTTAAATTAATTAACATTAAATTGAAAAAGTCAGCTTCTCAGCCATGCTAGCCACATCTTGAGTGCTTAACAAGCATATGTGATGAGCGGCTACCACATGGCCAGATACAGACATCTCCATCACCACAGGAAGTTCTACTGGACAGAGGTTTGTGCTCTGGACTCAGGACCCTCCTGGTTCCAGTATTCTGACACTACAACTAAGCCTGCAAGGTGAAAGGAAGGGAAGAAGGCCCCTTCTTTTTCAGATGCAGAAACCGGAACATCAAGGAAGGGGAAGAGTGAAGACTATGATTTAGGAGAATGCTCTTGCAAGGATGATTTATCTTCTGTATTCACTGTGTGAAGAGGGAGACAGAGCACTGCCTGGTGCCTGCAGTAACAAGGGAGCCTTTGACACGCTGGCAGCATGGTTCTATGGCTTAAAGTTCATGGGCCATCTCAAAGTCCTACCTCTCCTCTTTAACAGAACCAAACGTCAAGAAATAACTATTGTCTCAGAAACCTGAGTCCCACATTTTACTGTGTAAAAATTAACCTCCTTCTAGTTTCCCCCATGCCAATGTGAATGCATCTGGGCAAAGGCCTGCCCATCTGTGAGCATGGAGGAAAATCGATGCTAATCGCTCCTCATCCTTGCAGGCGGGTCCGGCTTCCTAACGCAGCCCACATTAGCAGCCAGTCGGGCAGGAAGGCCCAGACTGCTCAAAGCCCAGAGGACAGAAGGAAGCACTGCCTAATGGGTGATGCACAGAGCTGGCTTGATTTATATTTTATTCTAAACTAATTTAGGGTTGATGCAAAAGAAAGGAAAACATCTTTGAAGTTCTGAAAAATAGGACTTCAAAGATATTTTCCTTTCTTCTCCATCGAATCTACTTTTTTTTAAGACTGTTTCCTGCATGTCTAAACAAAAAAGCCTTTGTTGAGAGATTTCAGATCCTGATTGACTTAAAAGAGGCTTTGAAATCAAGGGACAATTAAATTTACTTTTAGCTATATAGAAGAGGGTATGGTATTCACTACTGTCAAGCATTGTGGGGAATCTATCCTCATAAAATTCTACATTTCCTAAATTAAATTATAAACCCATTTTCCCTGGGAGAGAGAGAGTTTTAATCACATGGCCCAGCAAATATAATCATGGTTTAGATTTCTTTAAATACTTTCCCTCTAAAAAAAAAAAACTCTAATAGTTTTATCATAAGGTACCCACCAAGTTTTATTTCCTTGCTATTTCTTGAGGATAGAGGAAGGAAGAATATAAGCTAAGAAGTCTTGTTAATGGCTCTAAATGCTAGAAATAAAAGTCAAGACAGGCAAGTATCTCATATGAATAGCTCTCCTTACAGCAACAATGCAAAATGAGAAGGGCAATTTAAAAAACAAAATGGGTATTATGGGTATTTATTTATCCAAGATCTCAAATGAAACACAGCAGTAAGAACCTGGAGGTTTGCTCTCCTTCCGTAGCTCTCGATTCTTTATCTTACCTGAAGAGTGGAGTATCACAGCACACGCAATGATACATTCCTGCTTCCTTGTTATTCAGGTAGATCCCACTGAAAGGCTGAAAGTAAATTAGATATGTCACGTTCAGATTTCTCATACTACTGGCAGGAGATGATACAGCAGATTTAAATCCTGGGTAAGTCCCCAAATCAAGGAATTTCTGTACTAATTTGACGAAGTGCAAATAACGCCAGAGAGAAAATTATAATGCACCCAATGAAGCAGCCTGCAGATGTATCTACAGCCGGGGCTTTATTGCACCCAATATGCAAATTATGACATTGATAATCTTTGTATTCATACAGGACTTTTCATCCAAGAGCATCAAAGTTGGTGAAAAAGCAAGAGAACAGAGTCTTGTCCTCTGTGATTGTGTGAGATTTCGTTCTCCCTTTTAGAAGAGTTAATACAACAGGAATCCAGTCTACTGTCTAACATACTTTGAAATCTCCAGTTAAAGACAGAATATAAATGCATAAAAAGCATAGTTCAGTGAGATCAGGGATTTTGCCTTTAATATGCTTCACATAATGTTTAGGACACAGTGTACTTAATAAATGTTAAATAATGAGCTAGATTCTCCCCCCACCAACCCAGGTTACTACTTAGATGAAATTACTGTGTTCATTGTGAGTTACAGGGTTTGCAAGTTTTCAGAGGTATTCTGAGAGGAGAACAGGAGACAAGTCAATGAATGAGCCAAGTCAATATTTGTTTAAATGTTATTTCTCAAACTTGATTTTTCTTTTTTTTTGAGATGAAGTCTCACTCTGTTGCCCAGGCTAGAGTACAATGGCATGATCTCAGCTCACTGCAACCTCTGCCTCCTGGGTTCAGGTGATTCTCCTGTCTCAGCCTCCCGAATAGCTGGGACTACAGGTGCATGCCACCAAGCCTAGCTAATTTTTGTACTTTTAGGGAGTTTCACCGTGTTAACCAGGTTGGTCTCGAACTCCTGACCTCAAGTGATCGGCATGCCTCAGCCTCCCAAAGTGCTGGGATTACAGGCACTTGCTATGAGCCACTGCACCCGGCTGATGACTTTTTTTTAAAGACCATTTTTGCCCAATTTCTTTTGTCATCTCCTCTGTCAAAGAAAATTAAAGAAAATCAACCCTTGCACAAGCTGACTATGAAGATCCACTATCACAGGGCCTGGCAGCAGGCACCATCCCCTCCTATGGGCCAGAGGAAAGCCAAAGCACAGAACAGCTCATCAAGTGACAAAGCTGACTCAGGAAATCTTCAGACCCCTCCAGGCTTCCCAACTCAAAACATTCACAGGTCAAACATCCAAATTCCCTGTGGTAGTTTAACAGCACATTTTCAGTGAGCTGCATGACAGACAATTTCAAATTAACCTACTGAGCCTACCATCTGGGCACACTTGGATGTTTTCCTTCTTTAAAACCCTAAACTTAGCTGCAGAAATCTGAATGGTAGTGAGCTGGTCCTTTATGGCCAGTCCCCTCAAATGCCTGCTCCCAAAACTGGCACTAGTTGGCAGCTGTAAAGAAGAGGAAGTTGGCCCGGTATGGTAGCTCATGCCTGTAATCTCAGCACTTTGGGGGGCCGAGGCAGGTGGATTACCTGAAGTCAGGAGTTCAAGACCAGCCTGGCCAACATGGTGAAACCCCATCTCTACTAAAAATACAAAAATTAGCCAGATGTGGTGGCACATGCCTGTAATCCCAGATATTCGGGAGGCAGAGGCAGAAGAATTGCTTGAACCTGGGACGCAGAGGTTGCAGTGAGCCGAGACTGTGCCACTGCACTCCAGCCTGGGCGACACAGCGAGACTCCATCTCAAAAACAAAAAAAAAAAGAGGAAGCTTCCCATCCTTCCCACCTGGGCTGAAGATGCACGCATGCAAAACAGGACTGCCAGTTCCAAGGCTGATCTAGAAAAGCCTTTTCATAGGATCCAGACAGCCTGGGAAGACTCAAAACATAATCTCATTATTGCAGGGGGGCAGTTGGACAGAGGAAGTGACAGAAAACTGCTATCACAGTAAGCAAAATAAAAATTAAAAAATCAGTGAAGGCCAGGTGCGGTGGCTCATGCCTGTAATCCCAGCACTTTGGGAGGCCGAGGCGGGTGGATCACCTGAGGTCAGGAGTTCAAGACCAGCCTGGCCAACATGGTGAAACCCCATCTCTACTAAAAATACAAAATATTAGCTGGGTGTAGTGGCAGGTACCTGTAATCCCAGCTACTCGGGAGGCTGAAGCAGAATTGTTTGAACCCAGGAGGCGGAGGTTGTGGTGAGCCGAGATCGCACCATTGCACTCCAGCCTGGGCAACAAGAGCAAAACCCCATCTCAAGGAAAAAAAAAAATCAATGAAAAGCAATACTCAGCCAACATAGTTTCTGAAATGACATCTACCCACTCTCTCCTTGCCTAGCTTCCTGATGTGCCCTCCCTCTCCAATTTTATACAAGTCCTGTAACTTATTTAGGGTTAAACTCAGCTTCTATCTCATTTCTAGTATTTACCTGATAATCTAATATAAACCCAGGTTGAGCTGGGTGCTAATGTTGCAGAGGTGGGCAGCAAAACAGTTTCTGCACTCAAAGAATTTGCTACTTAAGTGGGAGGAAGACACATGTGAGCTGACAATTTATACCATGTGGTGACAGCTATGATAGAGATGGCATGGAGTTCGGGTAGCGCTGTACCCTTCACTATGAAGGGAGTTTCCACAAAGGCTGTCTGTATCAGATATTATCTGAGATGGTGGGGGGGAGTCTTTTTATTTCTTAACCTTTTATTATTCTAAATTGCACAACTGATTGTTGTTTATTATAGAAAAATGCCAACACTAAGCTGACTTTTGAATGAGGAAATGGAAGAGTATTTCAGGCAGGCAGAACACCTTGGGCAAGGCCCACATGAGAGAAGAGGGCAAAGAGGAGGATGGAGAAAGAGGATGCCAGAAGGCGGGTGAGACCAGGCCAGCTGGGGTTGGTTAGATCGTGACGAAGAGCTTAAACTGTGTCCTACTGGAAATGTGAAGCTACTGGAAACTTGTAAACTGGGTGGACGACTGATTGGAGTTGGTTTTTAGAAAGATCACTTGACATTCAGGTAAAGAATGAGCTGGAATGGGGCAAGATGCCACCAAAGGCAGAGAGCAATCCAATGTCCCTCACACATGCAGGCCTGGAGTGTGCTCCTGCTCAGGCAGAGCAGTGGAAATAAAAGAAAGAGATTCAAGAATACTTAGAAGAGAGAACTGAAATGCCTGGCTGCACAGGGAGGGGCCAGGGTCAGAGAGAGAATGACGTTCCAGATTCCCCTGGGATTGCAAGGTCTGCTGGACCAACGGCAGTTTGCCATTCCATCTTGTCAATACAACACACCTGCTGGAAACAGGTGACGCACTCAAGAGGGATGACTACGGATAACTTCACACAGGACTGTTTACAAAGGTGCGGACAGGGCCAATGGAAATCCACAAGTGAGGGCAAAGCCTCCTAGGCTAATGACTTTGAGAAGCCATGGCCTCCACTAGACCTGTGGGACAGAGGAAGAGGGAGTGGCCAGAACCTGGTGAGGCTGCACCTGCAGGGGAGGGCTGCCTGCAAGAGCTGCCACCTGCAATACAGACACACAGCCACTGCCAACCTGCAGCCCCACAGAGAGAATGCTGGGCCCTAGTGATTTCTCCATCCCACCTTTAGATCTCACTGGTGTCTCCCACTGGCTAAACTGAATCAGTAGCTGCGGGGAAGAGGAACTGCTCACTCTTCCTAGAGCTCAGAGCAGGGGAATCCCGTGGAGAGTGGATCTGGAGAGTAGACAGAGAATGACCCGCACAAAACCTCCCTTCTATTGATACTTGACTTTCGGTTATTGCTCAGCCAGCCTGTAAATTTATTCATTGGTCTAGCAGAGTGCTAGCGTATTACTGTTGCCCAAGAAAAACCATGTGGGACTGAATTTTAATTTAGAGTCACCAAAGAGACACCTTCGATGTTTCATTTCTCTTCTCTTAGGTGAACAAAGCTAATGAAGGCTTACATTTCTGCAATATTCTAAGAAGTTAAACGTGGAAATGGATCCATGGAAAGGGATTTATAACATTAGTTAAAATAATGAATGATGCTCATTTTGTCAAATGGCCAAATACAGAGAGTATATTGCACCATCTGTTTGAGAAGCCCACATATTTATTTTCCTAAACATCTGGCAGCTCATCTCTAGGTTCTCTCTACATACCAAGCCCGGCCTGGCTCTGCACCTGAGAATTAGGGTTGGCTTAGAATACTCTGGGAATACATACAACTGCTCACAGAGTATCATGTGGTTCCCTTGTGCAATCTACACAAATGGCTAATGTAGTCTCTTTCCCAACGAGGGCTTTAGTAAAATCCCACCTACAGGAAGTTTTCAAAAATACCAGCATTTCAGGAGACTCTATTGGGATGTGCTGGTCCTTCTGATGACTTTAGCATTGGAGAAACTGAGGGTGACACCGTGATTACAATGGCAGTGCACGTGGGTAGTGACATGAGTTTTGCAGGTGCTGACAAAGGAAAAAACATTCATACTCTACTGTGCTTGAAGCCACAGGGCTGGGGTCCACTCTGTGAGATCTGCTTCACTAGTAAAAAATATCTAATAACAAAGTTCAATTCAGAAAAGCTACATTCCAGCAGCTATATTTGGGTCTAAGACCACTGGTTAAGAAATGCGGCACTATGCTCTCATTTATATGTAAGAGCTAAAGAATTTGAACACATGGAGGTAGCGAGTAGAAAAATGGATAACAGAGCCTGGGAAGGGTGAGCAGAGGGTAGGGGGAGGATGAAGAGAAGTGGCTTAAAGGCCACAAACATACAGTAAGAGAAAAGGAATATGCTCAGTGTCTGACAGCAGAGTAGGTGGATGACATTTAACAAAAATGCATTGTATTCGGGTGACAGACACCCTGAATACCCTGACTCGATTACTATGCATTATATATGTGTAACAAATTTTCTCATGTACCCCAGAAACTTGTACACACACACACAGACACACACACACAGACACACAGATAAATGCAGTGCTGTAAAAAGTGATGTTATAATGAGGAACCACTGAGGGTTGTTTTCTCAGAAAATGAATGAAAGCCGAGACTGCCGAATGCAGTTTAAATAATGTTTGCACCGTTTACCTGGCAGTCATTCAACATTCACAAAAGTTGATTTTTTTGGATGCCTACTATGGCCAGCCACCACATTAGGTGACAGGGGTTATAGCAGCGATGGCAAATGCTATGAAGGAAGAGTTCTGCTAGAAGCAAGCCTAGCTGGGGGCTAGGAGAAGGTTTCCCAGAGAAAGTGAGATTTGGGCTGAGAGCTACAAGGTAGGTCTGAATGAATGGGTGGAGGGTGTGGGGAGGGATGATGGGAGAGAAGAAGGAATGCCGGGTGCAAAGGCCCTAAGAGAGAAGGGAGCCCAGGGTGTGTGAGAGCTCAAGGGTGGTGTGGCCAAAGTACTGGGTCAAGAGGGAAGATGGCTGGATTTGAGGATGGGGTGGGAGCCAGGGGCCGTTAGGACCTTATTAGTCATCTCATACTTTTCTTTTTCCTTGAAAGCACTGGGCAGCCACCGAAAGTTTTGAGCTGGGGAGTGATATGGTCAGATTTGTGTTTTCCAAAGAACTCTTTGGCTGCAGTGTGGAGAATGGGTTGGCTGGAGCAAGAATGGCCATGCGCAGAGAAGGTGACAGTGACTTGGCCCTGAGGGGAGGTGATAGTGGTGCACGGAATTGAAATGACAGGAAGGTTATTTAGGAGTCAGAATAGAGATGATGTGTCCAGGGAAGAGTTTCAGGTTTCTACAACTTGATGAATATCAACACTCCGAGAAGGGGACAATGGAAGAGGAGTGTTGTTGGGCAGCTGGGTTTCATAGCTGGACCTATTCCAACTGCCCCCTCAATGCCAACACACGCAATCAGAAAACTGTAAACCAGCTTAGCTTACCGGTTCCGTTCCTTTTTCTCTCGTGACGTAGAACTGCTCTGGGGTTAGTTTCTTTTGCCACTCACTCTTGGCAAGAGGCAGCTCACACGTTGCAAGAGACCCTGTATTGTTAAACAGGAGTTTTAAAAATTAAAACAAAAACACCTGATGGACTTTTCTTCCTTGGCTTTTTTCCCTAAGTGCACTGTCACCCAGCAGAATAATCCAGTCCCTTCTTCTCTCTCCCACGAGTTTATTCTTCATGGGGACCAGAAGGCTAATGCCTTCATTGACTATTTAATTTAATAAGAAATTAATAAGAAGTAGAGAGCCAGTTTTCTAGTCCTCCTGGGGCATAGAAGTGAAAGAGGCAGCTGAAATATGAAAGAATGTGGAATAATTCCCTTCAGGTACCTAAGGATAGAAACTGATCCTCTCTTCTCTGATGACTTTCAGAGGAGCAGTTGCTGTCAGGATCTAGCCGGAAGTAGTTGAGGCATTGGCCAGAAAAGAACCATGAGCTAGTCGATTATTAAACTCTTCTCCCTTGCTGGTTTATAAGGATAGCTCTGATTTTCTTTGTCAAGGGAGGTCTCTATTTTAAAAATCTTCTTGCATGGAACAAAAGAAGAAACTCCCATAGCATATAGTCCTGAAAGGGAAACAGACCTACAATAATCTATTATGATGCTTCATGGTTTTTGTCCATATTTTGTTTTCCTCTTTCCTGCTCGCCTTGGCATCTATATTACTACATTTATTCACATGAGCATAAACCAAGTAACTAGAGCAATACTCTCTTTAGCCAAAGGGAGTAGGAAGTCCAACTCCTATAATAAATGTTTTTAATCATCCAACATTAAGAATTGGAAAGGATTTTGTAATGTGTCCAACTCTTCAGTTTACAGATGAGAAACAGAGGCCCAAAGGGTTAGTAATCTGACTATGGCACCGAAGATGAAATGTTAAATGCCCGTGATGCCAGCATCTATATATCAAACATGTCAGAAGTTACAGTTGAAATTCATTTAAGGTTACAAAAAAAAAGTCCTAAATTGTCCTTCGGCAAGAAAAGACTTATCTTCTCTCCAGTTTATAATACCGAACAATACTGCATTTCCAGTGATGATATAGCTGATTGCTTACATTTTGCTAAAAGGTTTTTAAACTATTTAATATATTAAAAGTTTTTTTTTCTTTCTTTTTATTACTGTTATTATTTTTACACAAGGGCTCCCCTAGGAGGTATCTTTTATTAAATATACTGTTTATAAGACTACAGGGGTTTCTTTTTACTATGGAAATATGTATCTGAAATTCCTATGGAATATACCTCAGTTAACACATGATTTTTGGGATATTTGACACTTTGGGGACAAAACAAAATGTATTTATGTGATAATTACTATTGCTCAATGGCCTTCAGAGTTATCCTGCAGAATGTCAAGTAATAAATGAAGAAGATATTATAGAAATTTTTAAATCACCATTTTGTAAAAATCATCAGAGGATTCCAAAACCCCTTTCGACTGCTGGGGAACAGAATAGTCACATCTTCCCAAAATACAACCCCAGAGTTTATTAATTATAAAGAAGAAAAATGCCACTACTTTAACCAAGTAGGCTAAGCTAGCATCACCAACAGCGGGACAGGTGACATCCTATCTTCCTGATGTGATGCTCTGGAAAGAACACAACATCACCAGTAAAGTTTTCCTGCTGAAAACATTCAATCTGTGTTTCATGAAGAAACAATCACATAAGTGAAAATTGAGGGAAATTTTCACTTTCCTGTGGAAAGCAAGGACTCTCCACAACTGAAACCAATGTGTGACCCTTTATTAAATTATAGATCCCAGAAAAAAAATAAAAGCTATAAAATACATTGTTGGTATATGGTAGAAAATTTGAATATCAGCTATGTATTAGACAAGGGTGCTCAATTTCCTGAGAGGAAAACCGTCTTGCGGTTTTGTAGGAAAATGTCTTTGGTCTTAGGAAACGTGCTGAAATATTTAGCAGTAAAGTGTCATGATGTCTGCAACTCTCAAATGGTTTAGCAAGAGAAATATAAATAAGTGTGAGTGTGTGAGTGTATGTTTGTGTGTGTGTGTCTCAGTGTTGGGAAGAGAGATGGGGAAGAGCACATGAATCTAGAAAGAAACTTCATCTCCATGAGATTTTTCCCAATAGCCCATAATCCCAGTTTAATTGTGAGGAGAAACATCAAACAATCCCAGACTGTGGGACATTCTACAAGGAACCCCACGAGTACTCCCCAAAACTGTCAAGTTCATGAAAAACAAGGAAAGACAGAGACAGTTTTGACAAATGTACTATGATGGTGTCAGTGGATAACCAGGGGGACCTGGGTGAGGGGTTTTGAGAACTCTGCACTATTTTTATAAATTGTCTATAAATCTAAAATTATTCCAAAATAAAAAAGCTTATTTAAAAAACTATCTTCTCCATGGCCACCCCTGTACCATCAAGCACTACTGGAGAAAATCCCCCACCTGGGGAGAGAGTTGTCCTTATAAACTCAAAGTTACTCATCTCACTGGGGTTTCAGTGAACCATGGTGAGTATTATCTTTCCCCAGTCAGCTGTCTTCCCATTTCTCTGCAATGGGTGTTTTAAACCTTTTCCACTCTCAGGAATGTAAACTAGTACAACCACTGTGGAAAACAGTGTGGAGATTCCTTAAAGAACTAAAAGTAGAACTACCATTTAATCCAGCAATCCCACTACTGGGTATCTACCCAGAGGAAAAGAAGTCATTATATGAAAAAAGATACTTGCACACACATTTATAGTAGCACAATTTGCAATTGTAAAAATATGGAGCCAACACAAATGCCCATCAATCAACTAGTGGATGAAGAAATGATGGTATATATATACTAAGGAATACCATTCTAAATAATGGCATTCACAGCAACCCGGACGGAATTGGAGACTATTATTCTAAGTGAAGTAAGTCAGGAATGAAAAACCAAACATTGTATGTTCTCATTTATAAGTGGGAGCTGAGCTATGAGGATGCAAAGGCATAAGAATGATACAATAGAATTTGGGGGCTCAGAGGGGAAAGGCTGTGAGGGGGGATGAGGAATAAAAGAGTATACATTGGGTACCATGTACACTGCTCGGGTGATGAATACACCAAAATCTGATAAATAACCATTACAGAAATAACTTATTCATGTAACGAAACACCACGTGTTCCCCAAAAACCTACTGAAATTTAAAAAAAAAAAAAAAACCTTTTCCATTCTCCTCAAACCATGGTCTCTACTACATCTCCCCTTCCTCTCAACAGATTCAACTTTTGCAAAATCAAAAGCCACAAACCTTCTTGCTACCAAACCATCACACTTAACAATACCTACATCTACCCTTTTTCCATCTTGTCACAATGGAACAAGTGACTGCCTCTGATATGGTTTGGCTCTGTGTCCCCACACAAATCTCATGTGAAATTGTAATCCTCAGTGTTGGAGGTGGGGCCTGGTGGGAGGTGATTAAATCATGGGGGCCCTTTGGTGCCGTTCTCATGATAGTGAGTTATTGAGAGATCTGGTTGTTTAAAAGTTCACCTCCCCCTCTCTCTTCCTCCTGCTCTGACCATGTAAGATGTGCTTGCTTCCTCTTCACCTTATACCATGATTGTAAGTTTCCTGAGGCCTCCCCAGCCATGCTTCCTGTACAGCCTGTGGAACCATGAGCCAATTAAACTTCCTTCATAAATTACCCAGTCTCTGGTATTTCTTTATAGCACTTTGAAAACAAACTAATACAAGCCTCCTCCTGTCTGTTTTTTTGCCACTTCTGTTCAGGATCCTATCTCTTTTTGGCCACCCCAAATGATGAAAAAAGGGAATGCTTTAGCCAGAGGCACTCAAAAGAGCAAGAACAGGCTTTGCTAGTAAGAGTGAATGTCCTGGGTTCCTCCTCCCATATTTAAACTCTGGTCCCGTGGGGGAATTTGTGAGACCTAATCTCTGGCTATCACTGACATTTGTCAAGGAAAGGAGTAAACAGCATCATGATAAAACACCCTCCTCTTGGCTGTGGCAAAGATCTTGCATTATTCCTGTGGATAGGTAAGAGGACCAACTTCAGGTACTAAGGTTGGAATTTACAGTCTGTGAAGCTGGCTTTATCTGCCTATCTCCTTTCAGGGAGGAAGTGGAATGGGCTTAGAAAAAAACCCTATTGTCTCCTGGAAGCACTGTCCTTAGTGTGACTCAACAGGCAGCACAGTATAGTAGCTGACACTGGAAAGTGGGAATTAGAGAAGGGCTAAAAGTCAGTGGGACTCTCAAGTACCTGTTTTAAAGCAGGTACTTCCTTCGCTTTGAACCTAAGGCTTGAGTTTGTCTGGGTTCCCAGCTCCCTCTCCCACACCTCTGTATTTTGTTACACCTATTAGAGAGTGACTATCTGTTCTTCAGACACCACCTCCTCCCTCTGCCCTAATTTTTTTAAGAGACCGGGTGTCACTGTATTGCCCAGAATGGAGCACAATGGCTATTCATATGCATGATCAAAGCACACTACAGCCTTGAACGCCCGGGCTCAAGTGATTTTCCTTCCTCAGCCTCTGAAGTAGCTGAGACTACAGGTTCATGATACAGTGCCACGCTGTAATGTTTTCTTTTTA
Source organism: Macaca mulatta (assembly GCF_049350105.2). NCBI lineage: Eukaryota > Metazoa > Chordata > Mammalia > Primates > Cercopithecidae > Macaca > Macaca mulatta. The sequence goes on along the minus strand of NC_133414.1, from coordinate 24,556,895 downwards.
AGTTTAAAATATAAAACTAGTATTTAAATTGCTAACCGAAAGAATTAAGCCTTCATCTAAGTACAATATGAAAGACCATTTTTAATGGTTCTTTTAATCCTTATCAATGTGGACCTTTTACACCATTTTTAATGTGTGTGAAAGCTTTAGTGGGTAGGCAATAATGTTTAGACTAGTTCTTGTTCAAGCACCAATTATGCAACATTTAGCTGCAGATTTGCCAGCCTAGAAGGCTCAGTCAAGGGCACACAGACTTTGCTTTGATAGCACAATGACAAACGCTCAGTTGGGTACACCCAGGTCAGGATATATGTATGCTGTATCACTTTTAGAGGTTTCTTTGACCTGGATGTTAAGAGCTGAATTACGATATTCGCTGCCCCCCAACTTCCAAATTCATATGTTGAAGTCCTAATCCCCAGTACTTTAAAATGTGACTGCATTTACAGACAGGGCCTTTAAAGAGGCAATCATGTTAAAATAAGGCCATTAAGAGGGGGCCCTGGTCCAATAAGACTGGTGTTCTCATAAGAGGAAGGGACAGTAGGGAAAAGGCCACCTGAGGACACAGCAAGAAGGTAGCTATCCCCAAGTTAAAGAAAGAGGTCTCAGGACAAATCTCAGGACAAGTCTTGGTCTTGTACTTCCAGCCTCCAGAACTGTATGAAAATGAATTCCATCGCTTAAGTTGCCCAGCCTGTGGTATATTGTTATGGCATCCCTAGCAAATGAACACACTGGGGTTTTAGAAAACAACCAAAGTTTAAATAAAAATTGCAGTATGAGTAAATTCTGAGCAGTTTTATCAAACAGCAATTTAGGCACGTGTGCATTAGATACACGATAGGTTCTCTCACTTGGGAATGAGTCAAGTCTTCTGGCTACCATGGCTAGAGAGAGGTTTCCACACTGGTTGTGTCCTTTTGTGTGTGTGTACAGGTATTTTCTGTCCTCTGCACCACGTGCTCATCCTTTGGGGGCTACACATTTTCCAGATTCCCTCTACATTCTCTTGCTATCTTCACTATGAAAACATTTATCCATTGCTGCTATTGCATGAGATAGCTACACAACTTTACTTTGAATTATGCCTTAATAAACTCAAATTCCTTGGAGTTCCCTTCTCTCTGTGTGCTGTGATTTGCACAGGTCATATATCCTGTTGGCCAGAAGTTCCACGGGGTGGGCCTCAACTTTTTCATCCCTAAGGAAATCCACTATTGGTCCTATTGTTACCTACTGGGTGCCTTCTTCGGGTTTTGCTAACCTTCCTGGCCACAGTTGCTATACTGCCAATTGTCACACATAAGCCCACTTCATTTCAATAAATAATGTGTTGAATCTAATGGAACTCATCAGAAACTGGTATTAAAAGAATCCCCAGCCCATTCTGATCTGCAGAACTAGTCTCTCCCATCACAGTGCCTGGACTGTTTTAACCCTATGCCCAGGATGGTTTCCTAGCATAGTTATCTCTAGAAAGAATATTTTCCTGAAGCAACAGAGTTTTTGCTCCAGAATATTTCTTACTTTCCTTTTTCAGTTTGCTCTTTATCAACCTGGAAAAAAAAAAATCACTCTGAGCATATGAGAAATTGCAGCACTGGAGAAAAATACTGTCATTTCAGTATCTTCTCATTTCCCCCCTCCCAATTTCTCTCTCTCTCAGCACTCCCTAAGCCCATGATTTAACTTAAATGTAGCTACATTTTTGTCCTTTACACTTATTTATGTAATCATAACTAACATTGTGTGCCTGCTAAGTGTCAAACATTGTAACAAAATATTTAATTAAAAAGTTATTCTGTACAACCACCCTACTATTATCATTAGCCTTATTTGATAGAAGGAAAAAAAAAAATCTGAAGTTTAAACTTACCAAATTCAAGAAAGATGTCCAAAGACATTGTTACAAACTGAATGTTATGTATTCTCCCTGCTCCTCTCCCCACTCCCATATGCTGAAGCCCTAACTCCCAGTGAGATGGTATTTGGAGATGGGGCTTGGGAGGTTATTAGTTTTACATTAGATCATAAAGGTGAGGCTCCCTTGAGGCACTAGTGGTCCTTCCTGAGATAGTCACGTGAACGCAGAGTGAGAAGGCAGTCAACTGCAAGCCAGGAAGCAGGTCTGCATCAGGAACCAAGTCCGTTCCCACCTTGATCTTGGACTTCCCAGCCTCCAGAACTGTGAGAAAATGTCGGTTAAGTCACCCAGTCCACGGTGTTTTGCAATAGCAGCCTGAGCTCAGATACAGAGCCAGGAAGTAACAGAGAGCCAAGACTCAAAATCTGCATCTATTCATGCCCAAGCCCTTCATCCCAGAACTACTCCCTGTTTATCATTTTTAATGACTCCCTAAAAGTTTGTTGAATTTAATTTTCATGATTTACGTAAGTATTTCTTAACTGATTTGGGTTACAGCCAGTTTCCATTTTATAAGAGACCAGTGCTTAAAGCATCTTTGCATATATCTCCTTGTTCTTCTTTTGAACTATTTCCTTCGAATAAATTCCCAGGAGGGATATCTGATAAGGTACATAGCTCCTGTTACCTACTGGTGTCTGGCCAAATTTTAATGTTGGTGGAGAACTTCAGATCCCAGGGCAATTCATTAGGCTGCTTCTGACAGCAGCAATTATAGCCATGAAGTAGTTACCGCTATAACCACCATCCTGTATCAAGGGGTTATAGAGAGCTCGTCGGTAACTGTGATCTGTTTCTATTACCTGTGGTTCTCAGCAAAACAATGCTTGGCATACAGTGGGCTCACAAAGGTCATCAGACTGACTGGCCAGAGACACCAGTGGTTAGAAAGGCCATAGCTGGAAGTCATGTTGGATCAGCTAACATTTCACAACGCCAACGCTTTTATTTAGTTAAGTATTCTTTTAACACTACATTTTGAAAACTTCAGGGGCTAAAAAGAGCTCAGAATGAGTTGGTACATTTTCATCAGTTGGGTGAACATCTTCAATGAACATATATAAAATTGGATTCAGAGTGGGTCAGTCTGGCAACCGCCCAGGAAGCCAATCCCCTGGGGCACTAAGTTCCCCTGAAATAGACCTGAAATACAGGGGTAGCTAGCTCAGGTCTCCTGAGGTGACTCCTTCCTGCTTGGTGAAGTGTGCAGGTACCCACATCCAAGAAAGGATCCAAAGGCATTTAGCAGAAAACTAACTCACTCACTCTCACTCTCTCTCTCTCTCTCTCTCTCTCTCTCTCTCTCTCTCTCGCCCGCCCTGGTCTCTGTCTCAGTCATTAACAATGGCTGTCACCTTAAAGAAGGAACAAATGATCAACCCAGTCTCCCTGGCTCTTAGACACACTTACGGGAAGACAGCAGGGCAGGAAACACCCCAGGAATCCCTAGTGTGAACTGCCGGCTTCTCAGATGCTGGAAGGAAGCCCGCGGAACTACGAAGAGGGCTGCAGTGCAAAATACTGGAGGCCTTCACAGGGGCGCGCGGGCCGGGCTGCTGCAGCCCAGACCGCGGGCCTTCGCCTGGAGTCCCGGATAGGGGTCGGGGACCCCGAGCCCTATTTATGCCCCCACTCCCCGCGCCAAGAAAAAAAAAAAAACAATTACGCGCACATTTAGGGGGCTCATGTGTTCATTTCCTCGAATTCTCACAGGGGTCAGTCCCCACCCCGCCGCCACCAAGTTTACAATCCACTGTCCCAGACCCTCGGGTCGCGGGGGAGGCGCGGGGGGGCAGGGGTGCCTGCCAGGGCAGCGCCCGGCCTGGACCGGCCTTAGGCTCCCGGGTGCAGCGGGTGAAATGACGCCGAAAGCCGTAGGCAGCGGTGGGGCCTGCGGGACCCGCGTCCTACCTGCCTCCCCCAGTACCGGCCCAGTGCAGGGCTCGCCGCCGCCGGCTCGGCCCCGCACCGCCCGCCGAGGCGCAGCTCCGAGGGTCAGGCCTCGGAGCAACCAGAGGAGCCGCGCCATGACGCCCGCTCCGTCGCCGCTCCGCCCTCTGCCCTCTGCCCTCTGCCCGTCTCTGCCCGTCTCTGTCCCTGCCCCCATCCTACCCCTCCCCCATTCTCTCCCCTCAGTCGGCGCTAGTCGGCCTCCCTCCCCACGCTCCGCCCACACCGCCTGCCACCTCTTCTCCCTCCCCTCCTCCTCCCTTCTTCCCTCCTTCCCACCTCCTCCTCCCACTATGCGCCCTGGGCCCTCACAGGTCCCCGCCCCTCTTCCCTCCCACTCTGCCTCTCTCTCTCCCCATCCCTCTTCCCCTCCTTTTCCTCTCGCCTTTCCTCCCCCTTCCTCTCTCCCTTCCCTTTCCCGAGGACCTCCCCAACCCATCTCTGCATCTCCCAGCTCCTCCCACTCCTGCTCCTCCCTCGCCCTACCCCACCCCACCTATCCCCCATCCGCAGCCCAAAAACTAATCTGTTTTAGTTTGCATTTTCTAGAGTCGTCCATAAATGGAATCATCCCATATGTACTTGATTTTGTCTGGCTTCTTTCACTCAGCATAGTTACTTTGACATGCCTGCGTGTTTTTGCATGCAACAATCATTCCTTCCTTCCTGAGCAGTATTCCATTTATGGATATACCACCGTGTGTTTACCTAGTCAGCACTTGATTTAGGCTGCTTTCAATTTTCCTGGTTAGAACTACTAGGAACATTCCTGTGCAAATATTCGTACAGACATATATGGTTTTTCTTCTCTGGGGTAAATACCTGGAAGTGGAATGCCCAGGTCATAAGGTAGGTGTAACCATTTAAGAAACTACTATACTGTGTTCCCAAGTGGTTTTTTTCTTTACCTTCCCACCAGCAGTCTATGCGAGTTCCAATTGTTCTTCATCCTTGTCAACACTTGAAAGTCCAGAGATTTTAATAATAGATGTTCCGATCCTGTGTAGTGGTAGCTCATTGTGGCTTTATTATGCATTCTCTAGCCGTTAATGATGTTGAGCATCTTTTCATGTGCTTATTTGCAGCGAGTGTATTTTTCTTGGTGAAGTGTCTGTTCAAATCTTTTGCCCATTTAATGTTGAGTTGTTTAATTATTGAGCTTAGGACACTTTATATGTTTTGGATACGAATCTTTTATCAAACATATACTTTGGAAATATTTTTTCCCCCAATCTCTTGTTTTTTCTGTCTCCTAATAGTGTCTTGGGAAGAGCAGTTTTTAATTCTATGAAGCCCAATTTATCAATTTTTTAATGGATTGTTCTTTTTTTGGTATCATATTTAAGAAATCTTTGCCTAATCCAAGATCACAAAGATTCTCGCCTATGTTTTGTTCTAAAATTTTTATAGTTTTAGGTTTTACATTTAGGTTTCTGACCCATTTAAAATTAATTTTTACATACGGCCAAAATTTTTGTTTTGTTTGGTTTATCTGTTTTGTTTTTTGCATATCTATATCCAGTTGTTCTAGTACCATTTTTATTTTGTTTATTTATTTATTTTATTTATTTATTTATTTATTTTTTTGAGACAGCGTCTCACTCTGTCGGCCAGGCTGGAGTGCAGTGGCACAATCTGGGCTCACTGCAACTTCCATCTTCCAGGCTCAAGCAATTCTCCTGCCTCAGCCTCCCGAGTAGCTGGGATTACAGGCATGTGCCACCATGCCTGGCTAAGTTTTGTATTTTTAGTAGATATAGAGTTTCACCATGCTGGCCAGTCTGGTCTCAAACTCCTGACCTCAGGTAATCTGCCTGCCTTGGCCTCCCAAAGTGCTGGGATTACAGGTGTGAGCCACCACACCAGGCTCCTAGCACCAATTTTTAAAAGGCTACTCTTTCTCCACTGAACTGTTTTTGAATCTGTGTCAAACATCAGTTTCTTATCAATGTGTTGTGTCTATTTCTGGACTTCCTATTCTGTTCCATTAATTAATTTGTCTATTTTTACATCAATATTACAATATCCTGATGACTGGACTTGGAACTAGCTAGCATTGGTACTGTACCTCTGTTCTTTTTTACGGTTGTTTGGGGTATTTTAGGTCTTTTGTCTTTCAACATAAATTTTAGATTCAGTTTCTCAATTTCTACACACAAGCTTACTTAAATTTTGATTGGGATTGCATTGATTCTATCCATAAGTTTGGGGAAAATTAGCATCATAACAATATTGAATATTTTGAACCATGAATAAAGATATGCCTCTCTATTTATTTAGGTCTTCCTTAACATCTACTAGTAGTATTTTGTAGTTTTCAGTGTATAGGTTTTGCACATCTTTTAATAGATTCATCCTAAATCATTTCATATTTTTGATGCTGTGGTATTGTTTTATCAATTTCAATTTCTGATTGCTAGTATGTAGATTTTGTGTATTAATCTTGTATTCTGTAATCTTGCTAAACTCATTTCTTAGTTCTAGTAACGTTTTATGGATTTTATCAGATTTTCTACATAGAAAAATCATGTCATCTGGGTAGAAAGAGTTTTACTCTTTCCTTTTTAGTACAGATGTCTTTGATTTCTTTTTCTTGCCTTATTGCACTGGCTAGAGCCTGTACAATGTTGAATAGAAATGGTGAGAGTGAACATCCTTGTCTTGTTCCTGATCTTAGAGGAAAAGCATTCAGTCTTTTACCATTAAGTATGATGTTAGCTATAAGGTTTTCATAAATTTTCTATCAGATTAAGGAAATTTCTATTTGTAGTCTACTGAGAGTTTTTATCAGGAAGGGATGTTGGATTTTTGTCAAATGCTGTTCTGCTGCTATTGATATAATAATACGTTTTTTCCTATTTTCTTTTTTTAGTTTGTTACTTGATTTTCAAATGTTAAAGCAACTTAGTATTTCTTCAATAAAGCCTGCTTTATTGGTTTATTTGTTTCACGTATTGTTGGATTATGTTCTATGTATCATGGATTAAAATTTTTAGAATTTTTGTGTCTGTGTTGATGAGGTATGTTGGACTGAAATGTTCTTCTCCTATAGTATCTGTCTAATTTTGTATCTGAGTAATAAGTAAACAAATTCAAATCCAGAAAGGTTAAGTACCTTGTCTGTGATCACACTGCTAGTTAGTTGAAGAGTTTGTAAAGTTGCCCTAAAGTTTAGAATTTAGAAAATATCAAGGAATACCAGTTTAACTCACCCACCTTCACCCCCAATCCCAAGCAAAGTTAATAAATTAACTTAACATTGTGACATTGTGGGAAAAAAACTATGGAGTCTGGTGTAAAACATACCCAAGTCAGAATATCTTAAATTTAAAAGATGCATGAGCTTGATCAAGTATTCAACCTGTGACAGATCAGTTTTCTTATTCCCAAAATGGGGTTATTATAAGGATTAGATATAACATATGTTAAAACACCTAGCAAACCCTTTGGTACATACTTGGTTTTAATGAACGTTAGTTGTTATTGAAGATTTAATGAGGACAACAGTAATTGGTAAACAGAGTGGATAACCAATCTATCCTTGCGTTTCTGCATATCCTTACACTCCCAGAAAGACATTCTAAGTGCAGAGGAAGTCCCTCCCTCCTTACCACCATTGTCCTTTACACCTGCTAGGAGGACCTTTACCTCATTTGTGCCCAGGCCCTTACTGGTCTTAAAATGTCCCCTCTTCTCACCACCATTTGTCTAAATCCAACTTAACCATCAAGGCCATGCATTAACCTCACATTCTTGGACACATGGTCTTAGCCTGAACAAAACTCTACTTTATGTTTTCCCTTTTACTTCGTACACTGAGTGGTGGAGACTATCCGTTGCCTGGCCAGTATCCACTCTCTCTACTTACAAACAGATCTTTGACTTTAACAGTGGCAATATGCCTAGCTAAAATGTTATATCTGCCAGCTCCCTTGTAGTTGGTGGCAATCATATGATGCTGTTATGGGCAATGATAGGAGCAGGTATCACTGGGAGCTGCCAGGAAAACTAGTTAAAGAGGAGCTGGCTGAGCACTGGACTTGTGCTCTGTCTTTTCTTTCTGCTTGGAAATTAGTCATGATGACTGGAGCACTAGCAATCTTCTGGTATACATGAAGATGAGACCAACATCTTGATTTTAAAGAAGTAGAAGACGTGAAGGAGCCCAGGTTTCTGAAGACAGTGTGGAGCCAATATGCTAGCCTTGGATTGCCTGTCTTCAGATTTCCAATTACATGAGAGACCAATAAATCTATATTTTGTTTAAATCACTATTATTGGGATTTTCTGTTTCATGAAGTTGATGCAGTGTGTAACTGATGTCCTGAATTCGATTGTGACAATCTTCAGGAAAGGCAAAGTTCTATAACTTTGACTCTTTGTATGTCCAACATACTTCCCTGCAAACTATAAGTTTGATAATAAAAGCCCTAAAAGATAAGATAGAATGACCAAAAAATGGGAGATCAGTGCAAAAGCCAATTTGCTTTTCCCTACCAAAAAGCCGTTTGGGAAACAGTGAGGAACTGGAATAAGCTTTGCACAATTTCTCTGCACTGAAGAGACTTTATCTGCTTCCATCTGCCCAAAGTTCAACATTGATGCTCATTTTTGTTCGACCTCAATCTAGAGAATTCTCAGAAACTAACCAACTGGAATATCTAATATATATAAAATATAGTTTTAAAGCTCTAAAGGCAGTGAATGAAGACTTAAATAAATGGTTCGATAGAAAAAAAAAATAGCATGAGATATGCCGTGGGTTCAATTTCTAGGTGTTCTCCTAAGCAGATACAGATGTTTTGGACAAACCAGTCTCTGGGCCTTGGTTTGATCATCTGGAAAATGACACTAATACAGGGGAGGGTGGCCTAGAACTAGAACTCAAATTATATCTAAACTCTCTTCAGTCTGTAATTATATGACGTGTGGTGAAAAATGGAAAGATACACTTGCTGACCAAAGAGCTGAAATTACGAAGTTTAAAATAATATTCAACTTAAAGATTTAAGCCATGTCACTTACAATCCCAATGGATTACTTTATAGGAATTGAAAAAATAACAACTGAAATAAATGTGGATGAAAATATACTTTTATGTTAAAGATAATATTGGAGAAGTAGCCTCTCACATATTAAAAGTGCTTATCAAGGAAGAGTAGGTATGAAAACAGTGTTCTGATTGAAATGATAACCAAAAAATAGTCCAAGGAGATAAGAGGTTCCAGAAATTAATACATATTTAACCTATTAGAAACAAGGGGATATAAAATTATTCAGTATATATTTTGGGGGAAACTGACTATCAATACAGGGGGAATAATCTTGGAATCTAAGGCTTAGATTAACAATTCACTTAAAAGAATTATATTTTGAGTTAAAAGTAGTGTGTGTGTATGCATATCATGTCAGAGCTCAGAGTACAATACCCCAAAGTATGGTGTTCTGGTATGCTGAGCATTTTTGAATTAAATGAAATAGGAAGGCTTTAGAAGCTGCCTCAGAAACAAGGACTTTCTAACTTTTTATTTCTTCCCCACAAGTGAAGGGAAGGGTTTTCTCCCACTGAGTCTTCCAAAAGAAATGCAATTGTCTTAAGATCTCTTTATTAGGAATCTTATCAGATAACCAGGAAAGATTAACCACTGTAGAAGAGGAAAGACTAAAAGTCATCGCTATGCCCTGAAACACTTTTTATCTGTTCTTCTGAGGGCACCTCTGAGGATTACTTTATTATTTAAGATTTATTTAAGAATATTTAAATATTTACTATTTAAATAAAAATTAAATGCGTAATAAGACAACCTTTGTTCACAGTACAGTTCTGCCCCTCACCTTCACATAACTGTGGGTCCCATCCTTCTTCCAAAGAGAATAATTCAAAAACTACTGTTTGCTCTTTGGGCCTATTCAATTTCCCTGAAAATTATTTACAATCCCTCAAAATTGCCTACATTTCTGCCATCACCCTCTTTCCTATGAAGAAGATATATAAGTTTCAACAATTTGGCCTTTCTTCGAGTCTCATATTTATGGGGGTCCCTGTGACCATGTGCACTTTAATACATTTGTATGCTTTTTCTTCTGCTATTCTACTGTCAGTTTATTTCAGCAGTCTTACTTCAGAGGGAAAGTTTAAACTTCTCTACCCCCCCCCCCACACACACACATACACACACACATGAAATAAAACAATGCTGCATATCTGTTTTGAAATAAAAAGAATTTTTGGACAACAGAAGCAATAAAAGGAGTTAGCACTGAACAAATGATAAGGTTGACAGGTTCAAGTGAATGAAATTTAAGTACATACATACATACCACAAGATGAAGAACAAAAAATGATTAGTCTCAAATTAGAAAAATTAAAATGATAAAAATACAGAGCATTGTAATACACATAACAGTAAACATTTAACATTATATATATTAGGGAAATTAATATTATCTATATGGCCAATTTCAGGTCTGACTGGACAGATGGTTAAAGAATATGAACAGATGGTCTGCACAAGGAAAAATACAAATAGCGAACAAACACTTGGGAAAATGTTTAGCTTCCATAATAATTAAAGAATTAAAAATTAATATGGCCTAATATATTGCCTCATGCATATTAAATTATTAATAATAGTTTTTTGGGGGGCGAACTAAAGCTATCAGAGCTTTAAGAACTCATACACTGCCTGTAGAAATAGTGTCATACTTTTTCTGGAAAGAAATCTGACAACATGTACTAAAGATGACAATTTGGCAAATTGGCTTTGGGGAGCAAATCCCAAGGAAAAAAATCAATAGTAAAGAAAGCTCCAGTTTTGCAAAGAAGTTTGTGCTTTTCATAATGGCAGATGAATCCAAAATCATTAACAGCCAGGAAATGACTAAGTAAATCTTGACATAGCAATACAATGAAACATTATATAACCATTAAAATGTCAAATATGAGGACTACCTGGATTTGTGGAATGGTCTACATGAAATAATGTCAAGGAGAAAAAAGTAGAATACAAAATAATTCATACTTGACAGTAACAGTGGGTAAAAGCATGCACATGGAGCCAACCTCTACTGAGGGATACCATTTTGGAAGAGGTTAGTATTGTTTGGTGAAAAGACACTTCTTTTGTACGTTTCTCTTCAAATGACTTTTTACATTTCACAGAATCTCATTTTAGATAAATTAGAAAGCAGAAGCATGTAAAGAAATTATTGAACACTGTCTCAGAAATCATTACTGATAATATTTGTTGTATATATTTATTCAATCTTTTTTAAGTATACTGTAATCGATGGCTGATACTTTAATTACTTTCCCTTCCCTCTGAACTATACTCTGATTCTTCTTTGGGAAACAACTCCCCCTCCCATTCTTAGTCATGAGATTTAGATAAGATGGCTCCAGAGCAGAATTTCACAACCTCAGTACTTTGGACATTTTGGGCCAAATAATTCTTTGGTGGGCGTATGGGTGGGTCAGGGGGCATAGGTTTAATTGTCCAGTGCATTGTAGCATGTTTAGCAGCATTCCTGGTCTCCACCTCCTAAATGCCAGTAGTATCCTCCTCCCGTGTTACAATTAAAAATGTCTCCAAACATTGCCAGATGTCCCCTGGGGAAAAATCACCCACCATTGGTTGAGAACTACTGTTCTAGACTTAGACCCTGATTGACTTAAGCCACTTAACTGATTCCATCCTATTACCCTCAAGGATCTGATCAGAGATGGACACACAAGCCAAACAGAACCTCTAAGGAGCAAGAAATCAATCTTCTGCTGAACCCATGGGGAAAGAATGAACTCCTCTCTAAAGAGGATAATGGATATCCATGGACATGATATGGTTTGAGTCTGTGTCTCCCCCAAAATCTCATGTCCAATTGTAATCCTCAATGTGGGATTGGATCATGGGAGTGGATTTTTTTTTGGTGCTGTTCTCATGATAGTGAGTGAGTTACCATGAGATCTGGTTGTTTGAAATTTTGTAGCACCTCCCACCTCTCTTTCTTCTGCTCTGGACAGGTAAGACATGCCTGCTTCCCCTTCACCTTCTGCCGTGATTGTAAGTTTCCTGAGGCCTCCCCAGCCATGCTTCCTGTACAGCCTGTGGAATTGTGAGCCAATTAAACTTCTTTTCTTTATGGAATACCCAGGCTCAGGTGTTTCTTTACAGCAGTGAGAAAATGGACTAGTTCAGAAAATTGAAATGCTTTCATTCTTTAGCTATTACAAACCATGCTACAATGAACAACTTCACACAAATCTTCTTGTGCATGCAAGATTTCATTAGAGTAGACATCTAGAAATGGAATTCGTGGATTGAAGAATACACTCATCTTCAGTTTTCCTAGGACTCCCCATCATTTGTCAAAGTAGTTGTACCTACAGTGTCTGTGGGTTCCTGTTTTCCCTACATCTTCACTAATATTTGATGTTATGAGATTTACTAGTTTTTGCCTATGTGATGGGTACGAAATGGGGTCTCATTGATTTTAATTTTCAATTCCCTGATTGTTAATAGGATTTAGAATTTTTTCAGATATTTACGGGTCACTGTGGTTTTCTTTCTGAATTGTGGACATTTTGTCTCTTTCTTTCAGAGTATTTCTGTTTTATTATAGCCTTATTGGAATCTTTTATTATTATGCATATCAACTATTTATTGAATATATGGGTTCCAATTATTTTCTTCTGTTGCGTGGATTGGAGTTTTACTTTGCTCATGATTTTTCTACGGATGTTTTGTTTTCTAAGTAGTTAAATTTGCCTAGCTTTACACTTAAAGTTTATTTATGTGCTTTTATTATGTTTATTCCCATATGTGTGCATATAATTTTCTACAAACAGTACATATTCTTGTCATCATACTGTAGGTATCCGTTTCCACCTTGCTTTCTCATTCGATTTTAAAAAATTTTCCTCTATGGATTTTTAAAATCTATTTTATTTATTCTAATGAACTTATGTAATAATGATATGCTCCTAAGTTGTCTTCTAAAGTTTCACATTTCTGTTTTTAGTCCACTTGAAATTACATTTGGGGTATAGTGTGATGTAGGGGTCTAATTTAGTCTTCTTCCACATCGAGAGCTAGTTGTCAGAGTCATTTATTAAATGTCCATTTAATAAGCCATTTATTAAAAAGTATATTCTGTTCCATTGATCAATTTTCTAGCTCTGTACCAATACCACAGTTTCAATACTGTAATTTTAAAATTGATTAATAATCAATAATTACATCTATTTATGGGATTCAAAATGATGTAGTATAGAAAGATTAAATCAAGCTAATTAATGCATCTATCATCTCACCACCTTATCACTTTTTTTGTGGCAAGAATGTTTAAAAACCTGTTCTTTAAGTAATTTTGAAATATACAATATATTATTGTTAATTATGGTCGCCATGCTGTGGTTTAAGATACCCAAAACTTACTTCTCTTGTCCAATTAAACTTTGTACCATTTGACCAACATCAGCTTTTTCCCTGCCTTCTCCCATTGTCCCCTACTCCTCCCTCGCTCTGATAACCACCATTCGACTTTCTGTTTCTATGAGATCAATGTTTTTACATTCCACATATAAATGAGATCATATAGTCTTTCTGTGCCTGGCTTATTTCACTTAGCACACTGTCCTCCAGGTTCATCCATGTTGCAAATGACAGAGTTTCCTTCTTTTTAAAGGCTGTATAGTATTCTGTTGTGTAGATATACCACATTTCCTTTACCCATTTATCTGTTGATGGACACTAAGCTTGCTTTAATATCTTGGCTATTGTGACTAATGCTGAAATGAACATGGGAACGCACATGTCTCTTCAACATGCTGATTTCAATTCCTCTGGATATATACTCAGAAGTGAGAGAGCTGGATATCATTTCATATTAAGCCTTAGTATTTGGCAAATATAAATCTTCCTTCTTCAGAAATGTATTGGGCTATTTTTGGCTCTCCATTTATACAAGTGAAATATAGAATCACCTTCCATGTGAAATCTAGTAGCATACAAAGAATTCTATTGAAATGTTGATTGGAATTGCTTTGAGTTTATAGAGTAAGAGGCAGTTTCTGCTTTTTAAAATATATTTGATATTAAAATAATAAGTTAAAATAATGAAGTACTTAAAGAAAACTTAGGTTTTCTTTTATATTTTTCTATAGTTTTATGCTATTGTTCATAAAGGGCTTGTACATCTTTTCTTACATTTATTCATGGAAACCTTGTAACCTTTGTTGCCATTGTGTGTGTGTTAAACATTCTAATTTCTCATTGTGTATTTGAGTGTAATTTTAGTATATTTATATAACCACGTATTGCTTAACGAAGAGAAAGGCGTCCTGAGAAATACGTCATTAAGTGATTTTGTCATTGTGTAAACATCATAGAGTGTACTTACACAAACCTAGATGGTATAACCAACTACGTACCTAGGCTATATGGTATAGCCTGCTGCTCCTAGGTTACAAACCTGTACAGCATGTGACTATACCAAATACTGTAGACAATTGTTAACACAATGGCAAATATCTATGTGTCTAAGAATATATAAACATAGAAAAGGTACAGTAAATACAGTATGATAATCTTAATGAACTACCATGGTATATGTGGTCTATTGTTGAAAGATATGTCATTATATGATATATCACTGTATTTTACCGAGTAATCTTGCCAAACTCCCTTCTTGCATTCAACAATCTGTCTTGAAGAATTTCTTAAGATTTTCTCGGCCGGGTGCGGTGGCTCACGCCTGTAATCCCAGCACTTTGGGAGGCCGAGGCGGGCGGATCACAAGGTCAGGAGATCGAGACCACGGTGAAACCCCGTCTCTACTAAAAATACAAAAAAATTAGCCGGGCGCGGTTGTGGGCGCCTGTAGTCCCAGCTACTCGGGAGGCTGAGGCAGGAGAATGGCGTGAACCTGGGAGGCGGAGCTTGCAGTGAGCCGAGATCGCGCCACTGCACTCCAGCCTGGGCGACAGAGCCAGACTCCATCTCAAAAAAAAAAAAAAAAAAAAAAGATTTTCTCTGAAAACGATCTCATTATCACATCATCTTTCTTCCTTTCCTGTCCAATACCTTTAATTCCGTATTGTGCTGGCTGAGACCTCCAGTCAATGTTGAGTAGAAATTAGTGATAGCAGGTGCCCTTGTTTTGTTCCTGACTCTAAAGGAAATGCTTCTAACATTTCCCCCAATACAAAGCATAGATTGTTGGAGATTTTTGGTAGTTAATCTTTATTAGGATATACAAGTTCCTTCCAATTCCTAGTTTACTAAGAGTTTTTTTCATGCATGAGCATTGGATTTTATTCCTTGACTTTCCTGCTGCAGTGAGATAATCATATAATTTTTCTCTTTTACTATGTTAATGTCATGTATTATATTAATAGAGTTTCTACTAATGCTGAGCCATCATTGAAATTTTCAGGTCATTTTCATGACCATACTTGGTCACGATGTGATTTGTTCTTTTAAAACATGCATTTAATTTGGTTTGCCAATGTCTTATTTAGGATTTTTGCATTTATGTTCAAAACTGAATTTAGTTTATAATTTTCCTTTCTCCTAGTTCCATTGCCTGCTTTTTAAAAATTAAGCTTATTCTAGTCTTACCAAATGCATCTCGAAGCCTTGTGTATATTGCTCAAAAATCAATCTCTCTGTGTGTGTGTGTGTGTGTGTGTGTGTGTGTGTAATTTTAATGACTTCACTGTTGTTTGGATGTATCATAATTTATTTGCAAGTTAAAGAAGATACTTTATGTATAGTTTGTTGGTGATTTTAATTGTAAATATGATGAACAGTTAGCAAAACCAACATAAAAATAATATTTTATTGTTCTGATCTATCTGGTTCTGTTACCAAATCATAGAGGTTTCCTGGCCAAATTGTTAGGCTAGCACTTACCTTTTAGCAGAGGTGAGTTTCCCCTCCAGAGGTCTGGCATCTTTCCCACTCCACAGACTGGCATCATTTCAGGATGAATCTGGGTTTGGTCCAGGGAACTCCGCTCTGGTCATTGGTCTCCTGGGCTCTTCATGTGTGAGGCATCTTGTCTTTATCCCCACACTCCACCAATTAGTTTTCTTCCATTAAAATGTGAAGACTTTTGCTGCCTTTAGTGCTCCTCTGGGTCCTTTACTTCTGAGGCTAATCTAAATGTGTTCCTTTTTTCCTCAAGGGAACCAGCCCTTATCTGGCACTCTAGAATAAAAATCTAGAAAGCTGAATTCTAACTCAGTAATTTCCCTGCTAGTCCTCCAGTCCCATTGTTTACATATGAAGTATTGTTCCAGGACAGTTCTACTGGCTTTTTTTTTTTTTTTTTTTTTTTTTAACAGGGTCTCACTCTGTTGCTCAGTTGAAGTGCAATGATGCAATCATGGCTAACTACAGTGGCCAAATCCAAGATTCCAGTGATTCTCCTGCCTCACCCTCCTGAGTAGCTGGGATTAAAGACACGCACCACCACGCCTGGGTAATTTTTGTATGTTTTTGTAGAGACAGAGTCTCACTATGTTCCCCAAGCTGGTCTTGAACTCCTGAGCTCAAGTGATCCTCCCACCTCAGCCTCCCAAAATGCTGGGATTACAGGTGTGAGCCACCACACCCAGCCTCCACTGGCTCTTTGTTGTATCTTTACAAATAGTCTGGTCCTTGAAACCCGAATATCACCCTCTTGTGTCAGAGAAGTATTTCAGCACGGAGGAAGGTCTAGATTATCCTCTAGTTGCATTTTAATTTCACTGGGTCCACTGAACAAGGCTTTCAGAGCAAACATCATTTGTGCCTTCGAGCACCTTCAGCAAGTTCTTCGAAACCATGGGGGCAAATCTCCGAACATATTTAGAGGGGATGGTGAATCTCCTCTCTCCAGATGGCTCACCACAACAAGTTAATCCCACTTCATGTTACTGGTAATTGAATTCTCCCCTGAGAAGGAAATTGTATGAGATCCATGAACATTTGATGTATGGATATTTCTAAACAGCCTGACTTGGAAAAGATTAAAACAGCCTAGTATTCCCAATCCCTCAGACCTCCTCACCGGCAGGACCCAGATTTTAATCTGCTCCAGGTGGCTAAACTCAGGAAGGCTTATATCTCTCAGCATCTTCAATTAATGCCAAGTGTAATCATAGTTGGCAGAGTTCAGGGTGTTCTGGCACGTTCAAGGGACGGGCAGAGAACCTCCCTGCCAAGTCCTCAGAGTCCTATCTTTTGGATAGCACTTTTCATAATCAAAAGCTACCGTGATTAATGAGCTACAGGCAATGGGTAATCCCCCGTACTTAAAAATCAGAACCATGGAAAAAGAAGTAAGAGCAAATTATTCCACATAGCCTTGGGTTTCTTGACCTCAGAAGCTTTGTGCAAAATCTTTCTTTTAGGACCTTTGCCATGCAGACAGCTGAAACCTGATTGAGTAAGAAAGAGGCTGCCTGCTGCTCTGCGTCAGTAAGTGTATTTGTTTAAATGTTGCCCATGAGGCCAGAGGCATTTGAAGTTGGCCACATTTAAAAGTAAAACAGAGCATCAAGACATTGGGTTTGGAAAATAATCACATAACTGGGCTTGCTTTTTTGCCTGTTTGACTGGCATCTGGTCCGAGGCAACACAAAGCAAGATGCTTCCAGGGCTTGTTATAAGGACAACTCTACAGTGGAAACTGACCCCCTGACACTACTTTTAGTAAGTCATAAAAGTCCAATTTGTACTGCAGGATTGAAAAGGAAGTTTCACCTTAGAAAAAAAAATTAGGAGTTGAGCAAAGGTTTTTCTTTAATTTGATGGCTATGGAGAAGTTTTGTTTTGTTTTTAAAGAGAAGCTTTGTAAATTTCCCTGGAAACAAGGAAATCAGAGTTGCAGAGCAGATGGAGAAACTACTCCTCGTATTTAATGCCTTTTCAGAAATACTACCAAGATAATGGAGTAAAAATCACCTCTAGAAACTTAATAGACTTACAAAATTTTTGATGTAGGTAATAAATTGGCTTTTATGATTATCAAGAGGTCAACAGAAAACAAGAAAATAGTGTTCATCATTCAACTGCGTCCTTGGCTTTTTTTTTTTTCAATTTTATAAATTACTAAAGTTTGTATTTAAATTAAATTTCATTAGTCATTGTAAAATGGCACATTGACTTCATTACGGATTATTTTAAAAGCTGTAGAAATGGAGTCAATTTTGTTTTATCGCACACACACTACATAAAAGTCTTTGTAATTACTTTGTTTTATGAGACTCCCCATCAGTTGGGTACATTGTAAATATCCCATTCCACAGTTTATAGGTGGGGAAAATGAACCACGTGGAGGTTAGGCTGCTCGTGTTCACATTACAGCAGCAGTGATGGAATTAAATCTGAGCCATTCTCAGTAATGGAAGAATCTGCCCCCATATATGAAATCCGGAGCCCTCCAAGTGTTTTGCAAGAAAGAGCTCTAGAAAGAACATCTCCAAAACTGGAGAAAGTGTCCACACGTAGGTCTCAATTCTGTCCTTTCCTCTTGGAAGCAATCAGTGTCCAGTGTCCTGCTCTGTTGTAAATAACAACAGCAACAACGAATTTACTGTGTTCCCTTTTAGCCCAGCCCAGGCAGACTGACAATTCCTAAACAACATGAATACATGCAAAAGGAAAACCAGAAGGAAACAAACAGTGAATTAAGCCTCCTCCACTCACCTATCCCCTCCCATAATCCGATTTTGTGGTACCCTAGATTCACCCTTCCTCCCACAGGTTCCCTTCCATGTAAACTTCCCCAGCAAGTCCTCTGGAATTCCACTTCTGCCATAAACAAACTCCTGCTTTGAGGCTCAGGTTACTCAGGTCTACAAACACCCACGACCTATGTCTCAGTCCTGCCATCTGTCAACCTTTGGGTCACTCTCCCGCATTCACTGGAGACATGTGTGCCTGGTTTAGTGTCTTTCTCTCCAGCCCAGCAGCTGGGCGACCTCAGAGTTCATGCTGAGGACTGTTCAACACTCCCACTGCAGGTCTGTGTGCTAAAGTCTCATCTCCCCCACTGCCTCCTTCAGGAAGCTAGGGCATCAGATATTCAGAATGTCTGGACCAGGCAGCTTAAATAAAAGTCTATCCCCAAGACTTTTTGTCTCAAGCAACTCCCAGTCATAGAATCAGAAATACTTCAATCATTGCGGAAATAGCTCTTAGTCTTAAAATGTATTTTAGCTGCAGCAAAGCAGAATTCTTGTTGAAACTGCTGGATAAGAAGGTTCTAAAAATTTTCTTTTGATTACAAGATAGTAAATGGAAATTATTAATAACCCATTCATAAAAGTTTAATGTGTATAAATTATCATAGATATTACTATTGAGCTTGTGGACTGCCATGGCTATGTGATTTAGTGACTATAATAATATTTATAAGGGCTTTTCACATAGGAGCTAAGTCCCGCCAGGAATCGTTACACTTGACTCGGGCTTGTTTGCTATTTGTTTTCTTTTTGTCCCCAATTTTTTTTGTTTTCTCTAAAATCTCATTCCCTGATTTTTTTGCATTAACTGAGTTTTTGGCATTTTGGCATTCTGTTTTCCCTGTGTTGAATTTTTGAGTTATGCCTCTTTGTATTTGTTTTTAATGGTTGCTCTGGAGGTTACCATTACATCCTTATTACAGTCTATTATACCACTTCTCATATAAAATCTTAAACTATATGCAGTTGGCTTTCCATATTCATGGTTCTGCACCTGGGTATTCAACCAACCATGGACAGAAAATAGCTTAAAAAACAATAATAACAATATAAAATACAAATAAAAATATAGGATTGCGATTATTTATATAGCATTTACACTGTATTAGGTATTAGAAGTAATCCAGAGATGATTTAAAGTATATGGGAGGATGTGAGTAGGTTACATGCAAATACTATGCCATTCCTAATAAGGGACTTGAACATCTGCAGACTTTGGTATCCGTAGGAGGTTCTGGAACAAATTCCCCAAGGATACCGAGGGATGACTGCACATCCACTTACCACATTCTTGTCTTTGTGTTGTAAACATCTTACTTCAACATACACCATAAACCCCACAGCACATTGTTTTATTTTTGCTTTATTTATTTTTTATTTTTAAATGTTTTTTAGAGACAGGGTTTTGCCATATTGCTCAGGCTGGTCTCGAACTCCTGGACTCAAGCAATCCACCTGCCTAAGCCTCCCAAAGTGCTGAGATTATTGCTGTGAGTCACCAGACACAGCCCTATTTTTGCTTTAAATAGTTAATTTACCTGTGAAAACATTTTAAAAATGAAAAAAGTTCTTCTACATTTATCTATATATTTACCATTTCTGGTGTTCTTTATTTCTTTGACAGATTTGAGTTTCCAACTGGTATTATTTCCCTTCAGCCTAAAGAACATGCTTTAACATTTATTGTAGTGTAGGCTTGCTGACAACAAAGTCTCTCAGTTTTGTTTTTTAGAAAATGTCTCTTTTCACCTTCATTTTTGAAAGATGTTTCTCCCATTTATAGGATTCTAGATTGACATTTCCCCATAGAACCCCCTCCTGCCTCTTCAGCAGTTTAAAGATGTTATTTCATTGACTTCTGGCTTGTACTGTATTATGAGATGTCAACAATTATCTTATTCTCCTTCATGTAAAGTGATTCTTCCCCCAGTCCCACCAGCTGATTTTAATGTTTGATTTCCAGCATTTTGACTATGATGCCTAGATGTGAATATCACTATGTTCTGACTAAGGCGTGTTGAAATTCTTCAATTTGTGGGTTGAAATTTTCCCAAAAATTTGAAAATTGCTCAGCCATTATTTCTTTAAATTTTTTTTTTCTGTCTCAATCTCTCTCTCCTCCTCGTCTGTGACTCTAATTATGTGTTTATTAGATTATGCGATGCTGTCCCACAAGGCACTGAGGCTCTGTCCATGTTTTTAAGTTATTTTTTTCTCTCTGTGCTTCAGTTTTAATATGCTGTCTGAAAGTTCACTGACCTTTTCTGGTGCAATGTCTAATCTACTGTTAAATCAATATAATTAAATATTATACTTTAAACATTTTATTTTTTAGGTCTATAATTTCTATTTGCTTCCATTTCTCATTTCTTGGTTGAGATTCCGTATCTGTTAACTCCTTAAGTTCATCTTTTCCTTTAAATCCTTGAACAAATTTATAATAGCTATTTTAAAGTCCTGTCCAAGAATTCCAACATGTGTCATCTTTGGGTCGGTTTCTATTAATTTATTTTCTTCCTGATTGGGGTCCACTTTCTTCCTCCTTTTTGTCACAGCTAGTAGTTTTTTATTGTATGCTGGACTTTGAGAATGCTGCCAGTGCTGGATTTTGATGTTTTTCTTTAAAGTATGTTGAGTTCACTTCTGGCATCCAGTTACTTTGCTGATGGATTAGTTTGATTTTGCTAAGACTTGTTTTAGGCTTTGTTAGGGCAGTTCTTGGGTAGTCCGTGTTTTAGGTGTGGCCTTTCTAGGCTCTCAACTGAATACCTGAGGTGTTCAGCAAGTTCTGTCCACTCTGGCTGGTTGGAACTCTGACATCTTCCAGCTCCAGGTGACCTCTGGAACCTTTGCTCTGCTTAGAGGTCCCCAGTAGCTGTTCTCTACCCCACAAAGTCTTACCTTCCATGTGTGCAACTTTGTCTTCAGCCAAAGATTTAAGGATTTAAAGACCCTTTGTGAATCCAGGACTTCTGCAGCTCCTCTTCTGAGACGCTCTCTCCTCTATAGCATTCTAATCCCCAAATTCTAGCTGCCTTAACAGCCTTGAATCAAATCTCTGTTTCCTTAGCACAATGAAACCACTGCTATCTGTTTGGGCTCGATTTTCCTCTTGCACAGTGTGGAAGGTGCCCCAGGATACCTTCCAAGCCTGTCATGGCAAATGTACTGTTTCCTTTCTTCTGAAGATCACAACCCTTTGCTGTCTGTTGTCTATGACTGAAAACAGCTGCTTCATGCATTTTGTCCAGTTTTGTGCTTATTATTTTGGAAATGTTAAGTCTGATGCTTCTTAGTTCATCATGACCAGGACAAAAAGTCAGCTCAGGAGTCTTTAGAGCTACAACTCTTCGTGTTTAGGGGAAGAAATATTATATTTTACTTTGTTTATTTGTTTTTATAATGTGGCACTGAAAAAATATTTCTACTGTTTTCATGTTTCTCTCTTTTCCCCTTCTCTATATCCAGCTCCTTCTTTTTCTAATTATCCTTAATAGGAGTCACTCGAGGTTTGCTTATATGCAAACTGGAAATCTGGCAACTACAGAAAAGTTTTATACAGCACTAAATCTGCAAATACTAGAATTTTACTTCTGAGGAATAGAGAGGGATTTACGTATATAAAACAAACAGCTTAGAAAAACATAACTTTTTTTTTTTTTTTTTTTGACATGTTGTCTCACTCTGTCACCCGGGCTGGAGTGCAGTGGCACAATCTCAGCTCACTACAACCTCCGCCTCCCAGTTCAAGTGATTCTTGTGCCGTAGCCTCCTGAGTAGCTGGGATTACAGGTACCCGCCACCAGGCCCAGCTAATTTTTGCATTTTTAGTAGAGACAGGGTTTTGCCATGTTGGCCAGGCTGGTCACGAACTACTGACCTCAAGTTATCTGCCTGCCTCGGCCTCCCAAAATGCTGGGGTTACAGGCGTGAGCCACAGCACCCAGCCAGAAAACATCCCTTTCATAAAATTTGCTTGCCTTATTTTCCTGACTTGCTTATGCCTGTGTGAGCACAGTCTCACTTCTCATTCAAGAGTGTTTCAAAATTCTGGTTTTTTTTCTGACAAGGCCAAGGAACCCTAATTCATGCTCCCTAACTTCCCTCAATCTTCTGATTCATTTTCTAGTCTGAGAAAGTGTCTTGTTTCCAAGTATATAGCAGAAAATGTATGGTCTGTACTGTGGCTTTCGTCATGATAAGGTGAAACCCCACCCTCATGCCTATACACATCATGACAAAGCTAGAGAGTAGTCAACCCATTGCAGGTTCATGAAATGACAAGTTTTAAAGATGCAGTCATCTTACCATTCGTAATTAAGAACTGAACACATAGTGTAATAAGAGTTGATTCTTCCAAGTCTTTGCAAGCATTGTGCTGAATTTTAGACCAGAACGGGCCATAGAGGTCATCAAACTCAAACTCTTCATTTGTATTTTAGCCAAATGAGATCCATAGAGGCTGATACTTTCCCCAGTTTCACACACCTAAAGGATTAGACACAGATCAATAACTTGTATTTTCTGACCTCTAATGCAGATTCTTTATGCTTCACTATGCAAATGCAAGAATGACCTCTTTTGATTTCCCTTGTTTTGTTTTAGAGACAGAGCTGTTTTTTCAACAAGTTTTTTGCGCTACAGAACTCTGTAGGAGGGCCATGGTGAAATCGAGATGATCAAAATGATCATATCTATTTTGTCTTGATCATCTCAACACATTCTATTTTTCCTTCTCCATTTATTATTCTAAAGGCCCACGTTTTGATTGAACGTATTCATTTTTTTTTCCTTGTAATGAATGCATACACTTTATTTAAAAGTATCCATTTTACTGCATGTCTTAACAGCTGAATAAGCAGGCCATTGCAGCCTATGTTGATTACATTTTACCTCCCTTCTCTTTCCTTGCCTAGATCTGTCTGGGTTTTTGGATGATTGACTTACAAACGAAAAATCAGAACATCACATTCCACTTCTCTGAAAGCCAAGTTCATGTGGATCTAGTAATTATCCACACAGAGTAGCATCTATTTTCATGCTTTTGTTAATAAATAATCTTCACTTGAATAAAAATCATCTACTTCTTGATTACTTATTATTTATAATTTTATAGAACGTTATACTTTCAAATTATGAATTAAAGAGGCATCATCTGTAAACCCACAATACTGTGACTGCTACCTCGTTTAAGGACTTAACAAATATTTATTACGTGTTTGTGAAAGGTCATAAAATAAAGGACAAGGTATTATTTCCATCTTCATGCATCTCTAACCAAGTTTGGCATTTACTATGTAGATTCACATGAATGGAAACACTACTGGAGATAAGCTGGGAAAGTCCAGGACAGTTTCTTAGGAGTGAGATTTGAAGGCGGTATGGATAGAGAGAGAATTGGGGAAGCTGGAAGAAGCAAGAATAGCAGTGCAACTTGTAATCCCAACACTTGGGAGGCTGAGGCAGGAGGACTGCTTGAGCCCAGGAGTTCAAGACCAGCCTGGGCAACAAAGTGAGACCTCATCTCTACAAAAAAATACAAAAATTAGCCAGGTGTGCTGGTGCACACCTGTAGTCCTAGCTATCTAGGAGGCTGAGATGGGAGGATCACTTGAGCCCGGAAGTTAGAGGCTGCAGTGAGCTATGATTGCTCCATTGCACTCCAGCCTGGGCAGCAGAGTGAGACCCTGTCTCAAAAAAGACAATAATAATAAAATATAAAGAAAAACAGAATACCAGAGCAAAGAGACAGACATAGAGAAAAGAGCAAGCAGGCTATTTTTGAGGGCTATGTTAGGTTATAAATAAGAACCAATATCTAACATTCCTTGAATTCCAGGAACTCTACTGATCCCTGTACTTTTTTTTTTTTTCCTTTTTGTGTGTTTGTTTTGTTTTGTTTTGTTTTAGACAGGGTATTGCTGTGTCACCCAGGCTGGAGTACAATGGTGTGATCTTGGCTCACTGCTGCAGCCTCTATCTCCTAGGCTCAAGTAATCCTCCCACCTCAGCCTCCCAAGTACCTGGGACTGCAAGCACATACCATTACGCCCAGCTAATTTTTGCATGTTTTGTAGAGATGGGGTTTTGCAAGGTTGCCCAGGCTAGTCTCGAACTCCTGGGCTCAAGTGATCCTCCCACCTTGGCCTCCCAAAGTGCTGGAATTACAGGCATGATACACTGCACTTGGGATCTGTTATTTAGTTTTTTTAACAACACTTGTGTCATTTGCCAAACTATGTAAGTCAAAAATGTTAACATTCCCTACACACAACCCAGCGCACACACAGGCCACTAATGGAAAGCTTTAGTCAGGCATGCATGCTCATTAAGTGCCCACCAGGAATGCTCTGTCAATCCTAACACATGAATTCCTGACAAGTCAAGCCTGCTGAAGACCCTCTTTGGTCCATGAGGTGCTGTCTTCCTGTGTTGTAAGACAGAAGGCAGAAGGAACTTCCTTTTGCAAGGCTAAGGGATAGTGTGGCTCCCAAACAGTGAAAGAGAACATCACAGCACTCACACCATGATGAACAATAGGCATCTAGAAGGTCATGTACACCTATGTGTTTCTTTTTCCTCTTCAAAGTAAATTTTTAGGAGTTAATCTTTCTGGGAGCTCCACTAAGAAGGAAATCAGAATCTCATCCTAGTTTAAGTCAATATTCTAAGAATTTTGAGGCACAAACATTTTATTTATTTATTCATTTATTTTGAGACAAGGTCTCTCTTTGTCACCCCAGCTGGAGTGCAGTGGTGCCATCGTAGCACATTGCAGCCTTCAGCTCCTGTGCTTAAGTGATCCTCCCGCCTCAGTCTCCTGAGTAGCGGGGACCACAGGTGCATGCCACCATGTCTGGCTAATTTTTTTTTTTTTTTTTTTTTTTGTAGAGATGGGTCTTGCTGTGTTGCCCAGGCTGGTTTTCAACTCCTGAGCTCAAGCAATCCTCTGCCTCAGCCTGCCAGATTGCTGGAATTACAGACACGAACCACAAAATGTCCTTTAGAGAAGGGAAATGACATCCTAGTTCTTTTCCTGAGGACTTTCATTCTATTCCACTTCCTGATCAGGTAAAAAGTGTTCTGGAAAACCCTGCCTTCCTTATTATTTTCTTTAAATTCTCTCCTTTTCTCCAAGATAGAATTTATGGAAATTAGAGTGCCTGCAAGAAGGAAGACTTGCCTCTGATCCCCTGGCCAGAGGCTTAACGAGCCAGACTAAAGAGTGGTGAGAGAATGTTTTAGAATACTTGACATGAATTCTCTGGAGTTTGGGGCATACAAGCACATAGGGCCTGCTGCCAATTTTTGTTCTAGAGTGTTCTGAAAGAGGAAGGTCCAGTGGAGAGCTCTCTCTGCACCAGCAAGTCTTTTTTGTTTGTTTGTTTTTGGGTTTTGTTTTGTTTTGTTTCGTTTTTTGAGATGGAGTTTCGCTTTTGTTGCCCAGGCTGGAGTGCAATGGCAAGATCTCGGCTCACTGCAACCTCCACCTCCTGGGTTCAAGCAATTCTCCCATCTCAGCCTCCCAAGTAGCTGGGATTATAGGTGCCTGCCACCACGCCCAGCTAATTTTTTGTATTTTTAGTGGAGACGGGGTTTCGCCTTGTTGGCCAGGCTGGTCTCAAACTCCTGATCTCAGGTGATCCACCCGCGTTGGCCTCCCAAAGTGCTGGGATTACAGGCATGAGCCACTGTGCCTGGCCCACATTCCAGAAGTCTTAAAGCATGGTAGTGGCCTGGGAAGAAGTAGGGTGCAGCCCCACCCCAACCAACTTCTCTGTGCTCCTTGGAGAAAAGCGAAAAGTATCCTATTCATCCCCATGGCTGTTCATGAAGGAATATGGAACCTAGAGAAAGGTAAGGGCTATGGGCTTTCCCAGGGGGCACCAAACAAATGATGGGGTGCTCCCCATTCTTGGAGCTGCCATGTGAGGCTAAAGAGAGATGGTCTTGGTCTTCAGTGACCAAGGGGGCTGGGATGAAACTAAACACCATCAAAGGAAAGATGATAAACCCCTATGCTGAGTCAACCACATGAGTCTAGGTCACCATATTGGAGCAAACCAAAAGCAGGCCAGAGAGCTATCATTCAGAGTTTTACAAAACAACATGTCAAATCCATCTGTTCGCTTGCACTCGGATAAAGATCCAGCTCTGCAGAGAGTTATTGCAAGGCATTCCAGCATCCGTTCCTGAAAAATATTTCTTTATCGCAACAACTGCTAAATACCAAGTGCTGTGAGCTTAGTGTTTTAGTAGTGGTATTTCCTTACCCTTCCTCTACCTCCTCACTGGAGAACAGCTGGACCCAGGAGTGGAGCCAGCATCCTCCCCACCAGCCAACCAAACCCAACATGCTAGGGTGGGAGAAAGAATGAAAAACAATCCATGCCCCATATGGCACTCCAAGCCTTTGTCTCCCCAATCTAGCCTGTATCAAAGAAGAGCTTTGAATTGAGCAGACTATGGAGCTTTTTGTTTTGTTTTGTTTTGTTTTGAGTCTCTCACTCTGTTGCCCAGGCTGAAGTGCAGTGATGCAGTCGTAGCTGACTGCTGCCTCCAATTCTTGGGCTTAAGTGATCCTCCTGCCTCAGCTTCTTGAGTAGCTGAGACTACAGGTGCACACCACCACACCTGGCTAATTTATTTATTTTTATTTTTTATTTATTTGTAGAAACAGGGGTCTTGCTATGTTGCCAGGGCTGGTCTCAAACTCCTGGCCTCAAGTGATCCTCCCGTTCTTGGCCTCCCAAAGTGCTGGGATTACAGCAGTGAGCTACAGCCCACGGTCAGACTATGCTTTAATAACTAAAAGTAAACCAGGTATATGGAATCTGACTAAGATGCCATTAGTGGAGGGGAAATTCATTTGACATAGCACCACTGAAAGCTGTGGTTAAGGCAAGAATAATATCTTTATACTCTCAAATAACTTAAATGACTTAGTAAATCAGTTATATAGATAATTCATTTTAGAAAGATTGCCATCCAAACTGGCTGCTCTTGGCTGGGCGCAGTGGCTCATGCCTGTAATCCTAGCACTTTGGGAGGCTGAGGTGGGTGGATCACCTGAGGTCAGGAGTTCAAGACTAGCCTGGCCAACATGGCGAAAACCCGTCTCCACTAAAAATACAAAAATTAGCCAAGCGTGGTGGTGGGCATCTATAATCCCAGCTATTTGAAAAGCTGAGGCAGGAGGATGGCTCGAATCCGGGAGGCGGAGGTTGCAGTGAGCCAAAATCACACCACTTCACTCCAGCCTGGGTGACAAAGTGAGACTCTATATCAAAACAAAAACAAAGTGGCTGCTCTTTTCCTAAGTTTGGGATTTTAAAGAAGCAAGATTCTTCCCTCTACAAAAATAATTTATGAGCTACCGTAATTTTTTTCAGATATTTAAGGTATTAGTATACTTTCTGTTTCCTCCCTTGTCTTTCAATAAAAGATAGAGGAAAATTCTTGGAACCTGGGAGAAAAATGGTCATAAGCAGAAGTTCTTTAAATAGGAGGTATCTTATCTCTTTAAGTAAGAAGCTAGTACCACCCTCATTCATTTATGATTAGTGCCCATGACAGCAATTTTCCAAATGGTGACCTTCTGCACAAAGTGAATCGTGTTTCTTAAAATGTGAGCCATTGAGCTCCTCTCGCCTGAAGGGTCCATCCCCATGTGACATGAGTAGAGGAAGCAGAACTGATGAAAAATTACAGGACAAGAAATGGAAAACCCATTCTTCTTTTGTCTTGTGTGAGTTCCTGTGTTTTAGTAAAGAGGTTTTATCATCTTAAGCATCTTAAGCGAAGACCAAGCCCAAAGTAAAAATAGACTAATTCCGATGATGTTGGCATATTATTTTACAAGTCTGAGTCTCTGTTTTTGATATCCATTTGATAAAATTTTCATATCAATTTTGTGACACTTTTTTCCTAATTTGTATTCTATCTTTGGTATTTGGGGATTTGGGATCAAAACAATCTGTCATTATATTGAACCCATAAGCAGTTGAGGACAGGCGTGGTGGCCCATGCCAGTAATCCCAGCATTTGGGGAGCCCAAGGCAGGAGGATCAGTTGAGTCCAGGAGTTCAAGACCTGCCTGGGCAACATAGCAAGACCCCATCTCTCCCCCCAAAATACAAAAATTAGTCAGGCATGGTGGTGCATGCCTGTAGTCCCAGCCATTTAGGAAACTGAGGCAGGAGGATCACTTGAGCCCAGGAGTTCAAGACCGCAATGAGCTATAATCGCGGCACTGCCCTCCAGCCTGGGTGACAGAGAAAGACCGCTTTTCAAAACTAAAATAAGCAATGGCCAGGCACAGTAGCTCACCCCTGTAATCCCAGCACTTTGGGAGACCGAGGTGGGTGGATCACCTGAGGTCAGGATTTCGAGACCAGCCTTGGCCAACATGGTGAAACCTTGTCTCGACTAAAAATACAAAAAATTAGCCGGGTGTGGTGGTGGGTGCCTGTAATTTCAGTTACTTGGGATGTTGAGGCAGGAGAATCTCTTGAACCTGGGAGGTGGAGGTTGCAGTGAGACAAGATCATGCCATTGCACGCCAGCCTGGACAACAAGAGCGAAATCCCATCTCAATATATATATATATATATGAAATAAAACAAAATAAGCAATCAACATTATCTCTACATGCCTTGAGGAAAGAAAGGTAATGACTTTTTAAAAACTGAGTATACAAAATAAAATCTTGCATGATCCTTCATTACCAATATTCTACTTTAGATCTTGCTGCACCTGCAGAGTCTTCATGGAACATTGTGTTAGGCTACATCAGGAAGAGAGGATGGCGAAAAAGGGTTGGGTGGAGTAAGCTAGGCAAAAACTAGAAACTGTGATGAACAAACAAATGGGTTTCTCAGATTAATCTCTGACTTGCTGATCAAGAGATGGAACTTGCAAAGGGCAGTAATAAGTCAGAGACTGTTCACATTTACTAATTACTGAGACCAAGGCCCCCAAAGTAAATCAGCTCTCCTGGAGGTACGCTGATTTTGGATCCATATAGTTAGAGCACCCCTGTGGACAACTGAGACCCAGGAGGATGTGTGGGACAGCATGATCTTTATGGTAAGAAAGGCAAAAACAATAATAAAGGAAGCGTTTAAAAAAAAAAAAAAAAAAAAAAAAGCCCTACCTTTAGATAGCAGGTTGCTATCTTTGTTTATTTCATCTTAATTCTGATGCCAGCTATGGAATATGTTTTGCTAGTTTATAATAAGTGGGTGACTGCTCCAGGATCCTCTAACTGAAGCCAACACTCAAACCAGGTCTTCCGACGCCAACTCCAGTGTTCTGTCCCTGATGGGCTCAACCAGAAACATGCAGTTACCCCAGCATGGCCAGAGCATCTCCCATGAGACTGTATGTGCTTGAAAGGTACTTCAACCCCCAAATTGGGAATGGGCTTTCTTCTGATGAGATGGAATGTTTTCTTTTTATACACAATATGAATTTTATGAATTTTATGAATTTTATGGATTTTGCGTTTCTCCTATTTTCCATTTTTTTTTTTTTTTTTTTTTTTTTTTTTTGTTCCTGAAAAGCCCAGGGCCCAATTTCTGGCCTGGTCTTTAATTTAGGAAATTGCATATAACCTTCTGGTCATATTTTCCAATTCTACCCATATTATCTGTCACCTTGACTTCTTTTTCATAGTTTCTTATTTTAAAGCGTCACGTATATCATCGGCCTCTTCAAATTATTTGTGGAACAAGGTGGGCTATAAATATATAAACAAACAAGCCAATATGTGACATTTGACAGCTCTAATTTCTGGAGATAGAGTTATCATTCTGAGTTCTATAAAACAACATCTAAACAGCCATCTTTTTACCTGTGCTTGGATAAATAAACAGCTATATATAGTAATGTTGCAAACCATTCAAGCATCAGTGCCTGACAGAGATTTTATAATCATAACAGCTGTGTTTTATGGAGAGCTGTGAGCACCGCACTGCTGTGGGCACCGGGAGAGGGGTGCATGTTCTCTGATTTTAGACTGGAAGCATAGTCTTCTTTCATCACTGAGGAAATTCCCTTTGGGAAAAGGTATTAAGTCTGGACTTTGCACATAACCACACTAGGGGAAGAAACACCTGCTTGTAGAGAGTTGTTTCATCTGTAAGTTTTCACGCCCTTCTAGTTCCTGCCCCATCTGTGCCAGGGGAGAATGCCAGCTCAGAGCTCCATCCGCTCCCTTCCTGGAATCCTGATATTTCTTGTTTCCCCTCCCTCTTCTCAGCTTCTCAGTTCTGAAGAGCCAGGTTTTCATACCTCATGTCGTGCCTATAACAATGGTCTTGTCTTTTTTTTTTTTTTTTTTTTGAGGCAGGGTCTCCCTCTGTCACCCAGGCTGGAGTGCAGTGGCATGATCTCACCTCATTGCAATCTCTGTCTCCTGGGTTCAAGCAATCCGCCCGCCTCAGTTTCCCAAGTACCTGAGATTGCAGATGCGTGCTACCATGCCTGGCTAAATTTTTTTTTTGTGTGTGTGTATATATATATATATTTTTTCTTTTTTTCTTTTTTTTTTGTACTGATGGGGTTTCACCATGTTGCCCAGTCTGGTCTCAAACTCCTGGGCTCAAGCCATCAACCTGCCTCAGCCTCCCAAAGTGCTGGGACTACAGGCGACACCTAAAATCTTAAAACTCAAGGAGAATGTGGCCATTACTCTCTAAAACCCCAATCTCACCATGATGTATAAATACATGATGTAAGTTAAGCACTTTGAACAGCATAAAGTTTAACTATGAAATAGTGTGATAGAGTTTTTAACAGGCATAGAACTTATGAATACAAGGGGCCAGGCACCACGGCTCACAACTGTAATCCCAGCACTTTGGGAGCCCGAGGCAGGTGAATCACCTGAGGTCAGGAGTTTGAGACCAGCCTGGACAACATGGCAAAACCCCATCTCTACTAAAAATACAAAATTAGCTGGGCGTGGTGGTGGGTGCCTGTAATCCCAGCTACTTGGGAGGCTGAGGCAGGAGAATCACTTGAACCTGGGAGGCGGAGATTGCAGTGAGCGGAGAT
Source organism: Macaca mulatta (assembly GCF_049350105.2). Taxonomy (NCBI): domain Eukaryota; kingdom Metazoa; phylum Chordata; class Mammalia; order Primates; family Cercopithecidae; genus Macaca; species Macaca mulatta. The sequence continues at coordinate 24,525,228 of NC_133414.1, read as the reverse complement.
CGTGCCATTGCACTCCAGCTTGGTGCCAGAGTGAGACTCTGTCTCAAAAATAAATACATAATTGTTTAAAGTTATGAATACAGGTGAATTTAGATGCATGCAGTCTGTCTTTTTATTTTCTCAAACAATCACTAAGAGTTACACCTAGGCAGTTATAGAGATGGCCCTTGGTATATCATGGCCATCGTTAACTATGACAATAGAAAGTAATCACTGAATAAACATGGATTGGGGCTAAGCATTTTGCTGAGAGGGCCAAATCTACAAGACTCCGGCTGCAGAGCTCATAGGGGAGGGCTTCTTGAAACAAAAGACACAGCTAAGGCTGCATGCTGTGCACACACATGTAATTACTCATTGACCCATTTGTGTCATCAGCTTACAACGCATAGGGCTGGAGGTCAGTGAGTGGATGGAGAGCTATTTTGATACAGACATAAGTAAAATTTATGATCTCTTTTCTAATTTAAAAACCCTGTGCTAAAATGGGCAATTTAAAATCATAAAGCTATCACTTCTAAATCTCTGTTCTCTTCTTTTTTTGAGACACGGTCTCACTCTGTAACCCAGGCTGGGGTGCAATGGCGCCATCTCGGCTCATTGCAACCTCTGCCTCCTGGGTTCAAGCGATTCTTGTGCCTCAGCCTCCTGAGTAGCTGGGATTACAGACGCCCGACACCATGCCCAGCTAATTTTTGTAGTTTTGGTAGAGACGCGATTTCGCCATGTTGGCCAGACTGTTCTTGAACTCCTGGCCTCAAGTTATCCCCTCACCTAGGCCCCCCAAAGTGCTGGGATTACAGGCCTGAGCCACTGTGCCTGACCTTTTCTCAGTTTTGAATTGTTGCATTGAGATCTTAATTCCTTACTTTTCATTCCTTGTCTCAGTCATCTCAGAGTTTCGGCTGACTGAATATATTCAGAGTTCAAAATGAGATAAACAAGCGGTTGAGTATACTTTTATTTGGCTCCAGTGACCTCAGTGTGGTCACAGCTGTCACTGGAAGGTTATTCATTTTGCAATTTTGTGTTCTTGTTTCTAGCGCTAATCTCTCCAGGGCATTAAGAAGGCTAAAATGGAAATTTCACAGGTTATTAATAAAGAGACTTTGGCCGGGCGCGGTGGCTCACGCTTGTAATCCCAGCACTTTGGGAGGCCGAGACAGGCGGATCATGAGGTCAGGAGATCGAGACCATCCTGGCTAACAAGGTGAAACCCTGTCTCTATTAAAAATACAAAAAATTAGCCGGGCGTGGTGGCGGGCGCCTATAGTCCCAGCTACTCGGGAGGCTGAGGCAGGAGAATGGCGTGAACCCAGGAGGCGGAGCTTGCAGTGAGCCAAGATTGAGCCACTGCACTCCAGCCTGGGCGACAGAGCAAGACTCCGTCTCAAAAACAAAAAATAAAAATTAAAAAAAAAAAAGAAACTTTAATTCAGAAATTCACAAAACTGCACATCTCTTTCGGTTGTAAGCCAAGGTGATAGTTTGCTTTTCAGGACTAAGTAGCATCTGTCCTATTTCTTGCTACACCAATATTGGGAAAGAAAGAGTGAAACTAGCCAGGTGCAGTGGCCCATGCCTGTAATCCCAGCACTTTGGGAGGCTGAGACAGGAGGATCACTTGAGCTCAGGAGTTCGAGAACAGCCTGGGCAACATGGCAAAACTCCATCTTTACAAAAAATACAAAAATTAGCCGGACGTGATGGTACACACCTGTAGTCCCAGCTGCTTTGGCGGCTGAGGCAGGGGAATTGCTTGAGACCAGGAGATTGAGGCTGCAGTGAGCTATGATTACACCATTGCACTCCAGCCTGGGCAACAGAGTGAGACCCTGTCTCTACAAAAAAAAAAAAAAAAAAAGAGGGACTCAGGCTAGCCTAAGTGGGAGATTTTTTTCAGAGTCTAGGCAAGTAGTTCTCAAAGCATGGCCCCAGACCAGAGAGGCAGGCTCACCTGGGAGCTTGTTAACAGTGCAAATTCTGAGGCTTCATCCCAGGCCTAATAGAATGGCTATTTTTGAAAATGGGGCCCAGGACTCACCAGCATCCAGCTGATTCTGATGCCCACGGAAGTTTGAGAACTGCCGCTCCATCAGTCTAGTGTGTGAGAACAGGTGCCTTGAATCGAATCATGCTTTGAGTACAGAGAGCACATTTCAGCTTCCTGTACTTCAGTCTAGCCAGGTTAGCAAATGCAGGGTCATAGTTAATAGATGGGACATTGAGGACCACTTCTCTTTTAAAGTGGCTTGTGGTTTGGGGACACCACTCCTTAGCCTTAGTTAATGGCGTCAGTAATTACTCGACTGCTTACAATTAGATAATGGTGTCAACAAATTGGTTAGTTAGTAGCCAATCTTCTGGGGAGCCACCTGAACATGGGCACAGCCCATGGCTGAGTACCCAACCATGACAAAGGACACATCAGAGACAGATAACCAGATACTATAGAACACATTATTTCTTGAACTGCAACAACCTTGATTCTCCAGACAGAAGTATATTAGCACTTGAGTCACCCAATCTCTGTCTCCCCTCTGTTTTTCTGTGTCCTTTAATAGCCTCCGTGACCCTTGTTTTAAGTGCATGTCCATATCTGCATTTTACAATGGTTCCTATAAAATTGTGACAAGAACGTTCCATCAGAAAGCTAAGTGCTGCCATCAGCACTTTTTTCTTTTTTTTTTTTTTTTTGAAGATGGAGTCTTGCTCTGCCACCCAGGCTGGAGTGCCATGATGCAGTCTCGGTTTACTGCAACCTCTGCCTCCTAGGTTCAAGCCATTCTCCTGCCTCAGACTCCTTAGTGGCTGGGATTACAGGCATGCTCCACCAAGCCCGGCATTTTTTTGTATTTTTAGTAGGGATGGGGTTTCACCATGTTGGCCAGGCTGGTTTCGAATTCCCGGCCTCAAGTGATCCGCTTGTCTCAGCTCCCAAAGTGCTAGGATTACAGGCATGAGCCACCGCGCCTGACCCATTAACACTCTGAATAGATCTTTCTGGGCCTTAACCTCCAGCAATAGCCAGAAGAAGAGTGTGTGTGCACCCAGCCTGACCAGGACAGTCTTCTCCCTTTCTCATGTGTTTTTCTCTTAATGAGATGGGCAATTGCTAAGGAAAAGTTCTGTGCCAGAGGATTGCAGCCAAAGCCTACCTGCCCTGGGCTTCTCCCTATACATGGAGACATTGCTACCACCTAACCCGCTACTACCCTGCCCCAACCATGGCCGGTTCTTCCTCTTGGACACGTGTGGGAACTCTTGTTCCTTTTTGGGAAATGCCATCATTCTTCTTAGTTTCTCTGTTGTCACTATGAGACCCAGGGACCTGAAAACAAATCAGTTAGAACAAGGTAGGAATTAGCATGTATCAAATAAGACTGAGGAGTAATTACTGCCTGGGCAAACCCGTGCAAAAACAGTCACGCTGGTTGCATATTTATGTCCTGCCATTTGTTAGAAACTTTCAAGCGTCTACTACTGTTACTTTAAAAAAGTCTACATGGAAATTCTATCCCCACCCTAACCTGAACTTAAGCCTGCAGATGAGGATCAGGCTCCCCAGCCTCCCGGAACAAGCAGACAGTTATTAATGGAAATGTTCCACCAGCTCAGGTATGTGCTAACATCTGTTAAAATTGCATTTGTACAGGATTGCATGAATTATTGACACATGAACACATTGCTTTAGCCAAGCACAAGCTTTTATGATTTCATGATGAGGCTTCCCAGAGTTCTAGGTTATGACAAGCTGACTTTCAAAGTTACACGTTAAAGCAATCTGCTTGCATCTCAGGCTCACTGTGCAGAAGAGACTTGCGGTTGGGACAATCTGCCATTTAAAGACAATGACGTCTGTAGTCATTAAGGGATCCAGAATCTGTGGCTGGGACTTTTTCTGGGGTATCCTGAGTGAGTAGCTGTGTAGCCTGTCACAGTATAGTTTTTCAGAGGAATGCGTGTCATGCTCAGAATAGAGACATTTACTCCTGAGCATTTTTATTTTTTTTTTTAGAGACAAGTTCTTGCTCTGTCACCCAAACTGGAACACAGTGGTGCAGTCATGGCTCACTGCAGCCTCAAACTCCTGGGCTCAACTGATCCTTCCACCTCAGACTCCTAAGTAGCTGAGACTACAGGTATGCACCACCATGCCTGGCTAATTGTCTTTATTTTTTTGTAGAAACGGGATCTGACTATGTTGCCCAGGCTGAACTCCTGGGCTCAAGCAATCCTCCCACCTCAGCCTACCACAGCTTTTGGATTACAGGCATGAGCTGCCTGGTCTCTTGAGCATCCTTCAATAAAAATCAGCAGGTTTAAGTGCCAGGGCTTTGTCAAGCTTCCACTATTGCTGGATCGACATCTCTTGTGCCCATGGCTTTTCCCAGGATCATCTCTGCATTGCTATAGACTCCACCATCTGTCTCACCCTGGTTTTGAGTTGGTGCATCTTACTGGGGGCTCTAGACAAATTAAGCATTGTTGTGAAGTGCACTGGCTCCGTGCTTAACTTGCTTTTTATTCCACCTACCTTCTTATAAAATATGTTTTGGAAAGTAAGGGATCAGGGAAGGTTTCTACAGTTTTGATGCATTATTAGGCCCATTCCTTGTTTCAGTCTCCACTTAGCCTAACTGAAGACACCTTCCGCTCTGGATAAAAAAGGTTATCGTTATCGATCCTGTGGGACTTGGTGTCATGAAGGGACCACTAGGGGGCGCCCAGTGCCTCAGAATAGTCCACCTTTAAGCAAGAAGGCGGGCAGGTCGCCAGGCCTGGTGCTGGAGGCTGATTCCAGGCTCCACTGAGGTTCCTGGAAGGCCTTCATGTGTCATTACTGGTTGGACAGAGAAGAGCACTGCCAGCCCCAGATGGGAGTGAGGAGGCCGGTCGGGGAGAAGGTAAGCAATCGAGAAGGCGGAAGGGGCAAGAGGAAACTGGAGAGGGCGGCAGGGAGAGAGAGAAGGAAGAGAGCGGAGGCCTGGAGAAGAGGAAACGAGGAGGGCAGGGAGAGGGGAGGCTGCGTTTTGCGGGACTGGGCAGCTCCAGAGACAGTGGGACACTGCTGTCTTTTTGGACCCTATGGTGCGTCGGGGGACGGGGAAGGAGCCAGGTTTGGGCTTAACTCGGGATGCTGGGAGTCTCTCTGGTCCAGGAGGTCTTAGGCATCTGTGTGCCTGAGGCTATCTGGGTCTCCCCAGTGTCTCCCCAGACACCTGTGCCAACCTGCCCACTTCATACTTTTCCTGTTGCATTAGGTTCACAACTTGCCTTGCTCACGTCTTTCTATAAAACAACGATACGTGTTGATGTCAGTACCTCCCCGTGGAAGCAGGAGGGGAGGATGGAGACAGTGGATTTGGTCATCACTTCCAGCCCTTTAGAATCACACTACCGGCCAGGTGTAGTGGCTCACGCCTGTAATTCCAACGGTTTGGGAAGCCCAGGTGGGAGGATTGCTTGAGCCCGGGAGTTTGAGACCAGCCTGGAGAATATAGTGAGACCCCCATCTCTACAAAAAAATTTTGAAAATACTAGCCAGGCGAGGTGGCATGCACCTGTACTCCCAGCTACTAGGGAAGCTGAGGCAGGAAGATTGCTTGAGCCTGGGAAGTCGAGGCTGCAGTGAGCCGTGGTTGTGTCACTGCACTAAAGCCCGGGCAACAGAGCAAGACCCCAACTCTAAAGAAAAGAAAAAGAATCACACTTTATTATTATTTTGAACCATGAGATAATAAAAAAGGAAGGAACTTTTTCCCACTTAAAAATATTTCAGACTAATAATAATTGCTAACATTTACTGGGCTCTTACTGTGTTCTAGTAATAGGTGTCACCTTTTAGAAATCTAATGCCATTTAAGGCATGCAGCAACCTGGTGCTATAGTCATCCGTATTGACATAAGTGAAATGGCTCACCCGAAGCCACACAGCCAGCAAGGAGCGAGGCTAAAATTAGGGACCCAGATAGTCTGACTTCAGAGGCTGCCCTTAAGTAACTTAACAGAAATTAATATCAGTTAAGTGACAGAACTGGAACTTGAATTTAGATCCTCTATCTCCAAATCCTATTGAATCCTCTGTATCACTGTTCTTAAATTTTTTGGTCTCAGACCCCTTTATTCTCTAATTATTGAAGACTAAAGAATATCATTTCTGTAGGTTTTATGTGTTGCTATTTACAGCACTATAAATTAAAGCAAAGTAATTTAAATATTAATTCATTTGAAACAATAATAATCCACTCCATGTAAACATAAACAACATCTTTATGAAAACATTGTCAGCTAGGCACGGTGACTCACGCCAGTAATCCTGGCACGTCGGGAGGTCTAGGTAGGTGGATCACGCGGTCAGGAGTTCCAGACCAGCCTGGCCAAGATGGTGAAACCCCATCTCTACTAAAAATACAAAATTTAGCTGGGCGTGGTGGCAGGCGCCTGTAATCCCAGTTACTTGGCAGATTGAGGCAGGAGAATTGCTTGAACCTGGGAGGCAGAGGTTCAGTGAGCCGAGATCACACCACTACACACTAGCCTGGGCGACAGAGCAAGACTCTATCTCAAAAAAAAAAAAAAAAAAAAACATTATCAAGAGAAAAAATGTTTTCATTTTCTGCTACATGTCAGTGTAATATTATTTGATACAGAAAATATAGAAAGGCACAAAGACAAAAACAAAATCACCTGAAATGCCACCACCTAAGAGGGAACGACTGTGAATTTTGTTTTATATATTGTCCCAGCTTCCTGGGAAGATTATGAATTCCAGACATCGTGCCTTCCAGATGCTGAAATAGTAACCTTAAATTGTGGCCATTTTAAAGCGCCTGTAAAATCATCGTAGGAAATCTTAACGCTGCAGCAGGACCTGGAGAGGGTCTCAGTGACCCTTGGCCACATATTTCTAGACTTCACTGGAGAGCACAGAGCTCAGAGCCCATTCTAGTTTATTAATAGTATAAAGCGCACACCAAAGGCAAATGATCTAGCTAATAAATTTTGTTTCCTGCCCCAGGAGCCAAAGCTAAGCCCTTCACTGCTTTATGCTAAACATGCATTAAATTGCAGAGAGCAATTGGTGTTTCTCAGTGCCCCAAGTTTGCACCTGCCTGTTTGATACCAGGAGAGGGTGTAGCCATTTCCTCCTGAACTTTGGGTTAGAGAGAGCTGGGTATGAGGGGGTGGGGTTCAGGGAAGGTGAGCGAAAGCCCACTCAGGGGTCATCAGCTGCCTGGTAGTAATTCCTAGCCAATCATTTCTTGTTCTGTGTCTCCCTGCGGCACAACAGCTCTGAGCCTCCCAGGACATCACGTGATGCCTGCATTTTACTCCATGCCAAGTTCCACATGCCAGAGAACTGTCATAGAACTTTGGCAGGGAGAAGTGTCTGGGCCAGTGGCCTGAGGCAGTTGCTGCTTCTGGCTCTCACAGCCTTCGTAGAGTTTGTAGGGAATCTAGAACTTACTGTGTCCCCTAGAGAGGGAGTCACCAGACTGACAGAAGCCTGGGGTTAGAACAGAGAAGCCGGAGAGCACACAGAATTTATGGACAGAAGCAAATGGCTGGGACTCTGATACCAACATCGTATTCCCTTCCTCCTTGAAGGAAGGCCAGGTGCCAGCAGTTCTCTCTCACTGGTCTCTTCGTGGGGAGTGGTAGTCTACAGACCCCTAGTCACCAGATGCCATCTTGGGGAGAAATTGGGTGGAAGGCCCTGCAGGGAAGAAAGAAGTCTGCCACATCAGTTATTTATCTGAAAGAGATTATCCAGAAAGAAATAGCAACTGACAAGCAGCAAGCCGAAATTTTTCCTTTCCTATGCTGGGTATGGTGGTGAATACTCTTAAGAAGTTTCAACCAGACTGAGGACGGTGGCTCACACCTGTAATCCCAGCACTTTGGGAGGCTGAGGCAGGTGGATCACTTGAGGTCAGGAGTTCAAGACCAGCCTACGCAACATGGTGAAACCCCGTCTCTACTAAAAAACAAACAAAAACAAAAAATTAGCCAAATGTGGTGGTGCACACCTGTAATCCCAGCTACTCGGGAGGCTGAGGTGGGGGAATCGCTTGAACGATTGTAGGCAGAGGTTACGGTGAGCAAGATTGCACCACTGCACTCCAGCCTGGGTGACAGAGCAAGATTCTGCCCACCCCACCCCCCGAAAAAAATTCCAACCAATTCAGAGAATGGTTTGTTCTTTCTTAGAAACTTATTTCTTTTAATGTTGTTTTCTCTACATGGTGACAAATGTAAGGTTTTAGTTTACAAAGAGAGCATAACGTGTCCTACCCCATCTAAGACCTCACCATACAAACACCTGCTCTCTGCGACCAGTGGAAAGATCTTCCTTCAGCTGTTGGCTGTCAACAACTTTTTGCAGACTGGTTGAAGTTGGACAGGAATGGTAGTTAGGGGCTGTGTGGTATTATCCATGTGCCATATAATCAAAATTATGTTTTCACGCAGGCAGAACAGAAGCAGGATTCCAAGTAGGTCTCAGATCAGTTCCGGATCCTCATGCCAATATCTTATATCCAGCTCCCCAGTCTCGTTTTACATTTCAGCAAAAGACAGTGTCTTGCAAACCCAGCGGCGCTTATATGGCCAGTGTCATCTGAGAATGCAACGGGGTGATTTGTGGTGGGAGAGCTGTGTTAACCAGACCCGAACTGCTATCCAATATCCCAAATGTAAACCTCTCCCTGCGCGGTTGAAAAAGAAGTCAAGGCTTTTGGAAAGTTCACCTTTCATTTGCTGAAGCCTTCCAATTTCTTGGTTGCAGCTGGACGTGCTCTCAGAGCAGATCAGACACTCTGGGAAAGAGAAGGGGTACCCCATCATCCAGCCTGGATTGGGGTAGTGACGGCAGAGCCTTCCAGGGACAGCCCACCTGTCCTGCCTGGCCCCAGGGCTCGGCTGAGGATGGCAGGATCCCTGGACTGATTAGATTCTCCAGAAATAGCTTCATCCAACAAAACAACCTTTCGACTTCTACGTATTTTATCCTCCCAGCCAAGCATCCTCTCATGAGTATTTATTAAACACCTACCATGCAGCAGACATTGTGCTTGGAAACACTTGCCAATTGTTTCCTCGGAATTTGTTTTCCAGGCAAAAGGAAGTGTTGATGGATTAGCCACAAGCTGTAGCTCTCTCCGAAGCATTTCTTGACTTATGATTGAGTCTTGTAGGAAAATGCTTCATTTTAGTGACTCTTAAACCAATGCCCAGTGTTTATTTCTGATGGACAGAGATCGTGTGATTCGTGCCAGATAACGATGGGAGCTGAGGGGATTTGCGAGAATTGTAGGTTCTACTTTTGATGTTTTTCCGCAGTAGGTGGGAAGGAGGAGTCTCACCAAATGAGAAAGAAGTTGGACAGGAGGGGGTCCTGCAGCCTTGGCTTCCTGGGAGGCACTTGGATGACTCACAGCAGGGGGTATGGAGCAGCCGCTGGCCGCTGCAGCCCTGGTTACTGCTGCAAATTTATCTCCCCAACTACGGCCTCTCCATCTGTTCTACCCTCTAATTACAAATGCAAAAAATAGCTAATTTGCAATGGCATCATAAAGAGGAAAATCTAAATGATTTAAGAGCTGCTCTGTGTTACATGGAGCGTGTTTTACACACTCCAGTCAGAGAGAAACTGCTTGCTTCCTGTGTTGAGAGAGTCCCCTCATCTTGGCCAGTTTCTGATTTGCCCTGACTGTGGAAGAATTATTATAAAAAGTTGCAAAGGGCAAGGAGCTAGCTGGTCCTGAGAATGGGACACATCCCATGCTGCTTCTGACAAAAGAAGCGGCCACTGTGGTTACAACTCAAGGCCAATAATCTGCCTTGATCTCTAGATTATTTCAACTTCTTAGCAAAATATATAATGTGGACACAGTACTATGAGTCTAGCTATAATACAAGTTATTTTCTTTTTTAGGCAGGCACCGTGACTCACACCTGTAATCCCAGTGCTTTGAGAGGCCGAGGAGTGGGAATTACTTGGGGCCAGGAGTTCAAAGACAGCCTGGGCAACATAGGAAGACCCCATCTCCACAAAATTTTTTTAAAATTAGCCAGGCATTGGCCAGGCATGGCGGCTCACACTGTAAACTCAGCACTTCGGGAGGCCAAGGCGGGCAGATCACTTGAGGTCAGGAGTTTGAGAACAGTCTGACTAACATACACTACTAAAAATACACAAACACACACACACACACAAAACTAGCTGGGTGTTGTGGCAGGCACCTGTAATCCCAGCCACTTGGGAGGCTGAGGCAGGGGAATTGCTTGAAACCAGGAGACAGAGGTGGCAGTGAGCTGAGATCATGCCACTGCACTCCAGCCTGGGCAACAGAATGAGACTCCATCTCAAAAAAAAAAAAAAATTAGCCAGGCATGATGGCACATACCTGTAATCCCAGTTATTCCAGAGACTGAGGTGGGAGGTGAAAGTAAGAGGATCACTTGAGCCCAGGAATTGAAAGTTGCAGTGAGCTATGATGGCGCTCCAGCCTGAGCGACACAGTAAGACCCTGTCTCTAAAAAAATGAAATAACAGTTATTTTCTTTTCAATTGTGCCGGTGATGAAATGATGAGAATGATGGTATTCAGGACATCCTACCCCAAAAAGCAGCACCTTGGCATATTGAATTTTTCTTTTCTTTTCTTTTCTTTTTCCTGAGACAGAGTCTTGCTCTGTTGCTCAGGCTGGAGTACAGTGGTACAATCTTGGCTCATTGTGACCTCTGCCTCCAGGGCTCAAGCAATTCTTCCTGCCTCAGCCTCCCAAGTAGCTGGGATTACAGGCACGTGCCACTGTGCCCAGCTAATTTTTGTATTTTTAGTAGAGACAGGGTTTCACCATGTGGCTCAGGCTGGTCTTGAACTCCTGACCTCAGGTGATCCACCCGCCTCGGCCTCCCAAAGTGCTGGGATTACAGGCGTGAGCCACCGCGCCCGGCCGGCATACTGAATATTTTAAGCTGAAGGAACTTGAGAAAACAGCAGGAGCAGGAAGGGCTCCCTGGCCTTTCCCGGCCCTCCTCGCCTGAAGCATAAGATCCTCCTGTGATGGGTGCCCTTCCTATACCCGGAGGAAAGGGACATCCTTATCTCTGCAGACACAGCGTCACAGGGAAGAATCTGAACAGGCTGGCTAGGTTTCCCCCAGTTTATCACTATTAGATCTTCTCTTTTTGCCTGATCCCGTTTCTCCACAAGTGTCCACGCTTCATCAAGTCTGCCATAAAAACACACAGCTTTAGCTGTTTCTGATGGGGTCTTCATTTCCTTTTGAAGACTCCCTTGTCGTGTAAAACTTAAATAGATTTATATGTTTTCTTTTGTTAATCTGTGTTTTGTTACAGGGACCTCAGCCATATACCTAATATGGACAGAGGAAAAAGATATGTTTCTCTCCTACAATGGTTTATCATGAATTATCTTAGTAAGGGGATGTACAAAGGTGAGTGCACATGCAAAGTCATAGATGTGAACTTTCTTTTCTTCCTCTCCTCCTCCTCCCTTTCTCCTAGCTTTCCTCCTATGCCTCTGTCTCTAACTGTAGAAGACCTTATCCATCACTGTAGCAGCAGCAGCAGCAGCAGCATGGTGCACAGGAATGAGTGATTTGGAGTCAGGGCTGCCTCTAGATTTCTGTGGTGCTTTGCCACTCAGTGGTTATGTAAAAACAGAGCAGGTGACACCCTCCCTGAGCCTCAATTCTCTTAGGTGTGGGTGGGATCTAGCAGCACCTGTCCTGCCTCCCTGACCCAACCTTTCAGTTCATAGGTGAGAAAACAAGGCCCAGAGAGGCACCTGGCTTGGTCTCATGGCTAAGATCCTGCAGGGCTAAGACGAGACCCTGGCTCTTGCATTTAACCCCTGCAGTCACAGCGATCCAGGAGCTGTTAGACACTTGGGATCCAGGACTGTGCTGGCTGCTGGAGGAGAGTGGAGGAGAGGTGTGGGGTAGGGAGGGCACAAGCTCTGGTGTAATCCACAAAACAAGAAGACACTTTCTCTGCTGTTGAGGAGCAGGTTGGTCCTCTTCACCCCTCCCTCAGGAGTAATTGAACTGCTTGACAGGTTCATCTTGCCCACTGCCCAGATAGAGCCAATTGATCAAGACAGAGGAATTGCAATAGAGAAAGAATTTAATACACATAGAGCCGGCTAAACAAGAGACCAGAGTTTTATTATGACTCAAATCAGCCTCCCCAAAACTTTGAAAGCCAGGGTTTTTTGAAGACACTTTGGTGGGCAGGGTGCCAGGGAATGGGGAACACTGATGGGTTGGTTTGGGGATGAAATCATAAGTGCTAAAGCTGTCCCCTTGCACTGAGTCAGTTCCCCTGGGTTGGGACCAGATGAACCAGTTTACTGGGCTAATTGGCACCCGCTGATCCACTGGAATTCAGGTTCTGAAGAACACCTGAACCACCAATCTTACCATTACTATTGTAATGGTATCCACAAAAATAATTGGAGAGATTAGTAATCTTGTGGCTTGCAGCTGTGATATGGTTGGATATTTGTCCCCTCCGAATCTCCTGTTGAAATGTGATTCCCAGTGTTGGAGGTGGGGCCTGGTGGGAGGCGATTGGATCATGGGGGTGGATCACTCATGAATGGGATCCCTTTGATGATAAGTGAGTTCTTGCTCTGAGTTCACCCAAAAGCTGGTTGTTTAAAAGTTTGTGGCACTATGCACCATCTCCCCTGCTCCTGCTATATGATATACCTGCTTCCCTTTTACCTTCCGCCATGATTGTAAGGTTCCTGAGGCCCTAACCAGAAGCAGATGCTGGAGCTGTGCTGCTACAGCCTGCAGAACCATGAGCTAATTACACCTCTTTTCTTTATAAATTACCCAGCCTCAAGTATTTCTTTATAGCAGTGCAAGAATGGCCTAACACAGGTTGCATGACTCCTGGGCCATAACTTCTAATCTTGTGGCTAATTTGTTGGGTTTACAAAGGTGGTCTCATCACCAAGCAAGCAGGGGGTTTGTTTGGGGAGGGACTGTTATCATCTTTGTTGCAAAGTTAAACTAAAAACTCAATTCCTCCCCAAGTTAGTTCTGCTTATGCCCGGGAACAAACAAACGGCTGCTTGGAGATTAGAAGCAAGATGGGGTTGGTTAGGTCAGATTTCTTTTACTGTCATGATTTTCCTATGTCAGATTTTCCTCACTGTCATAATTTTTGCAACGGCAGTTTCAGTAAGAAAATAACTTCCCTGGGAGTGCTGAGACCTGTATTCTGAATCAGCATTGCCAGGAGTTTATAAAAAATCACTTTCCTCCTCTAGGCCTCAGTTTTTCCCTCGCTATAAAATAAGGTTGAACAAGATGGACTCTAGGAATCCTTCAAGCCCTAAAACTCTGTTATAATATTATTGAACCTAATTGTAGCACAAGCCTTTGTTTCATTAACTGTAGATTTGAAACCCTCATTTGCTCTAGGAATCCTTTGGTTGCTGTAAGAATCTTATAACTTGCTATTTCTACCTTTAGTGATGGTATCTATGCAATAGGAAAGATAATAAAAGTTCTTTCTGGAAAAATAAAAAATAAAAAGTAAATGGGTCATTCATATAAGTGAACTCTGAATAAGCTGTAAGTAGACTATTTGAAGCAGAGAGAATAATCTATTTTCTAGGACAGTATAATCCCTTTTAAGTGAATTCTTAGTGTGATTATCAGATGATAAGTTCTTCAGTGTTGTTTTGCAAATAAATGATGAAAGAGGGGAGGGGGTGTAGTGAGAGGGTAAGTTCCACTGGTTGATGAGACACAATCCTCAGATTGGTCTCATACCTGTATTTGCAGGAGAGCTTGTTCAGAAATCTCAGATTACATGATACAGGATGAAACTACATCAGAGTCAACCACCTAGACTAGGCTAACCTTTGTAAAAACAGCCTCCGTCACATAATGTTTAACTTGTCAAGATAAGCGCTAGAATGTTTCTTCTCTTGCTCACTGTTCCATCATTTTGCGTAAGATTTACTTACGCAGTAAGTAAATTATTACCAATTATTTTTGTGGATACCATTACAATAGTAATGGTAAGATTGGTGGTTCAGGTGTTCTTCAGAACCTGAATTCCAGTGGATCAGCGGGTGCCAATTAGCCCAGTAACCCTTATGCAAAATGATGGAACAGTTACGCAGTAAAGGTTACTTCATAACCCTGCATACTGTTCACTTGTGTTCAACACATGCTCAGGAAACACCACAGATCACATTGTCTATACTGCAAGCTTCCATAACTGCCCTCTTTCTGCTTCAACTGCATGCACACTTAGGATACTGTTCCAGAAGCTCAGTGATACTGTCTAGAGTATTTCAAACAGGAGAACAAGTTTTCTTCTATTTTCGATTTAAAGATTAACATAAGTTTTCTTTCTCTTTTTAATTAAAGATTTGAGAGTTCAAACACTTTTATGAAAGGTTTTGAACTTGGAGGAGAGCAAATCAGGTGTCTGTTATTACTTACTCTCTGGCCTCAGGCATTTTGCCCCATGGGCTTGCCTGGGGCTGGTTTGGATATGCCCGGGAAGATGCATTGGACCTGCTGTCCAAGAGTTTCTGGTTAATACGGAAACGCTCTCCTGAGGTGCATAGAATCACTGGGACAGGTGAGTCAGAGAACATTCAGAATAGAAGAAAGGTTGGCAAACATAGACAAAGGAATCAGAGCCTTAAACACCACCTTTCAAAGTGCAGGAAACTGGGAGCAACATTTTCACGTTTGTTTGGCATTCTCAGGGTTTTGGAACCTTTCTAAAGCAATACAGAAAAAAAAAATGACAAAACAAAAGAAACAGAGCATTTTCTCTAAAAGGAAAAAGGAAAAAACTGTTGGCCACTCATTGTCCTATCTAGAGAATGGAGAAAATTAAGAAAACCAAAGGGCTTTTTACTTTTCACTTATATGCGTGAGTAAAACCTTAGTTTTATCTTGTTGCTTTTAGTGGAAGCACGAAGTTTTCAAATTGTATTCACGGATTGACTTTTTGGAATAGACGTAACTTCTTTTGATTTCATCAGAAAAGAATCCTTTTCTATTGTAACAATTTGAAAAGAATATATTTTTAGCCATTAAACAGAACTTTTGGAGCTGTGACCAAGTGGTTTTTGGAGCAGTCCGTGAGTTTCGGTGTTTGCGTGGATGGAGGTCAGAACACACTGCTCCATATACGATACGCTGACATTTGACAAAACAGCAGAAGCAGGAAGGTCTCTTTCACCTCATTCTTGCCCTTCTCCCCTGAAACAGGTAATAAGACCTTCATCTGAGAAGTTCCCACTCTATACCCGTCTTTATCTCTGAAGACACAGGAACACAGAGAACACTCTGAACAGACAGGTCTTGCTAACTTTGCAACCACATGACCAGCCCAAACTGGGCCTAGTCTGTTGATAACAAAATGTCACGTTACTTCGTAGGTAAAGCAGGGCCCAAAACTATAAGCCATGTGCTTTTTAGGTAAAACAGGGCCAAAAACTGCAGGCATGCACAATAGACAAACCTTTGACCTCTAACAACACCTGGAACCAATGATTCCTCCCCTCAGAACCAAAAAGGCCAGGACATGACCCGAACCTGAATGCTGGAACTCTTTCAGAAGATCCGGGACAAAAATCTGCCTCGACATCCCTGTGATGGTTAACATAGAGTGTCAACTTGATTGGATTGAAGGATGCAAAGTATTGTTCCTGGGTGTGTCTGTGAAGGTGTTGCCAAAGATTAACATTTGAGTCAGTGGACTGGGAGAGGCAGACCCACCGTCAATCTTGGTGGGCACCATCTAATCAGCTGCCAGCGTGGCCAGGATAAAAGCAGGCAGAGGAGCGTGGAAGGACTTGAGTTGCTGAGTCTTCCAGGCTTCAGCTTTCTCCTGTGCTCCATGCTTCCTGCCTTCGAAGATCAGACTCCAAGTTCTTCAGCTTTTGGACTCTCAGACTCACACCAGTGGTTTGCCAGGGGCCCTGGGGCCTTTGGCCACAGACTGAAGACTGCACTGTTGGCATCCCTACTTTTGAGGTTTTGGAACTCGGACTGGCTTCCTTGCTGCTCAGCTTGCAGACGGCCTATTGTGGGACTTCACCTTATAACCATGTGAGTCAACGCTCACTAATAAATGCCCCTTCATATATACATCTATCCCGTTGGCCCTGTCCCTCTAGAGAGCCCTGACTAATACAACGCCTTATCGTAAATGGTCGAACTTGAAGCCCTCCAATCAGACCCTGCCAAGCCAACATTCCTAAATCCTTTCCCATTCTCCCTGATCCCTTAAAACTTGCCCCAGATCCCACATCTCAGAGAGAGATTTGAGCCAATCTGGCTGATTTTGTAATAAAGCCTTTCTTTTCTTAAAAGATGGTGCCATAGTTATGGACTTCTGTGCACATCGGACAGTGAGCCCATTTTCTTGATAACAACTTGCCCCACAGTTTATGATAGTTAGATCATTCCCCCTTTCTCCAATCGTACTTCACAACTATCTACTGAGGTTTTCATCAGACTTAGCATAAAAATAACAGGCTTCTCTGTCTTTGGGTTTTCATTTCCTTATGAAGGCTCCCATGCTTCTTAAAACTAACATTAAATAAAGTTGTACACTTTTCGCTTGTTAATCTGTTCTTTGTTATAGGGGCCTCAGCCATGAATCCAGCCATGGGAAAGAAAGATATTTCTTTTTCCCCTACAGTATTTTCTTGTATTCAGGCACAGAGACTTCAGAACCTGAGTGAAAAGGCCTCCCCCTAAGCTGTAAATGACACAGCATAAAACAAGTTGTTTGCTTTTGACACGGAAATCCAGTCAGAGCAACTCCAAGAGCGAGTTCTCCGGTTAATCTGACATGACTGATTCAACTAAAGTGGATTTTAAAAAATGACTTTAAAAGTAGATTGCATCCCAGTTGCTTCCATCTAAACCACCCTCATTTCCTGTTCCTCTGCATTTTCTATTCCTGCTCTCTCCCTTCCTAGAATTCTGACTTAGCGTTTCCATAACACTCCGTGAACTGGAGGAACTTTCTGGGTAATTAGCATGCAAATGAGCATTTCAATGCACAATCATCGACAAACCTTCAACTCTCCTGCTGAGGAATTGATTTGTTTAGAGGGCCTGGAGAAGGTGTGTTTTTCATTTAGACACGCTTGTGTGGCTATGAACACAAAGGGTAAATTCCATCTAGGCAGTAATTGATAAGGAACCATACGTGAAATGAGATATACCATCATAACAAAACAAAACAAAAAAAATCTGTGCTCTGGATTGGTCTGTTAGATGCCGGCTAAAAAACGAGGACATCTCAAGGAATATTAATTTTGAGCAATTCTTTTTCTCATGTATTTAAAATATTGTTGTCAAGACATTTATTTTAAAAAGCTTCAGTTTACCTGCAAAATGACTATTAGAAGTTTATTAGATCATACAAACTCAATTTATTATATCTAAATGTAACTCCCTTAAAAATGAGAGAATACAGCCTTTGTTCTTTCCTCTTTTTCTCTTTTACTGGAGAGAGGTTAGTAAAGGTTTCCTCTGGTGACATTTGGAAATGACACTGGGCTTGCCGTTTTCTTTGATAAACAGTTCAGCTTGGAGTGCCTGAAATATGTGTCCTTAAGACCAGGTTTCCCTGGCTTTCAGATGAGTTTTTAAAATTTGGTTTTTTGATGGGAAAATATTGTTCCTGTCTGTGTTGATATTTCACGGGTGGGATGACACTTTTTGTTATATCTGAATGAGACTGAGCAGGGAGGATTTTTGCAGCTCAGGTGTCAGGGGAGCTGGAAGCTTTTGGAGCCATCTTTTGGCGAGAAGGTGGTTGCTTGGAATTTGAGCTCTCTGCCTTTTCAACAAGGAGAGCTGAATTGACCCATCGGATTGAGGAGGTAGGGAGGGAGCTTTGAGGATGAAAATGCCCTTCTTAGCATTCAGAACTGTCAGAGGCCTGTGAACCAGAGCAACTCCATGTTGAATAGGGGCTGGGTAAAATGAGGCTGAGACCTACTGGGCTGCATTCCCAGACGGTTAAGGCATCCTAAGTCACAGGATGAGATAGGAGGTCATAAAGATCTTAATGATAAAACAGGTTGCAGTAAAGAAA
This sequence comes from Macaca mulatta, assembly GCF_049350105.2. Taxonomy (NCBI): domain Eukaryota; kingdom Metazoa; phylum Chordata; class Mammalia; order Primates; family Cercopithecidae; genus Macaca; species Macaca mulatta. Next base: position 24,507,093 of record NC_133414.1, on the reverse strand, counting down.
CCAGCTAAAACCACCAAAACCAAGATGGTCACGAGAGTGACCGCTAGTAGTCCTCACTGCTACACCACCACTGGCGCCATGACAGTTCACAATTGCCATGGCAACGTCAGGAAGTTACCCTATATGGTCTAAAAAGGGGAGGTATAAATAATCCACCCCTTGTTTAGCATATAATCAAAAAACACCCATACAAGTGGCAACCAGCAGCCCTTAGGGCTGCTCTGTCTATGAAGTAGCCATTCTTTTGTTCCTTTACTTTCCTAGTAAACTTGCTTTCACTTTACTCTATGGACTCACCCTGAATTCTTTCTTGCTTGAGATCCAAGAACCCTCTCTTGGGATCTGGATCAGGACCCCCTTCCTGTAACAGAACTATGGGTACATCTCTTTTCTTTTTGTTTTTTTTTAAGCCTATAGGGGACAAAATGCTAACAGTAGTTATTTATCTCTGGTCATGGGACTGTGAGTGATTGTTAGCTGCTTCTTTAAATACTTGTCTACATTTGACTCCACAATGAGGCTGTATTACTTGGATAATCCTAAAGTGTCAATTATTTTTAAAGCTCTCCATTCTGGAGAAGGTCGAGAGGTATCAGGCATGGAGCTAGCTGGTGGTCAGCAGGAGTGAGCCCCATTTTAGCTGGAACCTCATCCTGAGATGCCCAGCTCTGTACAGGCAGCCACCTGCCTTCCGCAGAGTTGTACTGGCCACAGCATGGTACATTTGGGGGGTGTCTGCTCCCCATGAAGGAAACTTTCATTCTCCGCAAGGTGTCAGAAGAGCTGCCTCTGCTCCCCATCTTCACCTGGCAGGGCTGCAGTGCATTCCTTACAGCTGCCCTTAACTGTGGTACCAGCTTCCAGAACATTGATTTATGAAACTATTTGGTGTTGGGTGATTTCTCATCAATATCCTATCACCCAGCTTTTCATGGCTTATGGCTGCTATTCCACAAAGCTCAGGCCTTTGAGAAAGCACCAGTGACTCAAAGCGCAGGAGAAGGAAGAAGATCCAAAATGCAACTCCCCACTTTGCTTCTTACTGCTCAGCTTTCCTTTGAACAAATGACAACACTAGGGACCTGGGAATGGTAGCTGCTGAGGATAGTGTGACTTCTGAGCACAGGGGTGTCCCCAGCCCCTCTCCCACCATGCCTTTCCTCAATAAATACCTGTGTTCTATACTCTGGACAGGAACAAAATCAGCATATTCAGTAGGCCGTGAAGTTTAAAAAAAAAAAAAAAAAAAAAAAGCTCCTGATGAATAGACTGGAAACAAATAGATCAAAACACATACTCTGTGGTTGATAGAAAAATATTTTCCTTCCTTGCTGTATCTTCCAAATTGTCCACAATGAGCATGTATCTATTAAACAAAATATACATTTTCTATTTGTTCACCCACACGTGAATTCCACAATGAAGGAGTCAGTCATTTGACTTCAAGTTTTTTATGCTTTCATGATGCAGATTCTCCTAGAAGGTCTTTTATAGTCATGCAGTGGAGTTCTTCCTTCTAGAATGAAGGTTTTGGAATTGAGGGACATGAGAGACCAGGCTCTGATAAGCCTGAGGAGGTGTGTGGCAGGAGGATGCAGGGGACTGGGAGAAAAGGCTGGAAAGTGAGTTGGAAAATCAGCTTAACCATCACAGGGTTTGCCAGGGGTGGAACCTTGTGACTCAGCACATTCTGAATCTTAAGTTCAAACTTGAAGAGCAACCCTCCTTCTACACACCCTCCCCACTTAGCAATACTGGAATTCCTAGAAAGCCCAGCTATTGCCTGGAGCCCTCAAGATCAGGAAACACTGGCTCTTCTGAGCCCCTCCCTCACCCTTGAATTTCCAGGGCTCTAGTCTTGAGCTCTGCTCTTACCCTGTCTCTGGGAGAAAGGGAAGTGGTGAGTCTTGAGTCTTTGGGTGTTGCACAACAGAAAGTCCCGCTCCTGCCACTGAGCGATTAAATGTGATTTTTCTTTTAAGAAAAAAGAAGCCTTTTTGTCATACTCCTAGGGCTGTCGGAAACCATTTGGGCAGATTTCCTACTCTTGTTTTTACATGCAAAAATGGGAGGTGAATGGGAGGGGAAAAAAATCTTTTTCTCGTAACCATTTTATGTTCATTGGATGAGGCCCTGCACATTAGGCTGTCAAAAGATAGATTAACAAGAGGAAGTCATACTAATTTACTTAATCTAAGTTTTATAAGACATGGGAACCTTCATGAGAAAATGAAGACTCGAAGAAATGGTTAAACCTGAGTGTTTTTATGATAGATTTGGTGAAGAGTGGAAAGTCGTAGAAAAATGGGATAGGACAAAGGTGTATGAACAAAAGTAGCAAACTGGAGGAAACTTGGCAAGACCTGTTCATTCAGATTCTTCTCAGCATCCCTCTGTCTTCAGAAATAAGGATTCTCCTTTCCTCTGAATAGAGGTATTACCAGAAAGGGATCCTGATCCAGACCCCAAGAGAGGTTTCTGGGGTCTCATGCGAGAAAGAATTTGGGGCAAGCCCACACAGTAAAGTGAAAGGATTTAATTAAGAAAGTAAAGAAATAAGAATGGCTACTCCTTAGAAGACCAGCCCTGAGGGCTGCTAGTTGGTTATTTTTATGATTATTTCCTCATTTTATGTTAAACAAAGGGTGGATTATTCATGAGTTTTCTGGGGAAGAGGTGGAGAGTTACTGTAACTGAGAATTCCTCTTCTTTTTAGACTATATAGGGTAACTTCTGAATATTGCCATGGCATTTGTAAACTCTCAAGGCACTGGTGGGAGTGTCTTTTAGCATGCGAATGCATTATAATTAGTATATAAGGAGCAGGGAAAGTGACCAGGGGTACCCGTTGTCGCCATCTTGTTTATGTTGGGTTTGGCTGGCTTCTTAACCGCATTCTATTTTATCAGCAGGGACTTTGTGACCTGTATCTTGTGTTGACCTCCTATCTCCTCCTGTGAGTAAGAATACCTAACCTCCTGGGAATGCAGCCCAGTAGGTCTCAGCCTCGTATTACCCAGCCCCTATTCAAGATGGAGTCGCTTTGGTTCAAATGCCTCTGACAAAGGGAGAGCTCATGACCTGCTTCAAGGGAAGGTGAGAGGGACCTATCTGCTTCTGCCACTTTCTCAAATTCCTTTGGCTTAAAATATTCAATATTCCAAGGTGCCATGTTTTGGAGTAGCACTTTCTGAACCCCATCAGAGGACATACCTCACCTCAGCTCGCTCTTACAAAGCACAGCGAGAGCAAGAGAGGAGAATTTTCAATTTGCTCAGGAAAGTGTCACCAAACCAAACTTGGGTTCACCTACCTAGTGCAGCAAAGCCAAACACTGACATTGGGATTTGCAGCAAGAGAAAGTGAAGCATTTATTGCAGGGCACCAAGCAAGGAGAATTAGCAGCTTATGCTTAAGACCCAAACTCTCAGATGGTGCACAGGTAAGGGTTTTCAAAGGCAGGGAGGCAGAGGTTACAGGCAAAGTCATAAATTCATACATGGAGGCTATACGTTGCTTTGACCTAAAAGGCAGGACACCCGAACAGAGGGGGCACAGACCATAGGTGGATTCAAAGATTTTTCTGATTTACAACTGGTTAAAGAGGTGATGTTTTGTCTAAACATTTGGGATCAACAGAAAAGAATGTTAGCTCTGGCTGGTGGAAGTGACCTCCTCCCGGCCCCTCAGGAAGAAATTTAGAACAAAGAACTACAGTCAGAATGCAGTCCTTAATTCCCCCCTTATCTAAGGTCTACATGCCAGTGGAGAGTTTTGTTTGTTTGTTTTTTGAGACAGAGTCTGGCTCTGTCACCCAGGCTGGAGTTCACCCAGGCTGGAGTTCAGTGGCACCATCTCAGCTCACTGCAACCTCCACCTCCCAGGTTCCAGTGATTCTCATGACTCAGCATCCCAAGTAGCTGGGATTGCAGGCATGCGCCACCACGCCTGGCTAATTTTTGTATTTTTAGTAGAGACGGGATTTCACCATGTTGGTCAGGCTGGTCTCAAACTCCTAGCCTCAGGTGATCTGCCCACCTCTGCCTTCCAAAGTGCTGGGATTACAAATGTGAGCCACTGGGCCAGGCCTAGTGAGAGTATTTTTCATTTAGTAGGATCTGGGTTTCTGAAAAACAGCTCAGGGACATATGTTAAGATCTTTTTTTTTTTTTTTTTTTTTTTTTTTTTTTTTTTTTTTTTTTTTTTTGAGACGGAGTCTTGCTCGGTCGCCCAGGCTGGAGTGCAGTGGCGGGATCTCGGCTCACTGAAAGCTCCGCCTCCCGAGTTCACGCCATTCTCCTGCCTCAGCCTCCCGAGTAGCTGGGACTACAGGCACCCGCCACCTCGCCCGGCTAGTTTTTTTGTATTTTTTTAGTAGAGACGGGGTTTCACCGTGTTAGCCAGGATGGTCTCGATCTCCTGACCTTGTGATCCACCCGTCTCGGCCTCCCAAAGTGCTGGGATTACAGGCTTGAGCCACCGCGCCCGGCCATATGTTAAGATCTTTAGTTTCTGTAGGGAACCCAACATTTTGTGACTCTAACTTCCTTGGTTATTCTTTTAAGTTACTATTATCTTCTTGCTTATCAAGTTGTTCATTTACTTCTCAGGGGTCGCTTAGGGACCTGGAATTTTCCCTTGAAGGAACTCAAAATTTTTGTTTATATCCATGCTTGTGGGTGTTTCCCAGCATGCCCCTAAGAGGGCTGGCTCCTTGCTCCCTCTCAAAAGTGGTTTGATCGACTGTTCTCTTTACTTCCAGCGGAGCCCTAGCTAAAAGGAGAGAGGCTATGAATTATTTCTGTTTTTTTCCATAAGTTACCAAATAATTCTTTTAGCTTTTAAAAATTAATTTTATTTTCTAATTAATAACTACAAGCTGTATATACATTCAGGGTGCATGTAATTTAATATAATCATATAATTTGTAAAGATCAAATCAGTGTACTTGGGATATCCATCACCTTAAATATTTGTCTTTTCTTCATGCTGAAACATTTGAATTATTCTCTTGTAGCTACTTTGAAATGTACAACAGATTATTGTAAATCATACCCTACCAATTTATCAAACACTAGCTCTTATTTCTTCTTTCAAATTATATATTTGTACCCCTTTATTTTTATGTCTGAAAATCAGGATGCTAGTGTTACTGATCACAGATTCTTAGGTTCTCATGCAGTGGAAATTGACAGGAGGCTGAGAAAGTTTCCCAGAGAGGCTTTATTGAGGCTTATGCTCAAGCACAAGGCAGACAGCGTAGAAGCTAGAATTCTCCAGCTGGCTCCTGGAGGGTAGATCTTTGCAGTGTTTTAAGGAGGGTGATATGAAGATCATGAGGTATGTGAATATCATTACATGTGCAAGATAGAGCAAGGGGGTGCAGGTGCAGGGAGAAACCATGTTAGTACATACATTGCATGATCAAAAAATGGCACATCAGTCCCTCCTGCAGTGGGAATTTTAGTAGTATAATAAGGCAAAGAGTCAGGATCAGTTATTATTCTGGTCCTGCATGCATGCAGGTGATTGAAGTTAACTCCCTTGGGTAAGGTGTATGGTGGAATGCTGCTTATATTAGTTTTCTCACATGGTTTGCAAGGCCTCATGGTCAGCAGGTATATATGGAAGAAATATATTATTAGTGGGGTTGGTGCCAAGTTCCATCCCTGCTCTGTCTAACCAGGGAATGACATGAATGGGCTGAGGATGGATGATGCTCATCAGGGGTGACCTCTGTGTCAGGAACCGTTTCCACTGCTTTATGTTCATTCATCCACTTAATTCTCAAACAACCATATGAGGAGGGAGCTATCGTCATTGCCGTTTTCCAGGCAAAGAAACTGAGGGCCAGGGAGTGACTTGTCTGAGGCCATTCGTTTAGTAGCAGAGCTAGGATCTGAACTGGGTTGTTCTCGGCTGGCGTGTCAGCTGAAAAGCACTGCACATCCTGCCCCCCACCATGGTGCTTGCGGAGGGTCTTTTCTGATTTTGCTCACATCTATATGTAGCAGTTTTTTTAAAGTTTCTTTTAAGTATCTTTCCGGGTGTTATGCTAATTATAATGTACTAACAATTTACATCTGTAATTATGTATGAATCTAGGGAATGAGTGATTCTGTAGCTTGGAAGGAGACGATTCAGTTATTATTCCTTCTGAAAACCATATTGCCAAGTTCCAAGAATAGCAATAGCATACCACTGGCTACTGGTGCCCAAAGGAAACCCATCATCTAAATGTCTTCAGGGCCCAAGAATTTTAGTGCTTATTCCAGTGGCGTAAGAACAAAAAGGCAAGGAGATGGGACAACCAACTCAAGCATGTCCCCAAAACTTTTCATTTCATTGTTTTGCAAACAGCAAAACTGGAGTGACAAAACCTTCAAGCTGATGGCATCTTTCAACCAAGTCATTTGGTACAACATGAGTCTCAAATTTTCTTTTTCTTTCTTTTTTTTTTTATTTTTGAGACAGAGTTTTGCCCTTGTTGCCCAGGCTGGAGTGGTGCAGTGGCGCGATCTCAGCTCACTGCAATCGCCACCTCCTGGGTTCAAGTGATTTTCCTGTCTCAGCCTCCCATATAGCTCGGACTATAGGCATGCGCCACCATGCCTAGCTAATTTTTTATCTTTTTAGTAGAGACGGGTTTCACCATGTTGGTCAGGCTGGTCTTGAACTCCTGACCTCAGATGATCTACCTACCTTGGCCTCCTAAAGTGCTGGGATTATAGGCATGAGTCACTGTGCCTGACCGGGTTTCAAATTTTTTAGACAATTTATTTCATGTATTTTTAATGTCTTTTTTATGATATAGGGTCTTATTCTGGTACTCAGGCTGAGTGCTGTGGCATGCTCATGACTCACTGCAGCCTTGACTTCTTGGGCTCAAGCAATTCCCCTGCCTCAGGCTCCAAGTAGCTGGGACTTACAGGTATGCACCATCATACCTGGCTAATATTTTTTTAAAAATCATTTGTAGAGAAGGGGTCTCACTGTTTTGTCCACACTGGTCTCAAATTCCTGGACTCAAGATATCCTCCCACCTCTGCTCCCAAAGTGCTGGGATTACAGGCATAAGCCACTGCACCTGGCTAATTGTCATACATATATAACTGTATATATATTCACTGCACTGCTTTATGTTCGTTCATCCACTTAATTCTCAAACAACCATATGAGGAGGGAGCTATGTGTGTGTGTGTGTGTGTGTGTGTGTGTGTGTGTACACCCATTAACAATGGCTCCAATTTTGTTTTAAAGAACAATCCCATATTTAAGGTTAAGTGTAGATATTAAGACCTTAATCTGAGCAGAGATTTTCCAAGTACACTTCACCTGGGGGAATAATTTGGAGCTGAAAGAACCCAGAATATGCTATTGTGGCATATAAATTATTTTGAGCAGAGGCATTTGAGTTCCTGAAATCTGTCTAAAAGTAGAGCCACCCAAGATAACTCAAAACAATTCAATTATCTTAAATTCTCTCCCTGGAAGCAAACAGAGAAGACTGACTCATCACCAGAGGCTAGAAGTCAGCACCACACCTAAATAGCCATTGTGACCAAACTATCATATCTCCCATCCGTTCTCCTAAGGGCCTATATATCTTTCCAAAAAGTCATTTGTTTTCCCTAAGTTCCCTTTTCTCCCTAGTTGTCCCCTGTTAAGACAGTATAGAAGCCACAAATTCTAACCGTCTCTTTGAGTGACACTTTTCTGTGAACTCCCATAAGTACATGATTAAGTCTGTCTTTTGATAATCTGTTTTCTGTCTGTTTAATTCACAGGCCCCCAATTATAGAATCTAAAAGGTTAGAGGAAACATTTCCTCTGTCAGAACATCTGCTAAGATCTGTTCTGACCCTTCTCTGGCAGTTCCTAGCTCTTATCTGAGCTCTACAGGCTTTTGTATCCCTTCTGCGTGGTGTCTTTGAGAGATGTCAACTGCACATGAAAACTAATAGAGCATGCCCATGGTGGAGCTACACTCCATGCGTTCTCTCCCATCTTTCTGACTCTGAGGGCTCTGAAACTCAACCAGTGACAGGCTGAGGGCAAGAACTGGCTTCTCTTCTGCAGTGATTTACTTTAAAGCTGTGGACTGTGATTCCTGGGGGGAAGCCGCTCCCCTGCTCCCACCCAGTCTTCATTTTGGGGCCTTTGAAAGAGTGGAAACTTAGCATTTTACAACTATGCCAAAAACTTGATGGTGAGACTAAATCTAAGCCTAAAAGAAATCAGATGGTTGATATTAAGAGATTTACCAAGACTTTTCTTGTTTCTTGATCTCCTTTCTGGGGATTTCATATTAGTGAGTACATTCTCTGAATGTAATGGTTTAGAAGCATCAGACACAGCGAACTTGAGTCTCAGGGTGTTTATTTTGTAAGGAACGTGTTTGAAAAGGGGCATTTTAATGATCCTGTAAATGTTTTTTAACTCAGCAGTAATGTTTACATAGCTAGTAATCATGGCTCTCAGGCATGGTGAGAGTTTTACTGTTGTTAAGTTTTGTGATGCTCCTTAAAGCCGGCTAGGATAGGTTTCATATTGTTACTTCTGAGTGGGACTCTGAAGTCTGTTGCTGGCAATTCATTGCTCCCTTTTTATTATTTATTCTATTATTATGTTATTTAGCTAAGGAAAATAATAACTGCCTAAAGAAAATCTCCTCATTCAACAGTTAATTTTTCTTTTCATTCTAATCCTCAAAGGAGCAAATAATTGCATACAAGAAAAATAAGCTAAGCTTTCTATCCTGTGAGACTCTGTGGAACTAGCATATTTATCTCTCTCTTATTTGTATTAATAAAATGAGACTTTTAATAAAACAATTTTCTGGAAAGCTAAATAAATGAAATCACAGAGCTAGAAAATTGTGTATGCAGATAATGACTATCAATGAGTTAGCAGATAAATGATTTGATAATATAGATATAAATGCATTCATCTGGGTTTTTCAAAGTTTTTCTGAAAGTAAAGACTATAGAATCAAAAGGCCAGCTAGATACAAACTCATATTTTTCAAAGAAAGGAACCTATAAATAAAATAATTAGACTATCACTCGATTTGTGTGTCAGATATCTGAGTAATTACGAGGCCGCTGTTGGCTTCAGCTGTTCTCATCAGTATGATTAACGACTACTTAAAAGTGCTTGATTCCATTTGTATGCCAGCTGTCCTTGTGTAAAACAAACTGGGACTTTCTCAAGATAATCAGAGCCTGACTGCAGGATTTGGGGGCTGATACCTTTGAGCTGGAAAAGGAAATTAATGACTCTTAGCTCATCGCCCTGAGGTCAGACCCAGACATTTGTGACTGAAATATACCTAAAGCAGATGCTGCTCACTGGGGATTTGTCAAAATGGGAGCCTGCTCCTTTCCAAGTTCTGGTGGGAAGAAAGATCCTAGCCTATATGGAGCTTTATACGTTGTTAGCAGGTTAACAAGAGCTCAAGTAATCTTAACTACACAAACAACCATACTTTAAAAGGTAATAAGGCCAGGTGCGGTGGCTCACACCTGTGATCCCAGCACTTTGGGAGGCTGAGGCGGATGGATCACCTGAGGTCAGGAGTTCGAGACCAGCCTGGCCAACATGGTGAAACCCCGTCTGTACCAAAACCACAAAAATTACCCCGGCGTGGTGGTGGATGCCTGTAGTCCCAGCTACTTGGAAGGCTGAGGCAGGAGAATCACTTGAGCCTGGGAGGCATAGGTTGCAGTGAGCCAAGATCACGCCACTACCACTTCATCCTGGGTGACAGAGCGAGATTCTGTCTCAAAAACAAAACAAGAAAAGGTAATAAGTATGCCAGTAACCAAGGGGAGGCATTCAAAGTCACAGGCAAGCTCTGTCTGCCAAGCAGCAATACGGAGTCATATAACCATAGGAAGTAATGCTGTATCCTCTCTTAATGAAACATTCATACACAGGTAGCCAAGGTGTTGGTGATGGAGAGTGATTTCAGACATTAGCTCCAAAGACAGAATTTCTGCATTTTGACATCTGTTCTACAAATTCAAAAGTCACTGTGTGATGCCAGGTGCTGTGGCTCACACCTGTGATCCCAGCACTTTGGGAGGCTGAGGCGGGTGGATCATTTACGGTCAGGAGTTCAAGACCAGCCTGGCAATATGGTGAAACCCCATCTCTACTAAAAGTACAAAAATTGGCTGGGTGGTAGTGTGCACCTGTAATACTAGCTACTCGGGAGGCTGAGGCAGGAGAATTGATTGAGCCTGGGAGGTGGAGGTTGCAGTGAGCCAAGACGGCACCAGTGCATTCCAGTCTGGGAAACAGGGTGAGACCCTGTCTCAAGAAAAAAAAAAAAAAGTAACCATGTGGTCATCATATTTGCTACACTGAAAGGCCAAAGGAAATCAGTACCTAATCAGAAATGGGAGTGATTTTCTTTACCACTCAACTACTTTCAAAAATATCCAAAAGAAAATAAAAATGAATTAGAATTCCATTTTAGTCTTTAAGATCAGTTAGTTTAAGGCATTCAGATAGTCAACAAATATTATTCAAGTTATCCCTTTGCAAGGAGCTCTGATAATAAGGTGTATGCCCGACATAAAATTCCTTTCCATCTCATTGGGAGAGATGAAAGCATAATAGCTAATAGTTGTCAAATGCTTACAATTGTTAAAGCAAAATAAAAATGGAGACCACAGTTTAGGTATACCCAAAGCCCAGCTGCCCAAAACTCAAGTCATCCTGATTTTCCCAAACCTTTCACCATAAAGATAAACATAACACAAATGTAAGCTTTTTGTCTTTATCAGCCTGATTCAGTGAAATTAAACCAATAACCTATCAATAAATCAGCTTAAACAGTTTGGTTTGCCTTAATAAAGACTATATGACAGGCAATCATGAAAAAGACCAAAATGCTTCCTCCTTCGTGCTCTATGAACTGCCCTGTTACTGCTGTAAAATTGAAACATTGTTTGAGATCTCCTAGTTTGTGAACTATTATTTTGTATTCAGGATAAACTCTTAACATTCTAACTGGATCTGATTTTATTTTTGACACTATGTTCAGTACTGTACATGCACTTATTTACTCCTGAGAGCAACCTTATGAAGTGGCTACTATTATTATGTCCCCATTTTAGAGATGTAGAAACCAAGAAAATGTCTTTAGCAAATGCTAAAGATCCCACAGCTAAGAATGGAGTAAGTAGGACACTCCAACCTGAGCCTCTCTGACTCCAAGGATCTGCATGCTTCTAACCACGATATCACATACATGTGCTTTAAGAAAACAGCAACCCCAGGCAGTAAGCATAAGAAAAAATGCAAAATGAGTGCCAAAGATGCTATGATAGAAGGTTACCAATAAAGTATAAGGCATCAGGGGAAGCTTAAGGATAAAAGTGAGGCTTGATCTGAATTTGGACTTGAACTTGTAGACAAAAGATTAGTAGGGCAATGTAGTATGAGATAGAGGAAAACCACCATGCTTTTTCACAAATACTCCTTTGGGGCTGCCAGAAAAGAAAATTGGCCTTAATGACTTATGAGGCCAATCTATTATGACCTTTTTAATGTAATTACAAATAATATACATATAATAAGCTTTTATATATCTGTATAAAACATCTGAATATCTATATTTATTACTGTCTAGGGTAAGTTCACATAACCATGTATGAGTCATCTCTATTTTACAGATGAGAGATTCCTTAAAGGCTGTTGAGAGTTGATGAAGCTATTAGGAGGTAATGCTCCATGGGTCTCCCTTGTTCTGCACATCTTCCTGATTGAGTTTTGTTCCAGACTATCTTTTCAAAGGTGTTGGTGAATAGCTTTGGCAAATAATATAGTGTCTCCCTTGCTGCTCATTATACGCTTTTTTTTTTTTTTTTTTTTGAGACAGAGTTTCGCTCTTGTTGCCCAGGCTGGAGTGCAATGGCGCCATCTCAGCTCACTGCGACCTCCACCTCCCAGGTTCAAGCAATTCTCCTGCCTCAGCCTCCTGAGTAGCTGGAATTACAGGCATGCACCACCATGCCCAGCTAATTTTGTATTTTTAGTAGAGATGGGGTTTCTCCATGTTGGTCAGGCTGATCTCGAACTTTCAACCTCAAGTGATCTGCCCATCTCAGCCTCCCAAAGTGCTGGGATTACAGGTGTGAGCCACTGCGCCTGGCCCTTGCTGCTTATTATAAAGGATTTGGGTTCTCTAAGCTCAGAGTTCTTCTGTAACACAAACCACTGCATTGGTGGGCATCCCTCTGGGTCTATCCATGTTTTCCCCATGAGACTTGGGAGCAAGGAGATTTGACACAAATAGCCTGGCTGATGCTGCTTGCTGTGCTGTGAGTAATAAAGTCCTTTGTTTCTTACCCAGATATCTCATATCTCATTCCAGTAACATTAAAATGGGCAGTTAGCTTGCAAGTAGGATAAAATCTCAGACCCGTCACAGTTCTTGACAGAAGTATAGAAGATAGGGGGTTTATTTTTTTTATGTAGATTGGTCAAATCTGTCCTCTTCCTATTGAAAAAGGCATATGTGTTGGCATCCATTGGAATAACATCAAGCAGATCCATCTTAGAGCCCAGAGAAACCAGCAAAGGCAAATGCCAGGGTGGGAGTCTCCTCTGAATACTTAGCTAAGGTGCCCAGGGATTATACTAAGTAAAGTGAAGCCTTTCCATGTCCTTATCCTCAAAGTGCTCATCGTCTAAAGCAAGGGTTGACCAACTATGGTCCATGAGCCAGTCTGGACCCCACCTATTTTAATAGATACAGTTTCATTGGTTAGGTGTTATCTATGGCTGCTTTTGTGCTGCAATCGCAGAGTTGAGTGGTTGCAGCAGAGATGGAATGGCCTGCAAAACCTAAAATATTTACTCTCTGGCCCTATAGAAGGATCTAAAGAGAAAGACAAATGCATGAAGAATGAGGAATTCCCTTAAAACATGCTAAAGGCAAACAGAACATTATGTGTGCATAGAATAGAGAGCTACACACACACACGCGCGCGTGTGCGCACACACTCACATATACAAATGCATATGCCACCCCCCACCTGTCAGTTATATGCATGGTCTTATTTCACCCTCACAACAGCTTTATGAGACATGTAGTTGGAAGCATGGCCTCTGAAGCAAAACTATGTTTAAATTGAAAGCTTTGTCACTTACTAGCTGGACAATCTTGGGTAAATTACTTAACCTCTCTGTGCCTGGGTTTTCTCGCTTGTTAACTGTAGGTAGTCCTGCCTATGCATCACAGGATTACTCCAAGAGTTGAAACTACAAAGAGCAGCCTCTGGCACATCGTAAACAATATATAAATATTTGCTATTATTTTTCCTTACTTTCCAGAAGACTAAACTGAGGGAGAGAGAGGTTAAGTAATTTTTTCAAGGTCACATGGCTGGAAAAAGTGAGAGACAGAACTTAATCTCAGCTCTGATTTTAAAGAGGTGCTATTATATTGCTTCTCAATAATAAAGGCTTATTGAATTTTTTATTCCTGCTATTATATTAATTCTCAATAATAAAGGCTTATTGAATTTATAAGTAAAATCACCATAAGAAAATTTCTTTACCTTTTCCAACAATGCTTTTTATTTTTTAAATTGTGATTTGTGGTTTATTTATTGGTAGATCCTACAGGTCTCTTGTACTGAGTGAATTCCACAAGAACTTTATTTGAATTCACTATATTAATATATTCCCGCCTGACACTTTGATGATTGTCCTTGGAAATGAAGTCCACTTTTATTATTAAACTAATTATATTCATGGTTTTAAAATGATAAACCTAAGCAAAGCTTTTGCTAGTGATCTATATAATACTACTCAGGTAATTTTAAATAAAGAATAGGACTTTTAAATATTAATCCCTAAATAAGGGACTTGACACTATTGTATTGCTCCTAGAATATACCAAGAACAGTTATTTTTCCGTATAGTCTTTAGTAAGTTCATCCTACCCCGTGTTCAGTTGAGTTTAAAAACAAAGAGCAGCCGGGCGTGGTAGCTCATGCCTGTATCCTGGCGCTTTAGGGAAGGCCAAGGTGGGCAGATCACCTGAGGTCAGTAGTTCAAAACCAGCCTGACCAACATGGCAAAACCCCATCTCTACGAAAAATATAAAAATTAGCTGGGTGTGGTGGCAGGCGCCTGTAATCCCACTTAATCGGGAGGCTGAGGCGGGAGAATAGCTTGAACCCAGGAGGTAGAAGTTGCAGTGAACCGAGATGGCGCCACTGCACTCCAACCTGGGTGACAGAATGAGACTCCGTCTCAAAAAACAAACAAACAAAAAAAGAGTATGTAAATATGGCCTCTCTCTAGATAGTTCTAAGGAAAATGCACCATCTCTTGAAACCCCATTCCTCATCTCCAGATTGCCAGCTGTGGCAGGGGAATGCTGTAAGACATACCTTGCTGAGAAACAAGTTACTTGCCATTAAAAGTAATGACAAAAACCATAATTACTTATGAGGTGGGAGGATCACCTGAGCCCTGGGAGGTCGAGGCTGCAGTGAGTTATGTCTGTGCCACTGCACTCTAGCCTGCATGACAGAGTGACCCTGCCTCAAAAAAATAATAATAATCCATTTGATTTTACATGTTATTTTGAGCTTCTGGAAAAGTATTTTTCATGGATTAAGTCCTGCTTCTTTGGCAAGGAAATAATACATTTGATGTGTACTTATTAAAAGTATTAAACACATTTGATGTGTACTTATGAAAAGCACAGCACAAACTTGAATTCTCATTTATGATGCTTGCTTAAAGATCAAAGCTTGTGAAACAGATTTTATTTCACTGTCCATTTTCCATTTAATTAATAGCTGTTTTGAAAAGTTAGATATTAATTTTAATGAAATGTTTTGATCTCCAGAAGTGAAACTCTGGCTTTTGACTCTGACAGAACAACTACAATTTACTTTATATAAATTGTCTTGAAATGTCACAACCACAACAGTTGTCAGGGTTTCCAGTGTGTTTAAGGGAAACTCAGGATTCTGACTCAAATTTCTATAGTTTCAGGTATTACCCCATATGTTTTGGGTCTAGTTCTGACCAAATTACACGTTATTCCAGGCCAAAGCATATAATTCCTGAAGGAGATTCTTAGCACTTTTCCCTCTCGCTGTAGCAGCTGAGGAGATCTTATATTCCAGATGGTGCAGGTACAAAATGGAGGAACTTCTGTCAGCCTGGGTCCTTGAATGACAGTGTGGAACCGAGCTCCCTCTATTGACCTGTGTTTGATATGTAGTGTGATAAAAGACCTAAGCCACCGAGATCTGAGGATTGTTTATTACCCCTATAGAAAAGTTGTTGTCATCTCCGTCTGTTTTCCAAGTGTATTGTCTTTTTCTTATTGATTTTTAGAAGATCTTTGCTTATTGAGAATGTTAACATTTTGCTTGTTAAATATGCTGCATTTTTCTCCTTGTCAATAATTTTGCTTACAGTGTGTTTTACTGACAGGAATTTAAGAGTTTTATGTAGCCAAACTTGTCATATATGTTCTTTTATGACTTCTAGTTTTTCTGGCATAAATAGAATCTCCCTTGTGAAGATTATAATTTTCCCAAACCAGTTACTGAATAGGCTATCATTTTTCCCCTGGGCAAAAAAGCTACTTTTAATAATGCTAAATCCTCCCTCTATGTATGGATTTGTGTCTGGAGTCTTAGTTTTTTAAAATTTTTATGCCTGTACCATACTAATTTGCTTTTTATTGCTTTTTAATACATGTTCTGATAAGCGAGACAATTCCTCTATAGTTTTCTATTTGAAAATATTCTTAGTTTTTATTATTATTATTTATTATTATTATTATTATCATTATTCTTCTAAATAAATTTTGCTGTTTGTCAATTTCAGAAAAGAAATGTGTTGGGATTCTAATAGAAATTATACTAATTTTATATCTTAATATGGGGGACTGAAATCTTTATACTACTGAACTTCCCATCAGACAGCATGCTATTCCTAGAAAGGACATCTCCATTTATTCAAGTCTCATTAAAATTCTGTAGTTTTTCTTGCATAGTTCTTGTTAAATTTATTTCTATGTATTTTATAACTTTTGTTGCCATTGCAAATGTATTGTCTTTGTATAATTGGCTGATTTTTAAATTTTATGGCTCTACATTTAAACTGAGTAAAACAGAAGAAATGAACTTTGGAAACCTGTATGAGAATTAAATTTAAACTATATCTGTTCAGTAATTATCTAGAAACTAGTTAAAAGAGACATTGTACAGAATTGTCTCAAAGATAAAAAAAAAAAATGATCTTTGGTATGCACCAGATTTTAAAAAGTGGTATATACCTGGTCCCTATCCTGGTGGCTCTCCTAGTCCCTATCCTGGTGGCTCTGCGTAGAATGTTTGCCTAATTCCACTTTGATGTTAGGGCCTTAGCCTGTGAAACTTCTTTTCAGAACTTACTAGGAGGTTGGTTTTTGACGATGTTATTTTCTATATTACATTTTGCCATCTCTATGAATCTACCAAAGAGAAATTCCCCTGATATTTGTTCCACCTGAGAAACTGGTCTGTGCTTTTATCTAGCAGATCCTAGTGTAAATCATATAATGGATAACATTTCCCCCCAAAACTGGCTGCCAGTGAGTACAGAGTCAAATTCCCATTCATCTCTAACAAATGCATTGCATTTTTGTGAATTCTCATCTTTGGATCCAAATCTTATTCCTGCTTTGTTGGACTTTCCTACACTTATGCCTGTATTTCATTTATTTTTTTTCCTTCTTATATCCCATGGATCTTTGTAATCTACTTTAAATACTTTCTGGATCAAAACAGACTTGAAAGTGCAGAGAGAAAACCTACAAATAGGTTTGTATCCTATAATCCATGCTCTAACTTCATAAAACTCTATGATAAATATAATTACCACACCATTTGAAATAAAGCAATTTATTCTGAAATAAAGAATTATATTCTTTGAAATTACAAATTAATACAAAATAATCTTAGCTTTAATTTCTAAAATCAAATTCACTTTAAAACGTCTTTTAGGAAAATGACTATACAGGTCAACACTGGACTTTAAGCATGACTAAGCAATACATACTTCATGAGATCACCACATTAGTAGTTTTTATCTTATTTGAAATGTATGTTTACTCCCCATTTTGTGCTCAATACTGAAAATGCAATTTCTCAGCAAAGATTGCTCTACCTTTATGCTTCAAAGTTTTCCAAAAAATAAAAACTTTTTAGTTATGTAAATGGAAAATAATATATTGATGGCCCAGCATTAAAATGTGGAAGAGCACAGTAGAATTGTTTTTAGCTGAAGTTATATTTCCAAGCTAACACAGACAAGATGAAAACAAAAAACATTTTATGGAAATGTACTTTAGAAATATTTTTAATTCACTATATTAAAGTGTTTTTAATGATAAATTTTTAAAAATAGAAACAAAAATGTTTAGAAAGGAATTTGTAATACTCAAACATCTGTATTTATTCTATCTAAACTATCAAAATCTTAAATGAAACTGAGACAAGGTGACTGCAAATACTAAAAAGTCACTTAGTTTGCTTAACTGAGCGTGCCTGAAGCATTCTGGGCACAAAGGATGACAATCATGAGGCCACAGTGTTGTCCTGGGTGCAGCAGCTGAGTGCTACATGTGATCCCTAAGTGACAGAGGTGCTCCTCAGGACACAGTGGGCTGGATGAATTTCAACAACAATCAGCTTTATGTGAGGGTCAGTGAGCAGAAAATGACCTAATAAGACAGAACTCTTGCCAAAAGGCTGAAATCAGAAGCACAGCAAAGTTGACTTCAAGTTTCCTAATTTCTATGCAGAGAAAACATTTCTAATGCTTTTATTTAAAGTTTTTATTTAAAGAGATAAAATCAATTTGGAGAACGTCTTAGAGAGTGTACACAGTGAATTTCTTGTTTGAGCCTCTCTTGTATTCGTCTGATGGCTTAAAGGAATCTGTAAAGATCAGCCTCTCGACTTCTCAACTTCATCAGTCCACCTGGATGGAACATGAGGTCAACCACGTACACCTCAGGAGCGGGGAGGCCCCCGATCACTCCCTTCCGAGATTCATTCTGCAGCATGACTTCATTCCAGGCTCTACCGTACTCTCCGCGAACTAGGGAGCAACCAATGCCAATTCTATCTGCCAGAGCCTGCAGGAGAAAACAAGAGATCAACCAAGGGTGATGTGGGAGAGGGGTGGGGAATATCTTATTTGTAATTGCCCACCTTGATTGAAGGTGAAATACACAAGTCTTGCAAAGAAATGTTTAGATAGGAGGCTGAAAGATGTGGACTACTGGTATAGGGGCCAATCAAATGTGACAAATTCCCTTTATCAAATGTGATAAATTCCCTTTATCAAATGTGATAAATTCACTCAAGATTCTGTAGATGCAAAATCTCTGTGTAGGTCCTGCTGGGAAGTGACCTTTTTCAGGTAGTAACACTATTGTATCAGATGAGGAAGGCGGTTGGAAAAAAGCTATTCTGTACGTTCTTGGCACTGGTGCATCTATCCATCTTTCCAAACTTCTGGGCTCTCCCTGGCTGTGAAATGCAGTGGGACTGAATGGAGGCATCACCCTGGGGTGGGGGCTCTTTCCAGCTAAACTATTCTGTGTGCCATGGGGCAGGAGAGGCAGAACTGTGTGTGCCTGGTCCCAGGGCTCCTTGCTGCCACCTCACCAGAGACCGCTTAGGTTCCTTGGACATTGTCTCTTCAATTTGCCTTCTAATGATTCCTGATTTTGAGGTTATTAAAACAAAACATCTCTAATCTGGAGACTACTCAGCCACTTTATAGTGAACAGGAGAACTGGCTCAGTCTGCCTGGGTCTGGATTGTAGCCCAGACCTGAGACCGACTAGCCGTGCACCACAGCAAGGGACTTGGCATCTCTGGGTTTCTATGGCTTCATCTGAGAAATGAGGGGAGCAACAGTACTTTCTTCATAAGGTGTTAGGAAGATGAAGTCAATTATCTGTCCAGTGCTTACAGCAGCGACACCAGCAAGGCTACATACTCAGTTAATACTACATAGCACCAGAAGGCAGGAATTGTGTTGTTTTAGTACCCTGTATATGTATATATTAATTTATTGATTACTTACAATACAATGACTGCACTAGGTCACTCTGTCTTGGGTGGACCATGATGATTAAGACATGGTTATCATTTTTAGAGCCTTACATTCTACACAGACCTACTGGTAAAGAGTCAACTATAACACAAACAGTATCTGAATTTATGGCACTCATAGTTCAGTGGGGTAGAAAGACAAAAATAAATATATAATTATAAGATGTTTCCAAAAGTAACACTCCCTGTCAAAGCCTTGTAAATAATCAAAACAACCAACCCGGTGGAATAGATGCTATTGTTTTCCCCATTTTATAGAGGATAAAACTGAGGTCTCATAATTCTCCCAAGGTCACAGTATGTGGTGACCAAAAGTGAGAGCCAAGGCATCTGTCTCTGGAGTCTGAGTTTTTAATGTCAGGGTAATAACTGCTGCTGACTGAGGTGAAGCAATTCCCATCTGAAACTCCCTGTTTTCTTTGTGAAGTGGGACACAAGGTCACCTGCTTAGAGGGGAGCAGTGCCGATGGAAGGGCTTGGCAAAGGGCGGATGTGGGGCCTAGTAGCTGAAGGAAATAGGAAAAAGCCTGCCACTAGGAGCTGGGAAAGGGTGGCCTATAGGAGTGGCCTGTAGGTGGCATGTATGAGTGAAAAGGACAGACAATCAGAACAAGGCCTGGTTGGCAAGGCAGAGGGTAGAAGGATGGGAGGAGAGGGAATGGGGGAAATTAGTGAGTGAGTGAATTACTAGGGCTGTGGTCTATTTGTCTATCCTGCCTAGGGAAGAAAGTAAAGCCAAACAGGCCAAAAAACTGGAAGAAAATAGAGGAGATAAAGAGTATATATAGGAGGGCCGAAGGATTTAGGAGGAGGGGAAGGATAAGATATTTTATCAGTAAATATTGGTGTTTAGAATTTCAGTGGTGGGAGATTTCTGGGTAATTAATTGTATGACTCATTTGAGATGTGAGGGTAATTCTGTTTGGCATAATGAGCTTAAGATGCCTGTTATGAATTGAATGTTTGTGTACTCCCCCAAATTCATATGTTGAAGCCCTAATCCCTAATGTGATGGTATTTGGAGGTGGGGGTCTTTAGAAGGAGATTAGGTTTAGATGAGGTCATGAGGGTAGACCCCACGATGGGATTAGTGTCTGTATAATAAGAGACAGGAGAGCATGCTTGCTCTCCACCATGTGAGGTTACAATGGGAGCCTTTCTCTGTCATATGAGGATACAGCAAGAAGGTGGCTGTCTGCAAACCAGGAAGGGAGCCCTCACTAGACACTGAATCTGCTGGCACTCTGATCTTGGACTTCTCAGCCTCCAGAACTATGAGAAATAAGTCACTACTGTTTAATCTTCCAGTCTATGGTATTTTGTTATAGCAGCTCAACTTGACAAATTCAGTGCCTATGAGACACTCATATAGAGCTAGCCTGGATATTAATGACATACATAGATCTGGAATCAGGGGAGGTTTGAAGGATGAAGGACATGATCTGTAGATTTTAGGTATTTAGGTACTATTTAAGGCCATATGAAGGAAAACCTCACCCTGTGAAGTACATAGAGAGAGAACAGAAAAGTGTCTGGGTCAGAACCTTGAGGAACCCCAATATTTAAGAGAGACCTGGAGGTGTTCTCCAATTATTTGACCTATTAAGCAAGGCAGACAATAAGGAGATCACTAAGGTCCTTATTGAGAGAGTGGGAGCAAAAGCCAGATGACCGTGAGTTGGGACAAAAATGAGAGGTGTGCCAAAGAGTGACAAGGAGCTAAGATGATTCAGAATTTTGACCAGGAATGGGAATTATCTATGGGTAGAAGCAGTGTGGTAGGTCTTTTATTCAGGTAGGCATGGGCTCAAATTTCAGCTCCTCCTATGGTTGACCTTGGGTAAAATTATTTCTCCAGGTATCAGTTTGCTCACCTTTAAAGCAAGGGTAGTAATTTCTATATTTGGCAATTTTGAAACGCTTCACAATTATAGGTAACAAGTCCCTGGCATATAGTTCAAAATGACATTAGTCATGGTAATAGGATTTAAGGTAGTAATTGTAGCTATTATGATAAGAGCTTTATATTTTCTCTTTATATACTGCAGACTTAAGCATGTTTAGATTTTAAAGGGGAAAATAGCTAAGAGAGAGAAGAGAGTTAAGACAGGAGAGAAGCAAGAATTGATAGAGCAGGCAATCCAAGGGAATAGGAAAGGCTAGCACTTAGATAACAGAATTAGCTTGGAACTGGAGGTAAGATGCATGTGAATGCAATGATGTTTATAAGTATTTGGGAAAGGGTAGGAAATTTATGCATTTAGTCTATAGTTCACATTTTCCCAGCTTCTATTATATGCCAGACACTGGATATGATGGAGCAAAAGATCACCCCATCTCTTCAGCCTGATCCTTCTCTGATGTCCCCATTTCAGGGAATAATGCCATCATTACCAGTAGCCCCACTCACAGCCCGGAAATCATTTTGTTCTTCTCATGGACTCTCTCACACCACACCTAGGCAGTCACCAACTCCTTTCGATTATGTCCTCTAAATTCATTGGCTCTTCCACATCTACATGTCAGGATTTAGTATGGATCAACCACTCTTCTTGCTCGGTCACCTTCTAACTGGTTTTCCTGTTTCCAGTCTTGCCCCTGCTCTAATTCATTCCCCATTCTGTTGCCTGAATAGTGGTTCAAAATGATGTTACCCCCTTGAAAACTTTCAGTGGCTACTGTTATATTTTAGGGTAATAAAATAATGCCCAAACTTACATGATGAATTATGATCTAGCATTCAGCCCTCCTCTTTTCCTGATGCACGCAAACTATTCTACCTTCCTCAAATAGACCACTGACTCTCATACCTGTATTATTTTGCATAAGATGTTTTCTCTGTTTAGAATACTCTTGTTTTCCTTCTTTACTTGATGAAACCCTATGCAGCCTCTCGTACTTGGGTTATATATCAGTTCTTTCTCTGGAATTTTCCCTGACTTTACTTTGGAAGCTGCAAGTCTGGTTTAGGTACCCCTTGAGTGCAGGGACTGTCATTTTAGTATCTCTGTACTCTCAGGCCCTAGCAGAGGCCCTCGCCATAGTAGGTGTATGGTCACTACTGAATAAATATGCTTCTAGTAGTCTGGTGAATATATAGGCAGGTATGTGTGTGTATGCATGTATATATTCGTATATATGTATGTGTATGCTTGTATATATGTATATATACACATATATGCCAGATATAAATAAATCTAAATGGTAGAATTAATAATATTCAGTTAAATGTTAGCAACTGGCCTACTCCAATATGATAAAGACAAAGCATTTTTACTTAACGGCAAATGAGGCAAAATACCTTACACACCTTGAAAAGCAAAGCTCGATGGTAGAAGATTCCTTTTTTGACATGTCCAATCGGTATGACATTGGATTTAAGTTGAAATTTTAGTTCACTTATGTGAAGTTCCCAGCTGAAATCAGGTATTTTCTCTTTTGTAATCTTACCACCCATTTTTTCTGCCACATACCTGTGTCAATTACATTGAGATCAAATCAGTCAATTTCAATAACTCAGGATGCTTTGAGTGTAATTACATGTAAATATACATGTAAAAATGACATTTGCGGTGATTTTCATCGTGCTTTATTTTTGAGAAAGTACTTACCATAAGTAGGTTAGCATGCTTACTGTATGTAAACCATCATATATAAACTGAAATTCTAGCAATTTCATTCAATTTGAAGGAGAAAATGAGTGCTAATTTTTTCTAATACTTATAAAAAGATAAAATCAATATAACACTAAATATCAATGCAGTTTTAAAATTTTATCTTACTCTTGAAAAGTATTTTTAAATGTTTTAATCTAAAATCCAAAGAAGGAGTTGAACTAACATATGGTTCTTCTTTCAAGGAATTTAAACTCAGAGACAAGACAAACACCCAGAAAATTTTCCCATTAGATTTATGAACATTTTCAAGTTTTATATTTTTATGTTTTCTTTTAAAATTTATTTTAATTTAGAGAAAGACATGGTATGACTTAACACTGAAGTCAGAGGAGCAAGGAAGAAGAGGACGAGGCAAAAAGAAAAATAAAGTCACAGCTCTGCGGGCAAGGCAGGATAAATGTGGTATACTTTGCTTGTGTATTTATCCTAATATTAGGCTCTCACTGAAGAAGTCAGTAAACACACCTGCAATACCCTTTGTCTATGAAGACCACTACATTCTTGGAGTAAGGGCAGAATTGCAATTTTTATTTTAATTTGTATTTATAAAGAGAGATGAGAGTCTCACTATGTTGCCCAGGCTGGTCTCAAACTCCTGGCTTCAATAAATCCTCCCATCTCGGCCTCCCAAAGCACTGGGATTACAAGCATGAGCTAGTGTGCCTGGCCCAAATTGCGAATTTTAAAGAAATTCCTCTTGCTGCATGAAAAACCAAGCACAGAAGAACAATGATTTAAAAAAAGAAAAAAAAAAAAAAGAGAGAGAGAGAGAGAAAGAGTTGGGGAGAAAGCTGTTGAACTGACTGCAGTTCCACCAAGCCAGGGGTACTCTAGTGAATGCCAAGGAACCAGAGCCATGGGGACATATCTCTGCCTCTCTCTTTATGTTGGTGTGGGCTCAGGTTAAGAAAAGACAATTATTTGAGAATGATGAAAAGTGTTACTGATAGGAACAAAGCATGAGGAGATTCGACAAATGTTCACATAAGCCAAGACAGAGTTCCGCTTGAGCCATCACTTCTCAAGGACATCAGGAACACTTCAGTAGCCAAAAATATTCTCTTCCAGTTCTGACTGACAAAAAGGCAATGATCTGGCAGCTGTGTTACTTGCAGTTGTCACATCCAGGTTTCATGATAGCAACTCACTGCTATTTGGAGGAGATGCAAGCTCCCATGGAGACCGCAGCTGTTGCACAAGCCAGCAGCTTACCTACTGAGTGGTGTCAGTCACGAAGCCTGTCCTCACTTCTGGTGATTCCTAACCCCTTACAGCTACCGAGTCAATTTCCAGCCTTTACCTGGTGTAATTAAACACTCTAATGAAGAAGACAACTTCACTGGCTTATACAGAGCCCTGAGCCTGCCTAAGCAGCCATTGTTTAGAATGCTCACACCCCACTTAGAGAAACATGAAACACGAAAGATCAGAAACAGATCAGAAAAAGAGACATTGGACATTTGTATTAGAAAATTTATCAGTTTACAAATAATTCACAGTAGGATTCATTTAACTTATGAACACCCCATCCACCTGAGGGATGATTTAATTTTTAAACTTTTGATTCATAACTTCTGCAGGATCATATTGAAAGATGTTTTTCATGGGTTCGCTGAAGAAAATGACAGGCATTTTTCTCAAAGCAATTTCCAGCTCCTATCTCTGATTCTTAGTGAACATATGACCTAAATAGAAATTGAGGACTTTTCAAATTCATTGTGTTTCTGTGTCAGAGTCAGAGTGCTGTAAGCTTCAATTTAATTCATGGTATATTTGTCTAAAACATGGCTAAAACGTATATGTCACTAAATTTTTTTCGAAATTAAAAACACATATATACATAGACAACTTACTTTGCAAGAACCTCAATCTGCTCCTTAATATTGGTTATGGGCAGTATTGATTTGGTAACCTCATACACGTACATAGAGAAATCAGGGTCGGAGGGAGGACACCATTCTTTGTCGGAGCTTCCTTCACCCACAAATTTTGGTACCACCATAACCTCTTCCTCCTCTTTCACTTTTTCCTCTTCTTTTTTTCCTCTGCCTTTCCTTTGAAAGTAAACAAGGGCAATCAAGATCACATCTTCTGCTAAACAAACAAACAAATGCTCTTGCATTTCTGAGAAGAGCATCACAGAAATAAGGTACAGTGAACCCTTGAGCAACACGAGATTGAACTGTATGGATCACTCATATGTGGATTTTTTTCAGTAAATACTGTTGGCCCTTCTTATCCCTGGGTTCTGCATTCCACAACCAAATGTGACTGAAAATACAGTATTTGTGCTAAGTAAAACCCACAGATGCAGAGAGCTGACTTTTCATATACGTGGGTTCCACAGAGCTGACTGTGGGTCTAGAGTATGCATGGATTTTGGTATCTATAGGGCTTCATGAAACCAATTCCCCATCGATACTGAGGAATGACTGTATTTTATACACACATAAAGTTTTCAAATTTTCATTTTCAATGACAGTTGGAGAATTTCACAGAGTCTCTATTATGCAGAACAAACGAACTTTCAAGGGAACATTGTGTGATTGATATATATTATGAAAATCATATATTGGTCTTCTGCACAATTGCCTAGCAAGGTGTCTGGCACATAGTAGTAGGTATGTAATACATAGTTATTGAATTGGAAACAATTAGGTTGCCTCTTCAGAGAATCTAAGCCAACTATATCATCTTTTACTTCAGTTAAGACCCTCTGCAGGAATAATATGGATTGCTATTTTCAAGAAAAATTATTCAAAACAAGGAAATAAAGCAAAAAAAAAAAAAAACCCCACAAAATAAGAATGGCATGTAATCTCCATGATGTACAAGAACAAAGACTCATCCAAGGTTTATCTAGAGAAATGTACTTAGTTTAGCACTTAATAAAAATGAAATTTTAATTAAAAGTTCTGGCCTTAGAGAATTACTAGTTAACATGTATATTTTTTACATGTAGAGATGCAAATAATTTCTGTCCAATGGAAAAGATACTCTCAAAGGTTACAGTTTATCCTTCTATTGAATTCCACAATTCCCCATGCTGAACTAAACTTAGCCCAGTAACTGGAAGTGAACATCAGCACAGACAGAGAAGGCTCAAGAAGATTGAAAAAGAAAGAAGAAAAAGAGAGACAGAAAAAGAGAGAATAAAGGAAGCCCCAGTTTTAATTTTTGTTCTTTCTAATTTTTCTTCATTTTTGTGCATTCTAAGCCCATAAGGAATCCTGTGACAGCAGTGGCACTGGTGGCACTGGGATCCTGTAAGAGCCTAAAATTGCTTATAATCTCTCAGACCTTCTGCTATGTGGCTGTAATTATGGGTGCAGTCATGGCAAGAGTGCAGTAGATCAAGATAAATAAAGTTTTCTGGCTGGAGGACCTAAAGGGAAGCCCCCAAAGAATCAGAAAAGGCAAGGAAGATTATGGAAAAGAAGGAGCTCAGAAAAGTAACCCCATAAAATTATTTATAAATTCCTAGGCTTATCCTGAGTTGTGCATACATGGCTTGGCCCTCAACAGCACATACATAGACTCTGAAAACTGAACTATGGGATAGACTGCCATCCAAGTCCCAAAGTGGATACTGGTTGGCATACATGCAGAACCAATCCAAATAGCACTGCAAAGACTTTGAAAATTGAACTGACATGGGAATGACAATCCACAAGAGCCTGGTTGGAATTGGAAGCCTGAACTCAACTTAGTCAATTGACTGCTAAAATACACCCAAAAGGAATATTCTTGGCGTGTAAATGCAACCCATAAATAAGACCCATAGGACTTATAACTTATTATAATCTAAAATTACTCATTATATGAAGAACCAAGAAAATCTCAACTCAGGAAAAGACAATCAATAGACACCACTGCCTAGATGACACAGATGTTGATTACACAGACTTTAAAAATGCTTCAAGAAGTAAGGTCAAATACTCTTGAAATGAATAGAAGTTTAAAAATCTTAAAAATAAATAGAAGACATAAAAATATAATTTTGGAACTGAGAAATATGTAATCAAAAGTTTAAATGAACGTAACTCCCTAAATGGGTTTAATAACATAATGAAGATAAAGGAGGAACTAGCCAATGAACTTGAAGATAGAACAATAAAAATCATCCAATCTGAACAACACAGAGAACAAAATTATTGTTGTTGTTGTTGTTTGAGACAGGGTTTCACCTGTTGCCCAGGCTGGGGGTGCACTGACTGCCACCACTTCTCACTACAGCCTCAAACTTACAGTGCTCAAGTGATACTCCCACCTCAGCCTCCTGAGTAGCTGGAAGTACAGGTGTGTGCCACCATGCTCAGCTAATTTTGTTTTTTATTTTTATTTTTTAAAGACAGGGTCTCACTATGTTGCCCAGGCTTGTCTCTAACTTCTGGGCTCAATTGAAACTCCTGCCTTGGCCTCCCAAAATGCTGGGATTACATGTTTGAGCCACCATACCTGTATAGAAAACAAAAGATTGAAAAAAATAATTGACAGACACTCAGGGACCTGTGGCACAGTTAAAAAGGTCTAAGATTGGTGTCATCAAGTCCCAGACAGAGAAGAGAAAGGGTACAGTATAGAAAAAACACATTGAATTAAGAAGGAAAGGCCGAGATGGCTCCCTCAATTTGGTTGAAAACAAATCTACACAGTCAGGAATTTCAGTGAATGCCAATAAAGTAAACCCAAAGAAGTCTACTCTCAGATACATCAAAATAAAACTATTGAAAACTAAATACAAAGCAGATGACATGACTGTCTATGTGGAAACTCCCAAGGAATTCTCCAAAAAAAAAAAAAATTACTATAAATGAGTTCATCAAAGGGTCAGAATATAAGATCAACACACAAAAACCAATTGTGTTTCATATAGTAAGTAACAAGGAACATGTGCAAATCAAAATTAAAACCAAAAAACTGAAGCATTTACAATTGCTCCAAATAAAATACTTACAGATAAACTTTGCAAAACATGTTGAATTCCTACATGATCTGTGTGCTGAATATTAAAAATGCTAAGGAAAGCAATCAAAGAAGACTTAGATAAATGATGAGACATACTGTGTTCATGGATTTGAAGATGTAACTATTAAAGATGTCAGTTCTCCCCCAAAATGATCTCTGGTTTTAATGCAATTCCTATCAATATCCCAGCGGTTTTTTCTAGACATATAATAGACAATCTTATTCTAGAATTTATATGAAAAGGCACAGGTTTTAGGATAGCTACATCAATCTTGACAAAAATAAAGTGGGAAGAATCACTGTACTTGATAGTAAGGCTTACTATATAGCTACAGTAATTCAGACAGAGTGATACTAGTAGAGGGATAGACATATGGATGCATGTAACAGAACTGAAGACCCAGAAATAGAAATCAAAACAATATGCTCAACTGATTTTTGACAAAGGTGCAAAAGCAATTCAATGGAAGAAGGATGGCCTTTTTAACAAATGCTACTGGGGCAATGCGACTTGAGGGTCCACGTGGTGATGAAACTATTCATTATCTTAACTGTGCTAGTAAATGCATAAACCTACACATGTGATAAAATTGTATAAAACTAAATACACACATGTAGAAGAAAAATAAACTTGAATAAAATGATTGGATTGTATCAATGTCAATATCCTAATTATGATATTGTTCTATAGTTTTCACAATTGTATAATTAGGGTACCTGGAATTGCTCTATATTACTTCTTGTAACAGCATGTTATTACCTCACAAACATTTCAGTTAAAAACTTCCTTGGCCTTACTTTTGTCACCTTTTTCTAGGCTGTATTCTGTTCATTGATCTGTCTGTCCCTTCACCAATACCACATGATCTTGGTTATTGTAGCTTTATAGTAAGTCTTAACAGCAGGTAGTGATTATTTCAACTTTATGATCCTTTTTCAAAATTATTTTGGCTATCATAGTTTATTTACCTTTCCATAAAAGTTTTAGAATCAGCTTGTCTATATCTACAAAAAATCCTGCTAGAATTTTGATGGAATTGCATCAAATCTTTAGAGCAACTGGGGAAAAATCGACATTTTTGCTATTTCGCATTTTCCAATATTTGAGCATGGTATGTCTCTTCACTTAGTGATTCTTTGATTGGTTTTGTGAGTATTTTTGTAGTTTCAATATACAAGTCTTAGACATGTTTTGTTTCACTTTCATTTTTATTTCATATTTCATTTCTGAAAGCTATTTAAAATATTTACAAAATGTTTTGTTTTCAATTGTTCATTGCTAGCATATAGAAACATGATTGATTTTTGTATGTTGACTGTATTGACCTGATATCCTGATATATTACTGAACTCATCTATTAGTTCCAAGAGTTTTTTTTTTAAGTGGATTTCTTAAGGATTTTCTATTTAGACAATCATGTTGTCTGCAAATACAGACAGGTTTTTTTTTTTTCTCCCACACTTTCCAATCTGTATAACTTTTAAACATTGCCTTATTGCAATGTCTAGGAATTCCAATACAATGTTGAACCGGGCGGGGGGGGGGGGTAAAAACAGATGATATTTTGTCTTGTTCATGATCTTTGCAGTCTTTTACCATTAAGTATGATGTGATCCGTAAATGAGTTTGTAGATGCCTTTTATCAAGTTGAGGCAATTCCCTTTTATTCCTATTTTCAACAGTTATATTTTTATTTTTATCATATCAACATCATAAGTAGATGTTTAATTTTGCCAAATGCTTTTTCTGTGTCAGTTAATATAAGTTGGTTTTTCTTCTTTATACTGCTAATATGATGGATTACATTGATTGACAAGCATGACACAGGCTTGCATTCCTAGGATAAAGCCCTCAAGTTGCTCAGATAAATTATTCTTTGTATCTACTGCTGAATTTGATTTGCTAATATTTCATACAGGATTTAGGGATCTACGTTCATGAGGAATATTGATCTGTAATTTTCTTGTAATGTCCTTGTCTGGTATTGGCATTAGAGTAACCTAGTGCAAATAGATTGGCATTAGATTCTCGTGAGCTGAGAAGTGTCCTCTATTTTCCTATTTCTGAAAAAAATGTGTAGAATTGATGTTAATTCTTTAAATGTTTGGTGAAATTTGCCAATGAAACTATCTGGATCAAGAGATTTCTTTTTTGAAAAAATTTTAATGAATTAAATTTATTTAATAGTTGCAGGGCTGTTATCTATTTCATCTTTGGTGAGTTTGGGTAGTTTGTAATTTTTGATAAATAATTGGTCCATCCATTATATCTAAGTTGCTGAACTAAGTTGCTTGTAGCATTTCTTTATAATCCTTTATTGTGTGTTGAGGGGTTGTAGTAATAATTCCTTCTTTCATTCCTGGCTTTGGCAATTTGTGTCCCCTCTCTTTAATTGTCATCTTTGCAGAGGTTTACCCACGTTATTTAACTTTCTAAAGAACCAGATTTTTATTTCATTGATTTTCTCTATTGTTTCTCTTTTAAATGTCATTGATTTCTGACTTTCATTATTTCCTTCTTTCTGTTTGTGTTGGGAGTGTTTTTCTCTCCTTTTTCTAGTTTCTTGAGGTAGAAGCTGAGATTATTGATTGAGACCTCTTTTTGTTTCTAACGTAAGCATTTAGTACAATAGATTTTCCTCTCAACAGTCCTTTAAGTGGGCCCCACAAATTTTGATATGCTTTAATTTTCTTTCAGTCCTATGTTCTTAATTTTTTTAGATGTCCTTTTGTGTCCCATGGATTATTGAGAAGTGCATCATTCAATTTTCGTGTTTAGAGATTTTCTTGTTGTATTTGTTATTAATTTCTAGTCTGATTCTATCATGATTATTGCACATATTATGTATAATTTCAAGTTTTTAAAATTTCATGAGGTTTTTTGTATGGCTCAGGATATTTGTGAATTTTCACATGCACTTTTAATGAAATATGTATTCTGCTGTTATTGTTGGAGTGTTCTACATATGTCAATGAGATCTTGTTGGTTGCTGCTGTTGCTCAAATCTTCTATATCCTTGCAAATTTTCCACTTAGAAGTTCTACCAGTTGCTGGGGGTCGGGGGCAGTGTTGAAGTCCCAAATATAATTGTGAACTTGTCAAATTCTCCTTTTAGTGCTATCAGGTTTTTTTTTTTGTTTCATTTATTTTGAGGCTTTGTTGTTTGGTTCACACACATTAGATCATTATGTCTTCCTCATAGATTAATTCATTTGATCATTAATATAATGTCCCTCTTTATCTCTAGTAATTTTCTTTGCTCTGTAGTCTAATTCATAAGATATTTTAAAACCCACTCCTGTCCATCCTTTTACTTTCAACCTACCTACGTCAAATGAATTTGAAGTGAGTTTCTTTAAACAGCATATAGCTGGATCATAACTTCTTATCCACTCTGCCAATCTGTCTTTTGATTGGTTTTTATTCCTCTGCTCTTCTTTTCTTGCCTTCTTGTGTGTTACTTGAACATTGTTTTTAGGATTCCATCTTGACTTATTTATGGTTTTTTGAGCGTAGCTTTTTGTATAGGTTTTTTAGTGGTTACAGTAGATATTACAATATACAAATATAGCTTATCACAGTGTACTGGTATCCACATTTTACTGCTTCAAGTAAAGTATAGAAGCCTCACTTCCTTTCAGGTGTCTTTACTTCCTTTACTTTAAAATATCATTGTCTTGGGTATCAGATGTTATACATTTTGTTTCAATCATCAAATGTGACTTATAAAACTCATGAGGAAATGGATCGTCTACTGCATGGAGATATATATATATATGTGTGTGTATATATGTGTGTGTGTGTATATATATATAATATATATATTTTATATATATATATATATATATATATATATATATATATATATATATTTCCTCTTTCTTCCTGATCATTCTGGATTCTTTCATCATTTCCTTTCTGTTTGAAAAACATTCTTTAGCCAATCTGTTAGGATAGGCCTGCTAACTGTAAGTTGTTTAGTTTTCATTTACCTGAGGAGGGCTTTATTTGCCTTCTTCATTGCTGAAGAATAGTTTCACCAGATACTTGTGGTTGACAGTTCTTTTCTTTCAGCACTTGAAAAATATGCCACTTCCACCTGGCTTCTATAGTTTCAAATAAGAAAGCCACTGTCACTTGAATTGGTGTTTTCCTACAAGAAATGCATAGTTTTTCTTTGGCTGCTTTCAAGAGATTTTTGTCTTTTGATTTCAGAAGTTTAATTATAATAAACTTAGTGTTGACTTCTTTGGATTTATCCTATTTGGAATCTTCTCTTCTTTAATCAAAAATTTATATCTTTCACCAAATGTGGGGAGTTTTCAATCGTTACCTATTTGAATACTCTTTAAGTCCTACCCTCTCTCCTCTCCTTCTGGAACTGCAATGATATGAATGTTGGATCTTTTATTATTGTCCCATAAGTCCCTGAGGTGTTGTTCATTTTTTTTTTGCCAGTTATTTTTTCTCTTGGTTATACAGGTTGAGTGAATTCTACTGCTCTGTCCTCAAGTTAGCTGAATCTATCATCTGTCATCTCCACTTTATTATTGTGTCCTTCCAGTGAGATTTTTTATTTGTTATTACATTTTTCAGTTCTATAATTTCTATTTGGTTCCTTTTTTATAACTGCTATTTTTGTTGCTGAAATTTTCTATTTTTTTCAGTTATTTCAAGAAAATTTGTAATGGATTGTTGAAGCACATTCATGATGACTGCTTTAAAATCCAGGTCAGATAATTCCAACATCTGATTTACCTTCATGCTGGCATTAACTGATTGTCATTTCATTGGTATTGTGATTTTCTTGGTTCCTGATATGATAGATCTTTTTTTGGTCATAATCTGGATATGTTGTCCATTATATTGGGAAACTCTGGGTCTATTTATTTATTTTAGCAAGCAGTCTCCCTGGAGTTCTGCATGGACGTCCTGGACTACTTTTGTAGGCAGTGATTCCAATGACACTTTAATTTTCAGACACTTTCAGTGAGTGTATGTGTTTTTCTGCTTGGTTTAACTAGGCTGCTGGGACTCCCACTGGTCCTTCTTGGTGTATCTGAAGGAACACAAGGGGTTTCCCCATTCTGGGACTCTTTGTGAAGGATAGGTATTTCAGGCCTACAAGGACCCAGAGGCTTCCCTAGGCAGGGGCTTGTTGTGTCTGGTTTCCCCCAGCCTGTGTAAGATAGAGAGGACCTTTGTGGCAAGATGTCTCCCTACTATCATCCCCCACTCCATGTCTCTTGGTGAGGGAAGGTAGCCTCAACGCCATGGGGACAAAGGAGTGGCCTGTGCCAGGGTACTTATTGTGCTTAGGTCTTTCTTGCAGGTTCCACCCACCTGCCCAATGTTTCTTAGTGGGAGAGGGAGTCTCACGCTTATTGGGACAAAGCAGCTTCCCAGGCTGGCCACATCCTGGGCTGAGCAGGTCCCTTCTGGCCACTCCAGTATCTCTGGGTGGGAGAAGCAAGTCTCAGGCCCTCAGGTACACTTGCTGTGTCTGGGTCCCTCTTGCTACTACTTCCCAGCTGCCTTGATAGGTCTTGGTAGGTCTAGGAGTGGACAGGGGGAAAAGGGAAGGGGTCTCTGGCTGTCAGAAGAGATGTTTGCTTACTCTAGACTCCTAGCATTAGTGGGGTTCCAATCAACCCCCTTGTCATTGACAATGAGTTTGCCTAGTGTTGTCAAATGACTACTAGTTGCTTTCTGTTGCTAGGCTGGGGGACCTTCTGTTAGATGAGGGAATATAAGATGCCCTGCTGCTGTGTTTTTCCCCTAGTCAGAGGGTCCCCAGCCAGTTCACCTTCTTCCTGCTTCCTTTGGAGTTCTCCTTTGTTTGCCTCTTGCATTATTTCCAGGGTTAATAGTTCTATTTAGTAGGGAGGAGAAAAGAAAAACTAGTCTGTGTCAACTTGATTTGCAGGAAGTCATCAAATGATTCTTGACAAAGGTACAAAGATAATTCAAGAGAGACAAATGTTGCTTTTCACCAAATCTTCCTGGAACAATTATATATTCATATGCAAAGTAAATTTCAACATAAGCCTCACATTTAATGTAAAAATTAACTCAAAATTAATGCTAGCCCTAAATAGAAAACCTAAAAGCATCCAATATTTTGAAGAAAACAAAGGAGGAAATCTTCTTGATCTAGGGTTAGCCTATATATATATGTAAACACTCTATAGATATAAATATAAATATACGTATTTTTTCAAGGCATTCTTCAAGAAGCAGGGAGTTTTTAGACGTGACACGAAAAGCACAATCTATAAAAGAAAATTTTGACAAATTTGACTTCATCAAAATTAAAAACTTTTGCTCTGAGAAAGATACTGCTAAGGAAATAAAAAGACAAGTTACAGAGTGGGAGAAAATATTTGCAAGCCACATGGTCAACAGAAGATTCATATATAAGACAAAGAATGCTCAAGACTGAACAGTAAAAAAACAAACAGCTTCGGCACAGCAAAAGAAACTATCAACAGAGTAAACAGGCAACCTACAGAATGGGGAAAAGTATTCACAAACTATGCATCCAACAAAGGTCTAATATCCAGAATATATACAGAACTTAAACAATTCAACAAGCACAAAATGAATGACCCCATTAAAAATGGGCAAAGGACATGAACAGACAATTCTTAAAAGAAGACATACATGCGGCCAACAAATATATGAAAAAACGTGCAAATTCATTAATCATTACAGAAATGCAAATCAAAACCATAATGAGAATACCGTCTTACACCAGTTAGAATGGCTAATGCTAAAAAAATAAAAAATAACAGATGTTGGCAAGGTTGTGGAGAAAAGGGAGCATTCATTCACTGTTGGTGGGATTGTAAATTAGTTCAGCCACTGTGGAAACAAGTTTGGAGATTTCAAAGAACTTAGAACTACCATTTGACCCAGCCATCCCATTACTGGGTGTACACCCAAAGGAAAATAAATCATTGTACCAAAAAGACACATGTACTCCTATGTTCATTGCAGCACTATTCACAATAGCAAATACATGGCATCAACCTAGATGTCCATCAATGTGGTATGTATACACCATAGAATAAAATGCAGCCATAAAAAAGAATAAAATCATGTCCTTTTCAGCAGCATAGATACAGCTGGAGGTCATTATCCTAAGTGAATTAATGCAGGAACAGAAAACCAAATACCACATGTTCTCAGTTATAAGTGGGAGCTAAACATTGTGTATACATGGACATAAAGATGAGAACAACAGACACCAGGGCACTGGGGGCTACTAGGTAGGGGAGGCTGAGAGGTGGGGAAGGGTTGAAAACATACCTATTGGAATTGGGCTCACTACCTGGGTGACAGGATGATTCATATGCCAAATCTCAGCAACACACAATTTACCCACGTAGCAGACCTGCACCTGTACCCCCTGAACCTAAAATAACAGTTGAGAAAAAGCAAAAACAAAATCCCAAATTTAAAAAATGGACAAAATACTCGAACAGATAGTTCACCAAAGAGGATATAAAGATGGCAAATAAGCACATGAAAAAAAAAGTTAACATCATTAGCTATTAGGGAAATGCAAATTAAGATCATGATGAGATACCCCTATTTACATATTAGAATGGATAAATAAATACTAACAATCCCAAGTGCCAGCAAGGATGTGGAGCACCTGGCGTTCTCATACATTGCCAGTGAGAATGCAAAATGCTCTTGCTACTCTGGAAAAGTCTGCTAGTACTTATAAAGTAGAACATACAGTTACTATATGACCCAGAAATCCCACTCCCAGGTATTTACCCTAGAGAAATTAAAACTGGCTGTGTGTGGTGGCACATGCCCATAATCCCAGCTATTCGGGAGGCTGAAGCAGGAGAATTGCCTGAACCCAGGAGGTGGAGGTTGCAGTGAGCCAAGAAGATTGCACCACTGCACTCCAGCCTGCGCAACAGAGTGAGACTCCACCAAAACAACAACAACAACAACAAAACCCTTACATTCACACACACATGAATGTTTATAACAGCACTATTCATAATCAACAAAAACTGGAAACAACTCAATTGTCCTTTAACAGGTGCATGGACGTATACCGTGGTATACCCATACAATGAAATAATACTCTGAAATAAACTACTGATACACAAAACAATTCAGAAGAATCTCAAAGGCATTACACTGTGTGGAAAGGCCAGTCTCAAAGATTACACACTGTACGATCCTATTCATGTGGCATTCTCAAAAAGACGAACAGGCGTGGCTGTGCGGTGATGGCTTGCGCATGTCATCCCAGCACTTTGAGAGGCAGAGGCAGACGAACTGCTTGAACTCAGGAGCTCCAGACCAGCCTGGGCAACATGGCGAAACCTTACAAAAATTAGCTGGGTGTGGTGGTGCACACCTGTAGTCCCAGCTACTCGGGAGGCTGAGGTGGGAGGATCACTTGAGTCCAGGAAGTTGAAGCTGCAGTGAGTGGAGGTTGCAGTGAGCCAAGATCATGCCACTGCACTCCAGCCTGAACTCTACAAAGTGAGAACCTGTCTCTAAAAAAACAAAACAAAGCAAAACAGAAAAACTACAGTAACAGAGAACAAACAGAGAATACCAGGGGTTAGGATTATCTGGGGTGGTAGAACTGTTTTGTATCCTGGTTGTGATGATGGTTATATAAATCTCCACTTTCGTTAAAGTTCATAGAATTGTATACAGAAATCAATTTTAAAATAAACCTTGCTGTGTATTCACTTTATATTTACATGAGAGTTATGATTTTACTTTTATACAAATTATATTCTAACACTATAGATGGAATGTCTGTCTTTACTCACTTTCTGCATCTCACCCTAGGGGATGCTGGTGTGACCTGATGACCTGCACCCCACTTTTTACTCTGCACCAAACACCCCTAAACAGCTTGACACAAACTGGAACATTTTCAGTATCAAAGGAGGCAATCATCGTTTTGTTAAAATACTTCTGGGCTGGTAAATAACAGCTTATCTATCATTTGGTCCTCGGCAAGGCTTACTTTCTCTACTTTCCACTGCTAGCTGAGAGCCCACATTGGGAGAACCGGCAGTGAGGCTGGACAGCCCTCTGGGAGGCCGTGGGGAGGATGTCCACGGCCACTCACTAGAGCAGCTTTGCAAGGAACTCAGGGAAATCTAGAAGGGGAAGATGCAGGGATCAGGGGAGTCACAGCCTCCTCACTTCACAGCTGTGCCAGGACGCAGCCTACCCTTTTCCAGTTTTTGGTTTTAGCTGTTTTTCCTTAATAATTACCAAGATGCAAGTCTAATAAATGATGACATAAAAATGCCTTTTTGGTTTTAAAGTACACAGGCTCTTGGCTGACGCACAGTCACAGAGACAGATCAAGAGGCACCATCTATGGCCAAACATGACCTTGGGCAGAGGGTCTAAAAAGGAATGAAATGAGAGCATAAGTTTCCAAGACTCCCCACAGTTTGGTGACTCCAGTGTGGGTTGGGACCCCAGCCGGGACCACAGACCTGCTTCCCTGCCCAAGGACTTTAGCTCTTTTGCGTGATGAGAGAAGTCTCCAGAACCGGCCTGGGTGGGACTTTGAGTAGGTGGAGTTCCAACGAGGACAATGCTGTTTCTAATTCCCGACTCGCGGTCAACGCTGCTGCTAGTTCATTTCTATTTTTCCCGCAGAATTTTGTCAATTAACCAGTGATATGTAAATAAATGCTTCTGTTTATTATTAAAAAGAATTGTTGCCTTATCTAAATATCTACCACACTGTTCTTCGTGACATTGGCGTGTTTTCTGAGGGCAGATTTTCTTATACACCTTGTTCATTATAAAAGGATTGGACAATATTAAGATTAAACAGTAGCTTTGATTGCAGCTTTTATTTTGTTGCTTCTTGAGAACAAGGAACTTAAAACAACAACTGTGTCAGAGGGTCAAGAAATCAGGAAAATGGGGCTAGGCCAGACCAAGCAGGTGAAGCACCTGTTTTGTTTTGTTTTGTTTTGTTTTGTCTCTCTCTGTTGCTCAGGCTGAAATGCAGTAGTGCAATCTTGGTTCACTGCAAACTCTGTCTCCCAGCCTCAAGAGATTCTCCTGCTTCAGCCTCCCAGGTAGCTGGGATTACCAGCATTCGCCACCCCAACCAGCTAATTTTAGTATTTTTAGTAGAGACAGGGTTTTAGCATGTTGGCCAGGCTGATCTCGAACTCCTGACCTCAAGTGATCCGCCCATCTCGGCCTCCCAAAGTGTTGGGATTACAGGCATGAGCCACCATGCCTGGTCAATCACTTGTTATATACTCACACGTATTGAGCATCTGTTACACTAGCAGTAAAATAAAGATTATTTATCTTTAAGTATTACTTGAAGCACAAGGTGGGAGGGAAGAATTGACTGAGGTCCAGATGAATTTTCTTTTTATTTTGAAGAAAAGAAGAGAAAAAAACTCCTGTCAACTGCTATTTGAGAATTACAAAGCTCTGTATTAGTTATAACAAGTACTAAAAGTTTTATACTTTCTAATTAAATATTGTATTTGCTGCAGCCAAGTAGAGAGGTTAATCATATATCATTGAATGCACCCACCATACATTCTGATAAAATCTCTAAGCAAAAGTTACTATTTCCTAGAGAGATCATCTTAACCCCCTTATTTGTAAAAAAAAAATAATAATAATAAATTGGACATCATCACATACATAGTTAAGATTTTAGTAAATTGGAAACCAATACTAGGAAGGTCAATTGGAAGTGCTGGAAGCACAGATAGGTTCACCTGTTTTCTAAAATTGCAAGGTGGCATTGTAAGATTGGAGAGCTCAGTTCCGATAGTCAGTCCAATACTCAGTCACTGAATAGAGTGACTATTCAGAGTTACCTACAAAACAGAGGCAGGAGTGTTTCTCAGAGAGCGTGCTGCCTGATGTAAGAACAAGGAATCATTTGGCATGAAGGAGAAAATATCGGATACACCTTCGGGAAAGGCAATCTTATGAATGATTAAAAAGAATTTCCTGGAACTCCTGAACTGTAGTTTCTTATTGCTATAAATAGAAGCATTTCTTTTGAACTTCTTTCACCGAAGGCTGCCAGGTTATATTAAGAAGGGCTTCAGTACTTAAATACATTTCAGGCATATGGAAATAAACACTTGGAAATTATAAAATTAACTCCAGTAAAATTAACTCTCAGAGCATCCGTTTTTGGTTAAAGACAGCAGAACTTTTACCTCTCCAGCAGAAACTTTAGCAAAACTACCTCAGGAAACAGGGATTTACTGTGGGATCCAAAGCTCTAAGGTTATTTTTCTACATTCATAGGTGGATGAAAAGGGGAGCAGGTAAACATATAGAATATTTGGCTGACTCTAAATCATGTATTGACATTTTCAAAGTTTAATCCCTTGCTCCTTTTTGATACCATTGACTATTTAAATACATAATTATAGGACAAGGCTGGTGGGAGAAATACAGGTCATGAACCCAGCCCACTTGGGGTTTCAATTTAAGCAAGAAGATTTTGTTATGTGGAAAATAATCACAATACTAGGCAGCATTCAATAAATTCCACATGAGTGATAAAGATATGAGAGTCTCCAGGAGTTCAATGTTGAAAGAAATGTATTCAGATCGGGTGTCCTATTCCACCCAATCTATTCCAAAAGGATGGGAACAAGGCATCGTTCAAAGTAGAGATAGGATTTGTTCTGGGTAGTGTCTGATTGTGTGAGTGTGTGTATTTCTTTATTGTCTGTCTTCTCACTAGGATGTAAGTTCTATGAAGGCAAAAGTTTTTGTTTACTGCTGTATCTCCAGCACTGGAACAATTCCAGGCACATAGAAGGTGCTCAATAAGTATTTGTTGAATGAATGAATTGTAGAAAAAAAGGTGAGAAGGTGTTTACATGTGACTAAGATATAATATCTGTTTCTGAAAGACTTTAGTAGTCAAGAGTTGGGGGAAGAAGCAAGCAACAACGATTATGAGTAAAAAGAGGGTAGTGGGAAATTATTTTAAAAACAAAAATGTTTTAGGAAATCATTATCCTGTAGATCAAGGTTGTCTGAGTAACAGAAGTGTTAAAGCATTTGCTGTAAATATCTAAAAGGCTGTAGATATGAACAGCGTGGAAAGAAGATATGAAAAAGGAGACAGAAAAATAACTTTTAAATATGTGTAATAAACTCATGTTCAATCAAGTAAACGTTCATGAAAACTGGTCTGAATACAAAAGAATAGTGTAGATAGAACTTATACATTTCACAAACAGGTCTAGTGGATGCTATTTTTAAATATTTACATTCAAGTGTCCTCTATAAGGAAAAGCTTTAGAAGAAATGTTAGATATGTTGGTTTCAGTGAAGACTAAGGAAGGAGGAGAGTGGATAACCAGGAAACGAATTAATCACATCTCCTATGAGTGTTTTGCCATGAAGGGGAGTATAACTAAAGCCTTGAAACCAAAAGTAATATGGTGCCTGGTCACCCAGGAGGCAGAGATTTGAGTTTACATGTTGCATGGTAATGATATTCATCAGGAAAAAGAAATCCATACTTTCTGAACACTTCACATGTAATTGATCTTACTTCTTTCCCATCTCTTCTATCCTCTGCCTTTCAAAAATGTAGCCACTCCATGGTTCTCGATGTCTCATTATTCTTTGTCAGTATCTGTCAGTCTTTGTATTTATCTTTTTCCTTTATGACCTTCTGTTAAATTTTTTTTTAACTTTTATTTTAAGTTCAGGGGTATATGTGCAGGTTTGTTACATAGGCAAATTTGTGTCATGGGTTTTTTTTTTTTTTTTGTACAGATTACCTCACCCCTCAGGTATTGGGCCTAGTAGCCATTCATTATTTTTCCTAATCCTCTCCCTCCTCCCACCCTCCACCCTCCAGTAGGCCCCAGTGTGTGTTGTTGTTCCCCTCTATGGGTCCATGTGCTCTCGTCAGTTAGCTCCCACTTATAAGTGAGAACACACAGTATTTGGTTTTCTGTTCCTGCATCAGTTTGCTAAGGATAATGGCCTCCAGCTCCATCCATGTCCCTGTAAAGAACATGATTTCATTCTTTTTTGTGTTTGCACAATATTCCATAGTGTATATGTACCACATTTTATTTATCCAGTCTATCATTGATGGGCATTTAGGCTGATCCCATGTCTTTGCTATTGTCTCACTCTTTTTAACATAAAATATTTTCAATGGCTTACCAGATGAATGCAGTTAAAATATTTTATTCTCTTTCTAGGAGTCCAACGTTTTAATAGTCACAAGACAAGAAGGGTTGACCAAAAGATAGACAACAGGACAACAGGGCTATGGCTAATCTACCCCTCAGTGGACCAAAGGCTAAGAAGGGAAGAGAGAAGGGACACACATTGAACTCCTAAGTGCGCTAGGCAATGGTCAGGCACTTTCCTGACACCATATCGCCTCTTACAGCAGCTCTTTGAGGCAGGGATCATCATTTTCATTTACAGTTCAGAAGACCAAGGCAGTTGTGTCTGAATCCAAAGTCTGAGTTAACCTTCATGCCAACAATCCTCTTAAATCCTAGGAGTGTATCAGGGTTTATCTTGAAGTGGGGAGTGAGCTGCCAGAATGCGGAGAAAGAGGGAGAGTGAAGACAGTACAAAGAAGGAATAATTATTCTCATTTGTTTATATTTGTTCTCCCTGGGCATATGGTAAAGGAGTCAAACATCTGTTCCTTTCAACAAGCAGCATTCAATAATTAAAGTAATTTTTAATATTTAATTGATAAATAATTTTTTACTGCCCCTGATGAGCCTGATACTATTCTAGGCTCTATGGATATAAAGATTAAAAAAAAAAAGGCATGGTCCCGGATCTCAAACGGCTCATTGTTTAGTAAGAAAGAGAATTAATCAACACAAATCAGTGCAGGCTATGGATGAGATAGAATCCATTCACAAAGGAGTTTCAGTTTCACGGGATGACTAATGGCTGCGTTCTGGAGATCTAGTGTACAGCATGGAGACATTATATTATATCTAATAATACTGTATTGTATACGTGAAATTTACTAAGAGAGTAGATCTTCCATGTTCTTACCACAAAACTACAAAAAACAAAAGGGAACTCTGTGAGGTGATGGAAGTGTTGATTAACTTAATCGTGGTAAACATTTCACAGTGTGCACAGATATCAAAACATCATGTTTAAATGTACATAATAATTCTTTTGTCAATTAAGCCTCGATAAAGTGAGAAAAAACTATAGCTAAATAAATAATTAAAAACCCAAATTCACAAAAAATGGGCACAAAGTAAATATTTACCCTGGTGTGATCAGAGAAGGCTTCACAAAAACAAAGCTGTAAAGAAAATAAAGAATGGAAACGAATCCACAAATTTGAGGAACTTGCCACAAAACAAGAAAGGCTATTCCAGGGTAGGCCATGCTTGGAGTTTGGGCTTCAGCTATACGATGAGAGGGAACTTTGTTTTAGGCAGAGTCATATGATCTGACTTTCATTTAAAAAGGTGTGTAGTGGCTGGCCATGGTGGTTCACGCCTGTAATGCCAGCATTTTGGGAGGCCAAGGTGGGCGGATCACACGAGGCCAGGAGTTTGAGACCAGCATGGCCAACATGGTCTCTAATAAAAATTAAAAAAAATAAAGAGCTGGGCATGATGGATGGCATGCACCTGTAATCCCAGCTACTCAGGAGGCTGA
Organism: Macaca mulatta; assembly: GCF_049350105.2. Lineage (NCBI taxonomy): Eukaryota > Metazoa > Chordata > Mammalia > Primates > Cercopithecidae > Macaca > Macaca mulatta. The sequence continues at coordinate 24,464,602 of NC_133414.1, read as the reverse complement.
GGCATGAGAATTGCGTGAACCCAGGAGGCAGAAGTTGCAGTGAGCCGGGATCACACCACTGCACTTCACCCTGGTGACAGAGTGAGACTCTGTCTCAAAAAAAAGGTGGGGGCTCGCACCTCTGGGGGCGCATGCATGGAGGATGGGTTTATGTAGGGCTATGTGAAAGTGGGAGGATTTACAGTACAATAAGGAGGTTGTTGTGATTGACATACAACAAAAAGGCCTGAACCGGGGAAGTAAAAGTGAAAATGAAGGGACGAAATAGATGTAGGAGAGTTAAGACATAGAGTGGATAGGACTGTCTTGGTCATTCCATATTGGGGATAAATGAGAAGGACTTCAAGATGATTCCTAGGCATGGGTGATTGTATGGGAATATGGTTAACAGGAGCAAGCATAGGGAAGAGAGGGAGAGGGAGCTTGGGAGCTGCGATGAACAATGAGTTCAGGTTGGAACATATTGAACTTAAGGTGCCTTCAGAGTGACAAGGCAGAGGACTCCACCAGGCAACTGGACACACAGGTCTGGACTCAAGAGAAGGGTCTCAGCTTTGGAATGGGAGCTAAAACTATGGAGAGTAGGAATAGGAGTACTACTTTTGGAGAACACTGATATTTACAGTATTGCAAAGGATGAAAAGATAACACCAAGGGCCAAAAATGAAGGGATTTATCCATAGAACAAAGTGACATGGATCTAATGAGATCAAGATGTGAGTGCTTCACAGTGTTACGGAAAATGTCAGTGTCAAATATCACAATAAAGCAAACTATAGCTGTGTGAAGATTAGCAGCTTGATATTCGCAAGTACACAAAGTGAGTTCCCACCCAGAAGGATTGCCCAAAAGGTTTAGGATTAAGAACCAGATTGAGCTGTAAGAAAAATAAGACAATTTTAAAAAGCCAAGAAGAGCAGAAGAACTAAAGATGAAAGCTGATGTGCTCACCCGTCTGGGTGAGGACCAGAGGGAAAGGTGCACTTTGATTGAAGCACTATATGTACAACAGGGTCCTGTGGCTGCTCATCAGTCAAGTGGCCCGTCCCTAGCAAGGCAGCAGAAGGTTGAGTCTTTCCCAGGGCCATAGCTGGGTGGACTAAAGGGGAACACTTGTCTCAGAGGCAGCCAACGTTCCGGATGGCCTGTGAAAATGAGATTGAGTCTCCTGAAAATGCGCGAAGAGACAGAGAGAGATTGTACTTGATTGCTGCCAGGCTTTTGAACTGGAAGGCTGTTTTGGAATTGGGGCCAGATTTGGTCCCTTAGCAAACCAAGGCCACATGCAAGCTACAGTTAGAGGTGAGGCCGTTAAAAAAAAAGCAAGCAAGGAAGCAAGTGCAAGTAAGTTACCATGCAGGTGGAGGGAGAAAGAGAGAGAGGAAGAGAGATGGGCGGGCCCTGCAGTTGTCACCTGTCCCATTGAGGACCCTCTGCATCCCTGCACTGAATTCCTTTATATCCTTGTACAGTTGGAGTGGGTTTTGGCTCCTTGCAACTGCTTAGTACAACAATAATAATAGCAACAGGAGCTGACATTTGTTGACTGCTTACCATGTGCCAGGCACTGCGCTAAGCATTTCACACGTAGTGACTTACTTGAGGCTTACAACAGCACTATGAAAACAGTTCTATTTTTATTTCAGTTTTATGGATGAGGAAACAGAGATAAAGAGAAGGTAACCTATTTGCTCCAGATGCATCATTTACAAGTGTGGAACTTGTCAGAAATAACCTTTTCCTGCCAAAGTTTGGATTTCTGTTCTTTTGAATAAATGTGAATGCCTATGAGTGCCAGTCAGGCACTGCACTAAATACAGGGGATGAAAAGAAATTATTCAAATAAGAACATGTCCTTGTTCTTGAGGAGCTTTTAGTCCAATGGGGAGAAGCTCAGAGAGGCCAAAGGGTAGGGCGGAGCAAAACAAAGAAAAGGGAAGGACAAGGAATGGAAAGGAAAGGAAAGGGAAGGAGAGAGGAGGGAAGGGAAGGAGAGAGGAGAAAAGGGAAGGAGAGAAGAGGGAAGGGAATAACAGGGAAGGGAAGGGAAGGAAAGGGAAGGAGGGGGAGGGAAAAGAAGGAGGGGGTAGGGAAGGGAAGGAGAAGGGGAGGAAAGGAAAGGAGAGGAGAGGGAAGGGAAAGAGAGGGGAGGGAAGGGAAAGAGGGGAGGGAAGGAAAGAGAGGGGAGGGAAGGAAAGAGAGGGGAGGGAAGGAAAGAGAGGGGAGGGAAGGGAAGGAGTGGGGAGGGAAAGGAAGGAGAGGAGAAGAAAGGAAAGGAGAGAGAAGAGGGTAGGTCAGGGAATGGGAAGTAAGGGGAGAGAGAAGGGGGAAGGGAAGGGAAAGAGGGGAGGGAAGAGAAGGGAAGGGAAGAGAAGAGAAGAACAGGGAAGGGAAGGGAGAGGGGAGGGAGGGGAAGGAGAGGGGAGGGAAAGAAAGGAGTGGGGAGGGGAGGGAAGGGAAGGGGTGGGAAGGAAAAGCGAGGAGAGGAGAGGGAAGAGAAAGAGGGGAGGGAAGGGAAGGAAAGGGAAGGGAAAGCGAAGGAAAGGGGAGAGAAAGGACAGAGCAGGGAGGGAAAGGAAGGAGAGGATAGGAAAGGGAAGGAGAGAGAAGAAGGTAGGTCAGGGAATGGGAAGGAAGGGGAGAAAGAAGAGAGAAGGGAAGGGAAGGGAAAGAAGAGAGAAGGGAGGGACGGGAGGGAAGGGAAGGGAAGAGAAGAGAAGAACAGGGAAGGGAAGGGAGAGGGGAGGGAGGGGATACAAAGAAGCAGAGGGAAGGGAAGGAGAGGGAAGCTGGAGGGAAGGGAGGAGAAGGGAAGGGAAGGAAGAGAAGGACAAGGAAGGGGAGGAGAGAGCAAGCAGAAGCTATGGGACTGGAACCACAGGAGCAGATGAGAAGCACTGATGAGAATATTGAGCAGCAGAGACTGTAACAACAGAGAAGAAAGAGCAGAAAATAAAGCAGTCTAAGGAGGAGGGCAAACCACTGCCTACGCCTTGGGAGACCTGGGGCCCAGCCTCCTTGGAAAGCAGGGGTCTGGTATCCACATTCCACAGCCTCCAATGCCACCATGGCCCTTACAGGCTTAAGTCTACCATAACTCAATACAGTTTTTCAAATAATCCAGGAAAGTTCTCACAGGAGAAGTATGTTTTAAAAATATGTAAACATGTAGGGCCAAGCAGGGTGACTCATGCCTGTAATCCCAGCACTTTGGGAGGCCAAGGCAGACAGATCACGAGGTCAGGAGTTCGAGACCAGCCTGGCCAACAGGGTGAAACCCCGTCTCTAGTAAAAATACAAAAATTAGCTAAGCATGGTGGCTCACACTTGTAATCCTAGCTACTCAGGAGGCTGAGGCAGGAGAATTGCTTGAACCCGGGAGGCAGAGGTTGCAGTGAGCCAAGATAGGAGATGGTGCCACTGCACTCCAGCCTGGGCGACAGAGGAAGACTCCGCCTCAGGAAAAAAAAAAAACAAAACAATGCACAGACCTTAAAAGGACATTACAATTGTCCCAACCAAGTAAGAGCGTTGCCCTATTTGCCTCTCCTCCTCCTCGTTCCTTTTCCCATGGAGGGTCAGAGACAGTGAGGGAGGCGGGGAAGGCCGTGGAAGCAAAAGTGGGGCGGGAGGAGAGAGAGCAGGACCACACACCTGGGTGTGGGGTTCCCCACCTGCAAAAGGCAGCAGCGGGAGGCAGAAACCCTCACACCAAGTTGGTTACCCAGGGTTAGGCTGTCAAAGGGCTGTCTAAAGACTGCTGTCCCTGTTGTCATGTTTTAGTTAAAGCAACTGTAGGACTCTGTTGTTCCTACAAGTGATCCAAGTGACCCGAGTTTTTGGCCAGAGCCAGAAGACAATTCTCTTCAGGTAAGTTTTAAAGAGATGGTAAGAGACAAAAATCAAGTTCCTTTTTAATTGCATCTCATGAGTCTTGCCTGGTTCAACACAGTGATGTTAGAAGAAAGCTTCCTACTGAAGAGCCACCCCTCCCTTCCACCAGTCTGGCTGGGTAATGAGGAACTCAGGACACTTTCTTACCTCCATCCTTTTTCTTTGGTGGCGCTTTTGCTGACAACAGTATTTCGTCCAGAAGCTGGCTCCGATTTGTCTTCTATGGGAGATCCAAATCCAGCACTAAAATGATAACTATTTTTTCTTGTCATTTGAAAAAAAACCACAACCAATTTCAATCATATGGAAAATAACAATACATTGCATTTGCATTTAGAGCTTACAAGGCATTTTTACTTCATTATACAATTTTTATTTCATTATATAATTTGATTCTTTTCCCCATCATGAAGCCAGGGACCCGGCGTTATTTCATCCACAGCTAAGAAAAGGAAACCCACACAGACACTAAGTCATGTGGCCCAAATCACTGCAGGTCCACAGGGCGAAATCGAATGTGAAACCAGATTTCCTGGCTCCCATTCCAGAGATCTTTCCTATAGCAATGTAAAAGGCAATTGTGCAACTGTATTACCATAAGAAGAATAAAAACCAAGTTGCCCAAATCTAAAATCTAAAACATTTTTTCACACTCAAATTGAAGGGAAAGTTATTTGCATATAGATAAAACATCATTTTCTTACTTGGTCTTTTCTTTACTTGATCTTCTTAAGGAAGATGAAGAAGAAATACTTCGTCCATAACCAACATCTGATTTATCTTCCATAGATGAAGGTGGAGAACTAAAATTTTACACATTTAAAATTATATATAGATTACAATAATCTATTTGTCAATAGATTATGGTTTTAGTCCACAAAACAGATTTTTTTCCAAAAGTCATAACTGGAGCTGACTTTTTTCTTTCTTTCTTCTTTTTTTTTTTTTTGAGACAGAGTCTCACTCTGTCGCCCAGGCTGGAGTGCAGTGGCACAATCTCGCTCACTGCAAGCTCTGCCTCCCGGGTTCACGCCATTCTCCTGCCTCAGCCTCCCAAGTAGCTGGTACTACAGGCGCCCGCCACCACGCCCGGCTAATTTTTTGTATTTTTAGTAGAGATGGGGTTTCACCGTGTTAGCCAAGATGGTCTCAATCTCCCGACCTCATGATCCACCCACCTCGGCCTCCCAAAGTGTTGGGATTACAGGCATGAGCCACCAAGCCCAGCATGGAGCTGACTTTTAACAGTGACATACTATTTTTGAAGTATAAAGGATAAGTTATTTTTTCTTTGTTTGTTCTTTGAGACAGGATCTCACTCTGTCGCCCAGGCTGGAGTGCAGTGGTGCGATTATGGCTCACTGCAGCCTTGACCGCCGGAGCTCAAGCGATCCTTCCACCTCAGTCCCCCAAGTGGCTGGGACTACAGGCATGTGCCACCATACCCGGCTAATTTTTGTATTTTTTGTATAGCTGGGGTTTCATCGTGTTGTCCAAGCTGGTCTCAAACTCCTGAGCTCAAAGGATCTGCCTGTATCAACCTCACAAAGTGTTGGGATTATAGGCGTGAGCCACTGCAAAAAGACTATTATAAAGCCTTTCGTAAGCTAGAACAGAAATTATTTGTATAAAATGTATCACATAAATACTATATGGATATATAGATATACATGATCTCTCTTTTTTTTTTTTTTTTTGAGACGGAGTCTCACTCTGCTGCCAGCCTAGAGAGCAGTGGCAGTGCAATCTCGGCTCACTGCAACCTCCACCTCCTGGGTTCAAGCGATTCTCCTGCCTCAGCCTCCCGAGTAGCTGGGATTACAGCTGTGTGCCACCACACCCAACTAATTTTTGTATTTTTTAGTAGAGACAAGGTTTCACCATGTTGGCCTTGATCTCCTGAACTTGTGATCTGCCTGCCTCCGCCTCCCAAAGCGCTGGGATTATAGGCATGAGCCACCATGCCCGGCCATGATCATTTTAAAGAAGACCATGGAAGCTTTAATTTTTATCTCTACCATTTACTTCTTATTTCAGAAGAAAAATGTTGGGTGGTAACTGTACTCCAGCACATAGTCCTGGAGAACTGTAAACAGGATTCATCTCAGTTTGCTGCTATTTACACTTTCTTCAATGACTCCATGGTAAGAGGCCTTGACTTCAGAACACACTTGAAACTGACTGGCAGTATGGAGTCAAAGAGAGAGCAGAGAGCACATTGATTTGCAGTGGTGGCTATTTCATGGTTATTCCATGTCAGGCTATGAGTTTATGAGCCGGTGTTTATTTTCATGGAGGTGCTAGATACAGGAGAAAAGAGTCTGGGAATCTTCACATATTCACATGTTGATGGAGAAACAACAACAACAAGCAGTGTGTGCTTCCCTGCTTCCCCTTTCCCTGCAAAGACTCACACATCAGATTTACTGTTGATTAAGAGTACAGCCCGTAGGTCACTTGGTTCTTGTAAGCAGAGCTCCTTCAAAGGCAACAGTTTGGTGCCGGGATTTATCTGTAAGATAATTTAAGGACCAAAAAGTAGTATCTGCATGGGTCATATTTTTGAAAATGAATACAGACAGAATATGTTCTCAGCTGTTTGCGCTGTCTCATTTCACACACACATACACGCACATGTACAATATACATACATAAAATTAGAAGTAGGAACCTGAAGCTTGTGGATGTTCTTGCCTTTGGGCAGGACAGATCCAGTTCCTTATCATCTCGATTGGTTTACACTCAGCTGTTTCATCCCATCATTATCATCTTGGCCCCTGGAAGTATTTGGATTGGCAAATCCATCTATATACCTAAGGGAGAACTGACTGCCTGCAAAAGTAACTGAATACTGGAACAGATGACTAAAAGTGTTGAGTGTATCTAAAAGTAGGCCAGACAAAGCCCTGTGCAGGCAGTTTCACCAGCCTGGAGGAATAGGGCTAAACTAGATGACTTCTGAGAACTTTGTCCAATTAAGTTATAGTTGAATCCCTTTCTCATCCAAGATACGTTTCATGGTTCTTTGGAAAGAAGGCAAGAGTGAGCCTTTTAAAATAAGATCGATTCTGTCATTCTTCTGCCCAGGACCTGCCATGGATCCTGTTCCATTCAGAGTAAAGGCCACATCCTTCCAATGTTCTCCAGGACTCACATGACCTGGCCTTCGTTAGCTCTCTGGTCTCCGGTCTGCTCTCCTCCCACTTTGCTAGGCCAGCTCTAGCTGCACCAGCCTTCCTGCTGTGCCTAGCACATGCCAAGCATATATTCACCTCATGGCACTTGCACTGGTTGTTTCCTCTGCCTAGAAAACAACCCCAGATTTGCCCAGGACTTCCCCAGCCCAAGATTTGCCCGGGACTAAGGCCCTCACCTCCTGCAAGTTTTGGCTTGGAAATGATCACTGTCTCAGTGAGACCCACCTGACCACAACTTCTAAAATGGCAACCGCCCACCACCTCAGGGATCCCCAGCATTTCAGAGCCCCTCACCCTGCCTCTGCCCGCTCTCATCTCCCTCTATGGCGCCTCTCATTTCTCTCTTTCTCTCTCTCTTTTTTTTTTTTTTTTCCTTTTTTTGAGATGGAGTCTCACTGTGTCACCCAGGCTGGAGTGCAATTGTGCCATCTCAGCTCACTGCAACCTCTGCCTCCAGGGTTCAAGTGGTTCTCCTGCCTCCGTCTCTTAAATAGTTGGGATTACAGGCATGCGCCACCATGGCTGGTGAATTTTTGCATTTTTGGTAGAGACGGGGTTTCACCGTGTTAGCCAGGATGGTCTCTATCTCCTGACCTCATGATCCGCCCACCTCTGCCTCCCAAAGTGCTGGGATTACAGGTGTGAGCCACGGCGTTCGGCCCCACCTTGGTTTTCTTAAAGCTGCTTTGTTCTGATGCTGCAACATTCTTTTAAAATTATTATCACTGAAGGAGACGGGCTTCCTGGGAGCGATTTCTTAGTGGTTTATGTGTGTTACAGGGTATGGCGGTGATGGCAGGAGGTGAAGGAGGCAGGAGCTGAGGGAGGCAGAAGGGAGAGTAAGAGTCAAGTTTTAGGCAAGCTGTTTTGAATTATTCAAATTTTCTCTAGTTCTCCGCTAGAGAGAGTGCTTCCTGCAACCGGGACTCAGTGATGTGACGTATGGCCCTGTCTCCTCTGCTTCTTGGAACCAAATTGGTCCAAGAAGGCTTCTGCTGTCAGCCTCACTCCCCGTGTCCTGAGTTCTTGCACCTGCCTGGAAAACCACACTTACAGCTTTTGCACTTCTGAGTTTTCCCGTGACCTTAGGAAGTATACAGTGTTCGTGGTGCTTGCTGTCTGAGCTCTGCCATCTTTAGCTCCCTTGTTCCTCTCTGTGATATATTTTTTTCCTTTTCCTTTTTCTTCCTGCACAGCTTCTGCTTGATCTTGGGAGCTTTTGGCAACCCTTAACATTTTTTGAAGTCTGCAGATCATATCTGCTTCCTAGTTTTGCTTAACATGGGATTTGTGGGTTTTAAACGTGTTCCCCATTCTCCTCATTGCTTTTGGTTTCCAGAAGAAGTAGAAAATACTGACTAAACCAATCATGTAAAAAGGGTCCTCAATATTTTAATTTCTAGCTTCTCACTTCTCTCAACATTCATGTAATAGAAATAATAGAACCCCCAAATTTTGAATGCTACTTTAAAAAAAAAAAAGACAGGTTGGAGGGCAGTGGTGTGATCGTAGCTCACTGCATCCTGGGCTCAAGTCATCCTCCTAACTCCTCCTGAGTAGATCAGACTACAGATACATGCCACCATACCCAGCTAATGTTTTAAAGTTTTTTATAGAGACACGGTCTCACTATGTTCCCCAGGCTGATCTCGAACTCCTGCCTCAAGTGATTCTCCTACCTCAGACTCCCAAAGTTCTGGGATTACAGGCATGAGCCATGTCACCTGCTCCTTCTTTTATACTTTTTTTTTTTTGACAGGGTCTTGCTATGCTGCCTGGGCTGGAGTGCAATGTCTATTCACAGGCACAACCATAGTGCACTGTAGCCTCAAACTCCTGGGCTCTTGGTCTCAAGTAATCCTCCTGCTTCAGCCCCCTGAATAGCTGGGGCTACAGGTATGCATCACCATGCCCACCCAGCTCTTTTTTTGTGTCTTACTGAAACTTGAGACTGCCACTGGCAAGCTGATTTAATTACAAGTAAGCAGATTCTAGTTAAAACTGAACGAAAAAATGCAAAATCTTATAACTAAAGTTAAGAATGAAGTGCTGATTTTCAAGTTTTCACCTGTAAAAATATATAAATTACATTAGGTGATTATGAAATTGCAATGTAATGGCATCAGGATTAACGACAAATTATTATTGTACATACTAAACTGCAAATAAGTGCTGTCACTTACCCGACCATAATCATAGAATCCATCGTTAATTATGTTACTTGATGACAAATAGCCAGTCTGGCTGTATTTCAGGGAAAGATTGTTGTTGAGCAACTTATTATAAGCTGCCTCACTGAATTTATTTCTCCGAGTTCCTGATAGGTTAACTTCTTCAAGGATATCTAAAGCCCTGTCAATAAAAGCAAAAAGCATTACTCGCTTTATACAAGCCATTGAATACTGAGTCTCCATTTATATACTGACTTCAGACCCTGAAGGAAGAATGGAGATGGAGCTTAAAGCCTCCCCCACCCTCTTAGATAAAGTAATACTGACAGAATTATGAAGACAAATCTGCCCTTCTTAAGGATACATATGCCAAGTAGTAACTCATGTTCAAACAGGTGAAAAGGACGCTTTTGGGGGAAAAAGTTCTTTGTTCATCTAAAAGCAAAATTAGTATTGGACCTCAACTTTTTCATCTAACTGGACAATATATGCAAAGAATCCAAATGTTTAGAAATTAATAAATGAAACCTGTCTATAGAAACTTAAAACCTGGGGCTGGATGTGATGGCTCATGCCTGTAATCCCAGCACTTTGGGAGGCTGAGGTGGGCTGATCACTTGAGGTCATGAGTTCGAGACCAGCCTGGCCAACATGGCAAAACCCCATCTCTATTAAAAATACAAAAAAGTAATCCCAGCTACTCGGGAGGCTGAGACAGCAGAATTGTGAACCCAGGAGGCAGAGGCTGCAGTGAGCTGAGATTGCACCACTGCACTTTAGCCTGGGCAACAGAGCAAGACTCTGCCAAAACAAAAAAGGAAAAAAAAGAAAGAAAAGAAAAAAGAAAGAAGAAAGAAAGAAAGAAAGAAAGAAAGAAAGAAAGAAAGAAAGAAAGAAAGAAAGAAAGAAAGAAAGAAAGAAAGGGGAAGTGAAGGAAGGAAGGAAGGAAGGAAGGAAGGCAGGTGAAAGAAAGAGAGAGAGAGAGAGAAAGAAAGAAACGAAACAAAACTTAAAACCCTATTCGCCGATGTGTTAAAGGCAATAAATTCATCTGCTTTTGGTCAACAGAACTGATTGATGAGGGTGGTGAAATGTGGAATTCTGGTGAAGGTTTGAGATGGGTGAGAAAGAAATAGAGGTGGTAGACACAGCTTGCACATTTAATTTTAGCCTTGAAAGTTGGGAGACAAATAGAATTTGTTTGGCAGTAGCAGAAGAAAGTAAAAGAGAAGCATTCATCAAGGTAAAGGGGTTAGAAAAAAATATTGAAGGTGTTTTTTTCAAGGGCAGTGAGGGAGCGTTCAGATGCGATGAATGGGGACCCCTCTGCCTCCAAGCCAAGGCATGCCCTGGGAACATGCAGAACTTCTGTGGACTGAGAGAGCAGTGGAGACTTGGCTTGGAATTCTTTGGGCCTGAAGAGTGTGCCTCTCCATCTTCTGCTCTTCATCTGAGCCAGAAACTTGAGATGGCACCCACTCACCCGAGCCTGCATAATTCATTGGCCGTCAGCTCGTCACCAGCACAGACCATCACTGCCCAACTGGCGTGCTTCCTCACTTCATCGTTCTTGGAGCGTAGCAGCTCTACCAGGGGCTCCAACCCACCAGAATTTCTTAACTAAAAGCAGAAACCAAAATGTTACACATTGAGAGTATAGAATGTAAACTATTTGTGTTTCTGAAAAAATCTCATTATTTGATTGCTAAAAAGTTTTAACTATGTAAAAATGCTTTAGAATGTGTCTATCTTTAGGTTTATTAAATTCAGTGGGGAAAAATCTATTGCAAACCCTTACACGCAGGAGCCCGGTTTTTGGGCCCCAGGAAAGTATCCCAGGGAGGTCATCCTGATTTTACGTGGGACGGGGACTGCAGCAGGAGTCTATCTTCTCACTTCCCACATGTGGGATGCCCGATGCTTATTCACTCTGCTCCTGAACACTGACTGTTCATTTGGCTCTGTGATAGACAGAATAAGGGGCCCCCAAAGATGTCCTCATCCCTGGAAGGGACTCTGCAGAGATGATTAAGGGTCTTGAGACGGGGAGATTATACTGGATTAGCCAGGAGGTTTCAGTGTAATCACAAGGATCTTTACAAGAGGGGGACAGAAGATGCTGGAAGCAGAAAAAAGAGACGTGATGGAAGCAGAGGTTGCAGTGATGCGCTTCGAAGATCCAAGGAGGGTCACAAGCCAAGCAACGTGAGAAGCCCCTGGAAGCTGAAAGGGCAAGGACATCAGACACAGCTTCAGACTTCTGACCTCCCCAACCATATGATATTCGATTTGCATGGCTTTAAGCCACTAAGTGGTGGTCATTGTTACAGTGGCAATAGGAAGTTAACACAGTCCCTCAGGTTGAGGCTGGATGAACCGATGCCAGCCAGGACCCCTCATGTCACTGTGCATGGCCACTAAGTCAGCACCACAGCCAAAGCAACACTCAAGCAATTCTCCAGGGAAAGACCCATCTTTGCTATCCATACACAGTGTCTTCTCTTCATTTCTCAAAGGACTGAAGAGGAGAAGAAAAAGAAAAGAATTGGATAGAACTCCATTAATTACATAATTAAAAGACATCACTCATGTATAAAATTATTCCAATCAGAAAAAAAAAGATTGGGCAGAGTTCTTGTCTCATGTCTAAAATGTAATGCTGCATTATCTATGCACCTGGAGGATAAAAAGAATGTTCTTATTCCACCAGCTTGAATGTGTAGTATCCTAAGGCAAGATCCCCGTGGAATCTGTTCCACTTTCAGTCACTCTCATCGCAAACACAGGGGCCCTGGTGGGGCTTACGTGTTATCACACATTACTTGGACAGCTTAGAAAGTTCACTTGAAGCATCCTCATGCTTAGCAAGGATAAGGTATAATACGAGCTAGTAATCTAACACCACATGTCTTTTAGGCATATATTTAATTTATTCATTAATTCCTCCATTTATATGTTCACTCATTCATTTAACAACTGTTCATTCAGCATATATTATGTGCCAGGTATATATTAATGACACGAACACAGGGATGAAAAATCTCAGTTCCCTTCCCTAAAGTCTCAAGGAGCTTGTAGTCGTTTACACAGAACCATAAAATTCAAAAAAGGAAGACAAAAGTTGCAATGGGAGCATAGAGAAAGATGCACCCTAGTTTGAAAACTGAAGAAAGGCCTCCTAGGGGACAGGAGGGTAGAGCTGGATTTTGAAGGAGAAATAGGAATTTATCAGGTGGGGGGAAAAGGGAGAAAGCAGGGAAATCAAGCAGGTATAGCTGTGAGAGCAGAGCATTCTGACACAATTACAAGCAGTGTGGCATTTCTGGAGTGAAGAGTTCCACCTGGACAGCGTTGGAGCTTACACCTTTAGGTAGGCAGGTGCAGGTCACGAGGGGCCCTGCAGATGGCACTGAGCAGCTTAACGTTCCCATTGAGGATGTGCAATGCTGTGACCAGGGTCACAGGTTAGAAAGATCAGCCTGGAGCCAGAAAGGGGAATAGGAGGGGAGGGAAAAAAGTAAAGGGTCTCCCGCATATTCCAGGAACTAGGTGGGTGCCCCTGCAGGCTGCATGGAGGTAGAAGCAGGACCCTTGTTTGTCACTGTGCTCCTGATACCCAGCAGAGCACCTGGCACGCAGTAGTTGGTAAATACATATCTGGTGTCTACCACTACCTGAGTGGGTGATCACAAATGAAGTGAGTCAATGGGAACAAACAAGGGAGACGGAATAGAGATCAAAGAGACAGAAGAAAAAGATTAGGCAGTTGTCTGAGCAGACAGCATAGTGTGAAGCATGGGCTCTAGACCCAGATGTATTCTCATATCCCTGACTCGCCTCTTACCAACTCTGCTTTGAGCATATTTCTTTAAGCCTCATTTTCCTTATCTGTAATATGGGGATTACAAACATACCTATCTCAAATGAGGCTTAAATACATGTAAAGTGCTTAGCACTGGCACATAGCAGATGCCCAATAAACATTGGTTTTGTTATTTTTATGGGACAGAGAAGAACAAAGTCCAGGCTGTTCAAATGAGTGCCGTGGTGACATGAAAATGTGAGAAAATTGAGAAAAATAAAAAGATGTTTGTTGATTTAAGTTCAGTTGTATTTTTATTCTTTTAGGAGGTAGAGTCTTTTTGTAGAGATGTGGATCTCTCTATGTTGCCAAGGCTGGCCTCGAACTCCTGGCCTCAAGCAATCCACCTTCCTCAGCCTCCAAAAGTGCTGGGATAACAAGCGTGAGCCCCCGCACTTGGCCTAAATAAAGTTTTTCTGAAGATTTAATAGGATCACCATAATTATTAAGGACATTTTTATATAATACATTTTCAGATAAATGCAGTTGTATGTTTTAAAAATAAGAAATATAAGAGAAACACAAGAGTACATATAACCCACATGTATAATTTAAAGAGTCCTAGTAAAAAGCACACCTGTTTGTCTACTATCCAGCTTAAGAGATGACCATTTCAATGACACTGAACCCCTGGGTGTTCTACCCAATTACATGCCCCCCTTTCTCCCTACAGAAGCAACCACTTCCTTGAATTTTGGATTCAGCATTCCCTCAATTTTCTTTATAGTTTTAACTTATATGTATGCATGCCAAAACAGCATAGTGCTTAGCTTTGCATCCTTTTGAACGTTACATAAATGGAATCATAAGTATGTATTTTTCTACAATTTGTTTTTGCTTGGCATAATGCTTGTGAACTCATCTCTGTTGACATGTGGGGCTGTAGCTCATTCATTTTCCCTGACATGAGATTCTATTTTATGGCTACAGCACAATGCATTATCCATTTTCTTAACAACTGGACAATCGGTGTGTTTTCAGTTGTTTAGATATTATAAACAATGCTTGCTGGTACACAGAGGCAACAGATTCTCTTAGGTTTATACTTACAAACAGAATTGCTGGGTTTACAAGGCATGGCCACCTTCTTTTATTTTTATTTTTATTTTTTTAAATTATTATTATTATACTTTAAGTTCTAGGGTACATGTGCATAACGTGCAGGTTTGTTACATATGTATACTTGTCCCATGTTGGTGTGCTGCACCCATCAACTCGTCAGCACCCATCAACTCGTCATTTACATCAGGTATAACTCCCAATGCAATCCCTCCCCCCTCCCCCCTCCCCATGATAGGCCCCGGTGTGTGATGTTCCCCTTCCCGAGTCCAAGTGATCTCATTGTTCAGTTCCCACCTATGAGTGAGAACATGCGGTGTTTGGTTTTCTGTTCTTGTGATAGTTTGCTAAGAATGATGGTTTCCAGCTGCATCCATGTCCCTACAAAGGACACAAACTCATCCTTTTTTATGGCTGCATAGTATTCCATGGTGTATATGTGCCACATTTTCTTAATCCAGTCTGTCACTGATGGACATTTGGGTTGATTCCAAGTCTTTGCTATTGTGAATAGTGCCGCAGTAAATATACGTGTGCATGTGTCTTTATAGCAGCATGATTTATAATCCTTTGGGTATATATCCAGTAATGGGATGGCTGGGTCATATGGTACATCTAGTTCTAGATCTTTGAGGAATTGGGCATGGCCACCTTCTTTGCTAATACACCAAACAAGACAAGACAATGCCAATTTGTTTTCCACTGTTTTACCAGTGTTGAAGGACTTAAACGATAGGTAGGTCCAATCACTTAAAAATGTTTCAGATGAATTCACCAATAGGTACTAACCAGAAAAATGCGAGAACACATGTTATTAAAATCCTCACCTCTGTCCGGGCCTCAACGTCACACGCAGTTGCGGCGACGGCGAGAGCAGCTTTGCTCTGCACGACTGTGTTTGCAGAACGCAGTGGGCTGATGATGGCATGCATGATGTCGTGATTCTGTATGTTCAGGCGCAGGGGCTCCTGCATGGCCATGTTCGTTAATACCGTAGCGGCGTTGGCAATGGCTCCATCTCGTTTACTAGACAGGACGTTTATTAATGGATCAATACCATCAGCTTCAGCAGCAGCGCTGAGTAAATGAAGGAGAAATGAATGTGATTCATCTGAATTCAAAAAATTATCTTTGGAGCATGCAGCTGAGCTGCTAAAACAAATGAGTACAGAAATACAATTTTAGAAATAAATTAATTTGCCATGCAGTGAACCCAGAATCGAGCGCTAGTGATTTAAATGGAGTCTGGAAAATTTTGAGCTATGAATGAATTTAAATAATTCTTTTTCTACTTGTACAGCTTTTGGTTATAGAAAAATATATCATTCCTACTTTTTAGAAACCTCAGAAATAGATGACTACTACTTCTTAAAAAAATGGTACAACCATTATTATTATTTTTATTTACTTATAAGACCAGGAAATTCTATTTAAAGAAACTCTTATATGATTCCACACATGAGCCATAACATTCTTAGAAAGTTTTCTTGAAGATAACATATTCCTACCAATTAAGAAAACAAAAGCCTTACAAAGTAGGAACGAGTGAGCATGGGAACTCCTGATTTAAGTTAAAATTCATTGGCCTGTCTTCCTCTTCTTCCAATCAGGTTGTTAACTGTAGGCAAAGGTTCACAGAACCAGCACATCATTCTGCATGAGAATACTGCTTTTACAAATTAAACGTTAAAGATCAAAGTCATGATATGGATGTAAATAGATAATTTTAGTAATGTAGGCATATTCAGTTATTAAATTTCCTGTCTCTAGTATAAAAAGACTACAGTTACTATTAATATACTAACATTTTTTCACAATTAGGTAACCTGAATCTTCTTTTAAGAGCACAGAATAGCCCTTGTTTTTTGAGCACCCGGTTTTCCCAGGCAGTCTCCCATGCAAGTTCTAGCCAGTCCCTACCCTGCTTAGCTTCCAAGATCAAGCCAGGGTCAAAGGGCTCCAGACACCAGCTGTCTTGGTTTTGAAAATCAGTTTAAAGCTCATAGGTAGTAAAAATAAAAATGAGAGCATTTTAATGAGTGGGAGATAATTTAGTTATGTTCTTTAATGTTTGGAAGTGCTATAAATAGGAGATGGTCCAAGCAATAAGGTAAAGAGAGCATCCTGGTTTTAAAGGGAGACCCAAAATTCTGTTTTCAAAATCCATTTAAATCATCATAGTAATAGAAGTCAAGACAGTAAAAATACTTAGATGTCAATAATATGAATATCTCTTTTACGTTTTTGACACTTTTTTTCATTTAGGATTATATAAGAATAACCACAATTAAAAAAAAAATTGAAGCTATATGATTCAGCCCATCACCCTGTATTGTGATGAATTAAATTTGGTACTGTCACCTCAATTTGCTTATTGTGAAGGAGGACACACAACCTCAAGAAAAGAAGTTATGACAATCGTCCATCAGAGAGGAGGTAAATGAAATCTCCATAAAAAGACTGGTAGCCGTAGATGTAAGGAGGCTGTGGCTGTGGCACCAGCTCTGAAAGAAACTGAACCA
Organism: Macaca mulatta; assembly: GCF_049350105.2. NCBI lineage: Eukaryota > Metazoa > Chordata > Mammalia > Primates > Cercopithecidae > Macaca > Macaca mulatta. The sequence goes on along the minus strand of NC_133414.1, from coordinate 24,447,897 downwards.
CAGTGACTGGGCAGGAACGTAATGAAGAGGGACAGCAGCTCTGGAGAATGAAGGGTTCAGTTGGTGTCACCCTCGCAGGACCACCTCCCAACCTGGCTTATATAAACCAGTCCATCAAACACACCACATCCCACAAAGGCAAAAGCAGAGCCTCGCTTCATTTCTACTCATTCTCCAGTCCTTGTACATTTAACCCTTCTTTGGTATCTCCCATTCTTTCTCTAGGATGACATCCCTTAAAATTAAAATTTGGTTAGATGACATGTAACCAAAATTTACGTCTACAAAAATATCCAAAGGCCCTGCATCACTCACTATAATAGCCCAGGGGTCAGCATTTAATTTCCTTTCCTAGGGGATAAAATAAGCATTCTTAAGATAATTTCACTTTTCATCTTCTCTCCTATTATTAATTGGCATGGTGTTCACTAGGTTCTATGAAAGAGGGAAAAGTTGGAGGTTCTAATATATTAGTTTATCAGAAACATCTCATATTTTTACAATGGAAATATTGAATACTTTTTACAACTGCCAGCAAAAATGTTAAATTATACATATTTTCTAATTAATAATATATACTTAACCTCCTCAAAAATCATTTTTTTCCTTTAACTTATTTTTCAGGTATTTAATGCAATCAGCCCCTTAAACCAAATACCTTGTATTTTTTAATCATTGTAAACATGCCTTGGCCAAAATGCATGATTCCTTTGTCACTTGGTGGTTTTCCTTGAGAATGTTCACTTTTTAAAACATCCTGGAGAATTAAGAAAAAGCATACAACTGCAGGGTACTTCAATGGCATCCAGGATAGAGGCAGAAGTATTTTAAGTAAATGCATACCATAAATTCTCAAAGACTTTGTCTTTTGTGTGTACCAGGGAGTTTCTGGAAAACTAAGGGAGTTCGCAGGGTCATACATCATCTTTTTCGCTTGTCTTGTAAACTAAGAAACTAAGAAAAATTAGATCATGGAGATACAGGAATTTACATCAGGTTTATCTGAACGCTCAGCCTTTCTGCTTTGATTTTGTTTCTTTTTTTCTCCTCTACAAAGGCATGTTTTGACTTGGTTCATTTATATCTCTACCTTCTGCTCTTTTCTTTGCTCTTCATGGAGATAGTAAAGGGAAATGCATAAAATCCTAGCTGTTTAAAAAACCAAAGATTCTAGTACACAGTGGAATATAGCTTTTACTAAATTGAACATAAATGCCAGCACAGAAAGATGAATCTTGCAGGCACAGCTGGCACAACCTGCATTATCTGTACATATTTGCCCATAATTTGCTATATGCAGCACTAAGTCTAAAAAGAATAACTGAGATTAACTTATTATGGTGGAAAATTAAACTATTATTCTTACCTTAAAAAAACTAATTTTATATATAGAAGTAGAGTGCAGAATTTGTGCTTTAAAAAACAAAAAAGAATTGAACAAAATTCTTTTTAAACAAAATTGTTTGTTTAAAAAACCAAAAAGAATTGAATTAATTCTGTTTATTTCAAACCTCAGACATTCTGTTGTATTTTTCCCTGTACACAAGCTGCAGCCTGTCATATTTTTAAAACACATTTCGGTTTCCCAAATAGTATAGCATTATCCAAATGAATGGGATGGAAGTCAAACTGCTTTGTTTTAAAATCCAGAATTATAGGGCCATATGTCATCACAATAATTTGAAAATATTTTCTGATATTTACTATCATTAGTCTCCATCCAGTTGGAGTTTAATCAAGTAAGAGTTTAAAATGTAAATTGGGAAAAAAACAAACTAAAAAACAAATATGGGAATGTATAAAAACATCTGTTTATATCATTTGATATATGTAAACAGAGGTGAAGCTTGACATGCCATGTGACGTCAATCTATTAGCAAGTCCTGACTATTTTCCTCCTCCATGTTTCTCAGATCTCTCCCTTCTCTCATCCTCCACAGAATCCAATTCAGCACCCTCTCCTGTGGGCTGATATCAACAATCTCCTGAGAGGTCTCTCCTCACCCCCTCCAGTCCTTCCTCCGTCTTACAGCTAAAGTGATGTTTTCAAATTATAACCACATTGCTCCCTACTTAAAACTTTCACAGTTTCCCACTGCGTATGATAAAGTTCCCAACTTTTCTGTTCTATTTTTAAATTATTTTTCTAGGGATGGAGTCTTGCTATGTTGCCTAGGCTAGTCCTGAACTCCTGGCCTCAAGCAATCCTGCCACCTTGGCCTCCCAAAGTGCTGGAATTACAGGAGTGAGCCACCACGCCTGGCCTACCCCCAGATTTCTGACATGGCCTCTGAGGCCTTACACAAGCGCCCCCCACTTCTCACACCAGCCCCATGCACCCCCCGCCCCCCGCTCTGCCCTCCCCCACCCCAGGCCGCCTCTTCCTGTTGCTCCGTGCTCTAGGCTTCTCTTGCAGCCTTCAATAGGCCAGGCTCTTTCCCACATTAGGGCTCCCCAGGGCTGTTCCCATTTCCTGACATCCTCTTGCCCCAGGACAATGCCCAGCCCTCTTTCACAACTCAGCATATATGTCTTTTCCTCAAGGAGGCACTTCTGGATCCCCAAACTGGATTTCTTTTTAACGTGAGCTCAGAGCATTTGTGTGCTAAATATACACATTTCTTTTTGTTTAAAAATATGATGTTCTGGCATAAATGTTTACATCAGAAAAAAGTAACAATTTAAAAATGTTATTTTGCAGCACTCATGAATGGAATTCAGCAGATTTTTCATTCAAATGCCCAAGCCCCACAATAAAAGAGCGCTTACAGAAAGGACACTAAGAACATCACTGAGGGAAAATTCAAACACAAATAGCGTCTATGGCTCACTAAAACTATTGTGCGACTTCATGTCTGTGTCTTTGCACTAGTGGCCCCTTTGTCCCAAACACCCTTCGCTATCCCTCTGGCACTTGTGGCTGGAGAACACTAGCTCATTCTTCACTCTCTGCTTACCTGTCCCTTCCTCTGCAAAGTCATCTGTGACCACCATGGCCCTCCTTGTTAATCACTCCCTCCTCTGTGCTATGTCTGTACCTGGTACATACCTCTTAGAGGTAATATTTGAGTCTCATTTATATTTTCGGTGCTGAGAAGATCAATATATTTTAATTGACTCGAATCAACTCAAGGTGAGTGAGCAGAAATCCACTGCCGGTATTGAGGAGGAGGGAGGGGGAAAGTGCTTAGCTCAGCTTTAAGTTTGCAAGAAGGGATAGGATCCAGCAACACTGGGATTTCCAGTTTTATCACTTACAGCTGCTCTTGAAATTGGTCCATTTCCTCCCTGCCCTCATGCTTCTCCAATTATACAGTGAGGTAAGTTTTAGATGGTATTCAAGAAATAAAAATTTGCACTTTAGACTTCTTGGGAATATATTCATCTCTTTTATCAAGGGATGTCTCTATTTTGTCTTTGCAGACATTGTTGACTCTGTTTATTTAAGTGTGCACCAGATGACACCATTTGGTACCTTTCAGAGTTGAATCCTTGCTGCAATTTGAGGTTCACATTCAACCCATCTGCAATGTCTGGTAACATGAATCAGGGGTGACCTTGGGCAGAACAGAAATCTGTTTAACAGAGCCCACATACAGGGTAATATGTGGAACCCGATGGAACAGATGGTGATATTGGCAATAAGAACCTTGTTTGTTAACAGTGATTACAACCATTCCCACCAGCATGACTTTTCATATGTCTCCGTGAGTTTTGTCACACCAAGGAAGACATATTGGTGGCAGACACGCTGCAAGTGGTCAGGGGCGGTGTGTACGCAGCAGCGACTCAGAGCTGGCGTTTTTAAGCCTTGCCGGCTGCAGGAAGTCTGGACAGGTGGAACACTGGACGTTATGATAAACAGGTCTCCCAGTTGTCACAGTCAGATTTGGAATGCTATAAACAGAATTCCTGACTCTTGTTCCAGCCGGTTTCTCAACAAAGGTAATGATCCAAGAAGTGGAGTGTGTTTGCTAAATTGGTCAATTTCTGAGTCCAGAACAAGGATCATCCCACCACAGCTCCACAGCTGCAGGACGCTAGTATATGTGCCCCAAACTCTGGCTGAACTCCAGGACTGACGAAACTAGCCAAGAGAATGTTCTTCTTTAAAAGAAATACTATTTAAGAAGTTTTTCACAATTAAGGGAGAGAACCAATTAATTGTAAGCAAATGCTTAAAATGAAGGTTTTAAAATTAACGCAATTAAAGTAAAACCTAGCCACAGGGGAAAACATGTGTTTGCATCTATAGCAAAATAAGAAAAATGCCAAAAAATGCTAGGAAATATGTGAAACCAAATTGATTACATCATATTGATGCACCTTAGCAGGTTTCATTTTGAGACCTTCCGAATTCGCTTTGATGTTGCAGCCACGGTGACATTATGCTTTCTCAAAGAGAACAGCATGACTGCAGAGAATAGCGAGCGCCACCCCAGCACTTCCACAAAGAGCGTGCATGTTTTCGCTACCGATTTTGAGGCAGTCAATCAAAGTCTGGGGAAATCAAATGTAATTTCCTCCCAAGTGACACAGAGCCTTTATTGACCTATCTGTTCAATCACAATACTTCACTTCCATACATGCTACCTTCTGTTTCAAATGCTAGAATGCCCTACTCATAATTAACTATCTGCCATCAGCAAAGAACAACTCTCTTTTGCATGGCTGACTTGTCTCCTAATAAAATAGGAATGATGGTCAAGGAGTTAGGATATTCATAATAAATGACTTTTGCAGCTACCAAATGTTTCTGTATAGCCTGGAAATCAGCCTGTTTACATATCTGTCAGTGACAAGGGATACAATCCCAAAGTAATTAGAGATACCATGTTGTTGATATTCTTAACTAAATAATAAGGACGCCGAATGCTCTAGTGCGACAGCAAACAAACAAACAAAAATCCCTGCGCTTGCCAGGACTGGTTTATTCTGAGCAGCTCAGATGTCACTTCTTCAGAGAGCCCTTCCTTGACAAGCCATGTATCATTCTCTAGGCCCCTTTCCTAACCCGGGGCCATGGTCCTCTCGCCACATTATGCTGTTTTAAGTTTACCTATACTGTAATCGTTCTGCGATTATCTTTTTAAAATTACTCATGTACTGCTGGCCTCCCTGACTGAAATGTAGGCCTGATGCGTTCCTTTCCTATGGTACCCAAGAGCCTAGCACAGTGCGCAGCAGGTAAAGAATACCTAGATAATGGTAGAATCATTACCAAAAACACCCTCAAAACCAAACCAAACCAAAAAAAAAAAACAAAAAACAAAAAACAACAACCCTACACTCAAGGTGGTAAGTTCCCTACCTTTAGGGATGAAATGATAACAGCTATAAAGATGAATCACATCTGGCCCCCCGTGGAAGCTGGATTCCAGACTCCCCGCGATACGGTTAGGGGGCGATTGCTTCCATGCACAAAATACAGTAGATCATTTGTTTCATCGTTTAAAAAGACAGGATGCAGAGAGACTAAAACTTGCTCAAAAGTAAGTTAATCAACAGAGACCGGGGAAAAAAAACACACATGGTTTTCTGATCTTTAATTTATTACTTTTTACATTTTCCAACCTCTTAAGCTTTAAAAAATATAGTATTTTCAAGAAAACAAAAACCAACAGAATTTCCTTGCTTTAGGACATTATTCCTTAGGGAATGGAAAATAAGAAAGAAGAGGAGGCAGAGGAAGCAGAGAGGAGGAGAGGGGAGACTGGGGAAAGGAACCCAGGGGAAAAAGGTGGAGGGAGGGTCAGAAGCAAAGAGAAAGAGAAAGGAAGGGATGAAAGACGACTCCAAAGGTGCCTACTGGAGTGAGTACAAGGAGTGCTGGCCATTTAGTCTGGAGGAATTCAAAGAGATCATGAATTTCAGCACAAGGGAAATTTCTGGTGGGGAAAATGTGGAGAAGTTAAGGGTGCTGGAGGCATTGATGAGGAAAGAATGAGATAAAAGTTGCCAGGGTGGAGAGTAAGAGGTTCAGTTCCTACCAGCTCCCTGGGGATCTACAGAACAGACCATCTCTGTGAACTGTGAGTAAGCACCGGGCCTTGGTTTCCTCATCTGCAAAATGGGCATGACGATAATATTCCTTCCCCCATAGGACCGCTCTGGGATTTAATGATATATTCCACTGAAGGACTTAGCTCAATACGTGGCCCATAACTACCAGCTTTCAACATCATCATCCTCCTCCTCTTAACATTCAGTGAGCCACAGGGGTAGAGAGTTTCAGATCATGTAAACGTAAGATCATATTGCAAAACGTGTGTGTGTGCAGGAAAATTTCATTTTCAGACAATTTTTAGCTAAACAGCCAAATCTCCTACACCTGCAGGGCTGGAGCTGGGGCAGTTTCCTCAGGAATCCTACTCAAGCCTTTCCACTCAAGTGTAATCAATGAGCGGTAAGGACCATTTCCAGAGTGAAGAAAAATCAAGAGAAATGATTAACATAAAAAGTCAAGGGTTGGTAAAAATAAACTTATATAGGTTTAAGTATGCTTCAAAGTGAAAGGGGGGGAATCACATAATATAAAGATTTCCTCTGAAAATCAGTAATGTTCGAAATGAAATCTGAAAGAGAGTACTAGCAACTTTAAAAAGAGGTTATGCAAATATCAGTCTCTGTGCTGTAGGTAATAAAAGTAGCATGGATAATTTTCTAATTGAACATTTTATGGGATTCATTTGGCCTCACAAAATCAGTAGCTAATCAAATTCAAACTGTTGGTTAAGGTCAGGTGGGCATCCACTGACATGAAATGGGGATGGGGAATCCACTTGTTCTATTGCAAAATTCAGCTTTTCATTCTGTGTTTTCCAAATTCAGTATGAATTTTCCAATCCAGTATAACCAATGTTTAGAATAAGATTCCATCGTCCCAGCTACTCCGGAGGCTGAGGCAGGAGAATGGCATGAAACCAGGATGCGGAGCTTGCAGTGAGCAGAGATCGCACCACTGCATTCCAGCCTGGGCGACAGAGTGACACTCCGTCTCAAAAAAAAAAAAAAAAAAAAAAAAGATTCCATCAGACAGGGAGGAATCTAGGCTCTAAGGGGCAGAAATGAAAAGCATCCACTCAGTAAACTTGGACGGAAATAATGCAAGAATAATTCTCAGGTTTACCATGAGGACTTCTCCCATTTATTTTATCTATTAATTCCAGAGGATTTTTAAGGTAACATGCTAAATACGTTCTTCCAGAGGTCATCCTTAATACAAAACAAAACCTCCTAAAAAGGTATGAAATTAGCTATGTTATCTTGCAAGATACTCATATTGTGAGTATCCTAATTCAAATGATCTAGAATTTTGCAACAAAGTGATATAAATAAGAATGTAAAACAAAATCTATTACACAAAGTCAAGAGCAAAAAATCAACTCTAGAGTAACCATAATAGCAATGAGATTTCTTACGTTATGTTGTCCAAGAGTATTACATTTATCCTATCTGGTTATATAGCACAGAAGATGTCCAGCTACCGGTACAACGAATGCGTCAAAACATTTGTAAATGACTACACCTTAATAGGGGACAAAGTCAAACACAAGCATCCGTTAAACACACGTTTAGCAGTGGAATATTATCTCTAAAAGCACCATGTTGAAATGATTTTCAGATCGGAATCTTTTAAAAATGTTTTGAAAATATTATCTCAGGTACACTGGAGAGTGTTTCAAATTAAATTAACGTACGTTTCATTAAACTACAGAGCAGTCCTTCCATTACCTTTTTTGCCCCTCCCCCAACATCCTCCTAAATGGCCACTAGGGGTCAGTATGAAGACGCAGTTCCTTGCGTTGTTAGAAGGGAAAATGGAACTCTCCGAAAACGAAAAACCCTATGCAACAAAGACAATAGCTGTACAACCTCAGCAACATTAAGTGCAGCCTGTACATCAAGTCTACAACATGAACTTGCATTTTTCATGGGACTACGTTTTAATTTTGTAAATCACTATGGATTATCTCTATGGCCAATGCTTCTTTAGTAAAAAGTATTCTAAATGACAGGACTACTTATGTAAGTGGGTCTGTGTAACTGGCCAAGAAGTGTGCTCTAAGAAGAGGGTGTTAATATTTGTTTTTCAAAGGGTGATGGGACACATGTCTAGCTATTTCATCTCTTCCTGTACAGGGATGGAGAAGGAAAAATGAAACTTGTGGTTTGTATTTTGCTAACTTTAAGAGATTTTCCCCCCTTCAAAATGGCCATCGTCATTCCCTGCACTCAGCCTTCATTCCACCATGAAATATAGGCAATTCTAAGGAATAACCATTAGCCTAAAATCAGTAGAATAAAAGAAATGGTAACAATAAATACACAAATACATTACCTTCCCGCCAACTTTACTGAATGGGAGAGAGATTTTTCAAAAGGTTTGAAAAGTGCGTTATATTTCTGCTGGAGAAATTTAACATTCCAGGAAATCACTTCAGATCATGCGCCTCCCTGACAATACTGAAATGACTGATAAGGACTTTGGTCACTGTGAGTAAATGCAGCACTGATTTTTCTTGAAGCACTAGATGAAGTATTGACTTTTCTTGAAACCCTGTGTGAAGTTCTGTATGTGGCATATGTTCTAAAGTTTTCTCTACGAATTGCATGGCATTCTTGGGCATGATACTCCATGAATAATTCTAATAAGTATTAAAATCAGTCAATGCTTTATTTCTATGTTAGCGAAGAGAATGTTTAATACTGAGAATATAAAATGACAAGTCATCCATATATAACGAGGACATTCTAAGGTTTCCAAAGCGCTCAAATGCACATCCATATAATTTGGGGGCATTCTATCTGTTTGTGGAGTTCCTTTGGAGTGTACTGCTTACAATTTCATATTCCCTTGTGCGGTCCTGACCATAGGGAAAACAATAGCAAGACAGTTTCTGGGGAAGAGCTTTGTGTCTCTGGTATTGTAGAAGCTGGCAATGGGCCAGTAATCAATCAATTAATTTTTTTAGTCACCATCTATGTGCTAACATTTAGAACCTTCTTGGGTCACTGCTGTCATGGAAAGTCAAAAGGGGTACAAAAATTAAAAAATAAAAAGCAAAGAAATGGAAAGAAAAGGGTCTCTAAGATTTAGGGAAATAACTCAGTTCTTCGTGGGGATAGCATGGAATAATTATGAAGAATCAAGGTTAATGTGATCTATATGTAAGCAAGGGACTTATGATCATGCATTTACTGTAACAAAACATCAGTTCTCACTTTTCTATAGGTATTAAAATAATTGTAGTTATTACTGTTTATATTTTTATTTTGTTAATTGCATTTTATTTCCTAAGATAATTGCGTCTTTTGAAAACTAGCCAACATTTATACTAATCTTTATTAGTTCTGAACATTTATTCTAATTTTTTCATGGTTTACCAGTGGCCAAATTTAGTTAGCATTGCCAAAGGGAAGTGAAAAACACTGAACCCTTTTTCTTCTTGGAATAACTTAAACTCTAATTCTGATCAGATCCAACAGATGGCAGTGATGTTATAAATTGATAGTTTAAAACATTCTTTTAATATGTAGGGTCTGCTCCTCGGAGAATAATTCTCTCAGTACTTGCATAAATAATCTGGAACTTTGATATGATTAATTAGATAGAAGCATACAGGATAAATATAACATGAAATTTAGCTGAAAATAATATTTCCTATGTCAAAAATAAACAGTTTTCTCATTTCCAAAAGGCATTACAAATTGATAACTGTCAAAGAGATTAGCAGTATACCAAGAAAGGCTATGTGTCCAAACCAACTAAATGGGTTACATTTTTCTATAAAATTCACTATTGCTTCTTGGTTTCCATTTTTATCTGTTCCTTTCTACGGGCATTGTTTTAGCCTTCTCACCTTTTATTTATTCACTTAAAAATAGTTTTACTTTGCTGTCTCCTTTCACTGCTAATAAGTGAATCTGGCTGTTCTTGTCTCCTTTTACTATGCCTTTATAAAAGGCATAGTTATTTTTATTCTTATTCATTGCCTTTTCATATTTTTACCCACTTTAAGTAATCTTTATTCTGTAGGTAATAAAGAATTAGAAGTATCAATAGAAGGCTCTTACAGGGAAGCCTGCACTGTTGCTTCTGTTTTCCAAGTTATATAAAAACAAAGAAAACAACCCTGATGATTGCTTTCTGTTTTAAGTAATGGCCATTATTGACTGACAACAGACTTTGTCAAATACACTTTGTTTTCCTCACTGTCCTTTTACTGTTGGGGGTTTTGTTTTCTTTTTTTGTTTGTTTGTTTTTTGTTTTGTTTTGTTTTGTTTTTAAAGATGGAGTCTCACTCTGTCACCCGGGATGGAGTGAAGTGGCGTGACCTCGGCTCACTGCAACCTCTGCCTACAGTGTTCAAGCAACTCTCATGCCTCAGCCTCCCAAGTAGCTGGGATTCCAGGTATGCACCACCACACCCGGCTAATTTTTGTATTTTTAGTAGAGACGGGGTTTCACTATGTTGGCCAGGCTGGTCTTGCACCCCTGACCTCAAGGGATCCACCCGCCTTGGCTTTCCAAAGTGCTGGGATTACAGATGTGAACCACCTTTGCCTGGTCATTTTTTGGTTTTATTTTTGATGTAAGCCTATTTTCCTTCAAATACTTACTACGGGATGGACACTGTTCTAGATGCTTGGGATGCATCAGTGAATTAAATAGATGAAGGCTGCTCCCTTCATGGATGCTAGTGGTTGGTGTGTGTGTGGGGGTGGGGGCGGACGGTGCAGGGAGGTGGGTGGTACAGAAAATAAATGATGATAAGTGTACTAGGTGAGTTACCTGCTATGTTAGAAAATGATAAGAGTATGTGAAAAGGGCAGCAGGGAAGGAGTGTTGAGAATATGCATGTGTGGGGTGCTATCTTAAGCCGTGTGGTAATGCTAAGTCGCTTCACCAAGGTGACATTGTAACAGAGATGTAAACGGGGTGAGGGAGGGAACCGCAGGCTGCCTGGGAAGAGATTTTCCAGGCAAGAGGGTGTCACTACAAAGACCTAAGGCAAAACACTCCTGGAAGCGGAATTGACTTCCAGGATATATTTTATGTCTGTTTTACTCTACAACATTAGCCCATTTGTAAGTAAAAGGATTCCTTTTGTTAATAACTTTTAAACTGCCATCTCACATATCCATAACTCAAATAGCTGGAAATTTCACATAACCACAACATGAGAATTATCTGTCGGGGTGGGGAATGGCCTCCGAGAAGCAAAAACGATGTACTTACAGAAGAGGCATCAGGCCCTCCTGTATGGCTTTTATGTAAAATTTGATAAAGCTGGTATCCAGGCTTTTCATAGACAGAAAGGATCTGAAAGGAACTCTGGCAGGGAGGAAGTTAGAGCTCTGCCAGTCAGATCCACTGATAGCAGCGAAAATGAAAAACTGACAGCTCTCAGAAGCTTGATAAGGAATCAGCAAAATGCATCAAAGGTCAAAGGAGCTGTCCCCCCGAATTTATACCCAGTGAGTGGGACAAGCAGACCCCCTTCCCCGAGGGGCCGTGAGAATGCCGCCAAGGGTCACATGGCAGCCACTTAGTCAAAATGGCAACCATAACTTTCCCCACCAAAGTTCAATAACAGCGTAATTAGTTCAAAAGGCTGAGAGGGAGCTCAGTGCAGAGGCTCAAACCTGTAATCCCAGCAGTTTGGGACGCCAAGGTAGGAGGATTGCTTGAGCTCAGGAGTTTGAGAGACCAGCATGGGCAACATGGTAAGACCCCATCTCTAAAAAAAAAAAAAAGAAAAGAAAAGAAAAGAAAAATTAACTGGGTGAGATGGTGCATGCCTGTAATCTCAGCTACTTGCAAGGCTGAGGCAGCAGGATCGCTAGAGCCTAGGAGATTTAGGCTGCAGTGAGCTACGATTGCACCATTGCACTTCAGCCTGAGCAATAGAGTGAGATCCTATCTGGAAAAAAAAAAAAAAAAAAGAAGAAGAAGGTTGAGAGGGAAGGATTTTAGAAGATTTAAATTCAAACTTATCACAAATTTTTTAAAGTTTTTTTGGATTAAAATAGTAAATTTTTAAAAACCCACTAAACTTGAGTATCTGGGAAACCTCATTCATAAAGAATATCAAATAGGTAAGATCTTTTGGCGTGAATTAAGGTGATGATCAGATTACTTTAATAAAGTTGAAAATCTTCTACATAGGGCTATGAATGGTCTGATTATTTATTTATGATTGCTACTAAAATTGCTCATCATCATACTATCTTATTACATTTGAGTGTATTGTTATGAGAAAGCAAGATGTGTGAAAATCTGAAATCAGATACATTAGACTATAAATTAATTTACATAAAGATTATAAAATTCAATTTTTGGATTATAAAAGATTTTAATAAAAAAAGGCATTTGTTATTTTTACAAAAAGGGTTGCCACAAAGTACATTTCTCCTTCCCTGGGTTGATTATTTAATTTAGAAAATTTTGATCTACCCACAATTTTCCAAGCAAAAATCTATTACATAAAGGAAATTGCACCAACATTATATGTTACCATGACAACACCAGCGATTACTCAACGCATGAAATGAGCCTCCAATTCCAGAAGATGCCCTGAGTCTAAGAATTAGAGTTTAAAAATTCATTTTAGGCACATTAAGATATGCGTGTAGGAGAAGGGCTGTAGGAGAAGGGTTACACTTTAACATACACAAAATTGGTATTTGCAATGCTTACGTGCATTTTTAAAAATTAGGATAGCAATGATCAAATATTCAAAGAGCTACCAAGTGCACCTGGAGGAAGTTAACTCTGGGTTCTTGCCTCCTATACTACTTATGTGTGACAGAAAAATAATTAGAAAATCTTGATTCCAACCACCCCAGCAGCAAAGCCACGATGCTTCCTGCGGAGATGATTGAATGGACAGCTACTAAAAGTGATGCCAGAAATACTCACCAATGCTGAGTTTAAGCTAACAATTTTTAAAAGACGAGCTGAGTAGAAAATTATTTTATTAAAAATAACCAATCACATTTGTTGTCACTTCCGTTATATTTGGCATTACTAATTAAACTCAAGGAGGCTTCTAGAAGGACTATGTGGCTTATTCGTGTTCATTCCTTTTGATTGACTCTAGAATCTTTTGCAACTTCAGTCTTCAGCATTTGGCATAAATCTGTCAAATTTGATTCCACATCCTCTTCAAAAGTATTCATCTTCAATATTTTTTTTAGCTCAGAAAATCCCAAGTAAAAATTATGCAGACCTCAAGGAACATTCAGAAAGCCACTTTCATTCATGTCCCATTTCCCTTACAAAACACAAAATTAAAAAAAAAAAAACAGAATGGACAGTATATAATAGGTTAAAGAAATAACTGCAATTAAAAATTTACAAAGAATAAAGTTAAATTATGTAAATAAAGTTGACAGTACTAGAGAAGTCAGGCATCATTTAGTCCTGACTGACCTTTCTATGGTAACAAAATGGAACTATGAGTTAGATAACAAAAATCTGTAAAACAGATAATTAAACTGAGAGAGCAAATCTGAAGGCAGCCCCTTTTAGAACTACTTCTATGATTTTATGTAAAATAAAACAAAAAATATAAGCCAGGCAAACTCACATCAAATCAAGACACCTATATGCTCTGGAGGCCTGTTAAAGTATTCTAGATCGTATACAAATCTAAATGGACTGGAGAGAGAAATAGTTTAGTGTCTCTGATAAGATTTTTTTGCACCGCGCAACCATACTGGAAAAATCACTGAATATGCTATTTTCAAATTGCTACTTACAAGGACTCAATATTCCAGAAGTGTATGTGCTTTCATAGAGATAATGATGACCCTTAATTTAGGAAATTACTATGTCAAAGATTGTAGCTATTAAAGGAACACAGTTTTGTTTTGACACTTATGCATTTCTGTGATGTTTTTATCAGGCCGTTAGATTTGCAGTCATTCCATTAGGATCTTATAAAATATTTGTGTGGGAGAACAGAAAGGGAAAGAAAGGCTAAGAACTATTAAGTATGTGATGGAGGCCGAGGGAGATTTATTTCAAGTTAGAAAAGGATAATTTTAGCCACGATATCACAAAGCAATAATAAATGAAAGCTAACTAACATACCAAATGAGTTGGAGGGAAGGCAAATAATTATTTTATTTATGGAAGTTGTCTTCAAGAAATTCTTACTGTTTTATAAGGTGGTCTTTATCTCCTATAGAGGAAAGAACAGACTTTGGAGTCTGGCAGACCTGCATTGATTTCCAGCTCAGCTATTTTGATAAAAATGCATACCCAGGAAAATTAAGTAAGCTTGAAAAGTCTCAGTTTCCTCAACTGCTGGCAGATTATTCTGATAATTTTAAAAATGAGTATAAATTACATACCAGAGTGCTTGGGATACAGAAGGCATTCCTATTCCTTAACTTTTCTTCACAGTATTTGCTCATAATATGCTTTGGTTTGTTTATTTGTTCGTTTGTTTGTTTGTTTGAAGTGGAGCCTCGCTCTGTGGCCCAGGCTGGAGTGCAATGGCACGATCTCGGCTCACTGCCACCTCCACGTCCCGAGTTCAAGCGATTCTCCTGCCTCAGCCTCCTCAATAGCTGGGATTACAGGCGCCTGCCACCATGCCCAGCTAATTTTTTGTATTTTTAATACAGACAGGGCTTCACCATGTTGGCCAGGCTAGTCTTGAACTCCCGACCTCAAATGATCCACCCGGCTCAGTCTCCCAAAGTGCTGAGATTACAGGTGTGAGCCACTGACCTTTTAAATGTTTCTATATTATCTAATGTTTATACCCTTTTAAGATGGATCTTTAAGCATTTTTCCAGATTTATCAAATGCTCATCCGATCTTGTCTTTAACATTTCCAGCATTATTCAGTCTTACTTGTAGAAGCTTCTGCAAGAGTCCTCCTGGTCCCTGAAATCAAATGGCCTGCACATTTTCCCAACAAACTCAGAAACAGTTAAGATTTTGTAATATTTGTGGAAAACAGGCCCATCTGATGATTCTATTTTCATAAGGGATTCTGAAGAATAACCCCAAGATAGATCATCTGAAGCAATTCACAGACTATCGTGAAAGTCAATAATTTAGCATGAGAACATCTTGAACTGTGAATTGTTCCACAAGTCAGTGTTGGGTGAGGATCTCTGAACTTACTTTGCATTAGCAGGGTTGCAAGTGGTTAGGTTTGCCAGGGCTAGAGCTGCCGCTTCCCGTACCTCTTCATTGTCACTTTTTAGCAACTGAATTAACTGTGGAATCCCTACAGAAAGAGAAAGGTAAAAAATGTGACTTTTAAAATGCCCATGTGCACTAGAATATGGTAACCTAAAAATGCTCAAAAGAGTTGTTTCCAGTTGGCTTACCCTGATTATTGAAAAAATCTTTGCTGCCTGAATTCTCACACATTGCTGAAATAGCTTGGGAAGCAGCAATTTTAGTTCCATCGTTTTCCGAACCCAAAAGGGCTACAAGGCACTTTTCAACCTCTTGTTCGTGAAAAAGTTTTCTATTTTCAGCTTTCATACACCAAAGAGAAAAAAAAATCAGAATTTTAATGCAAAAACTGTGAAGTATTATTACTTTTCCATCCAAAGTCTAATAGGAATTCAAACCATTTGCTAGTTTTAGTACCAGAGTCTAAACTAGACAAAATCTACAACGACTTAACTTTAGAATACACTAATTATGCAAAATGAATCACGGATTTTTTTCCTATTCCCTTGTATGAGATCAATATTAGGGCCAAGGAAATTCTATACTAGGAAAAAGGCAAGTTTTTGGATTTAGAAAGCACTGATTTAACACCCGTCATGTGCCTGACCTGGTACTCAGTGTTCACACAGGCTATTTGTTCAATAAGGACAAAATCCAGTTTATTTGATGGTTCTTTTAAATGTAAAACCCAATATTGGAAGAATGCCTAAGATGTGCAAACTGGTGAGCTGGATGCTTACAACCTTCGGGAGAAGAGCAGAGGAGAGAAGAAAGTAAAAATGAGTTGTAAAGTATGATCCAAGTCTTAAGAAATTTATAGTCTTATATCAAAATACAACCATCATTTTTTTCTCAAACGACAATACATACTTAAGTAGCAAACATTAAAATAATTATTTAATTTCCAGCACTTTGGGAGGCCGAGGCAGGCGGATCACGAGGTCAGGAGATTGAGACCACCCTGGCTAACACGGTGAACACCGTCTCTACTAAAAAATACAAAAACGTAGCCAGTCGTGGTGGTGGGCGCCTGTAGTCCCAGCTACTCGGGAGGCTGAGGCAGGAGAATGGCGTGAACCCGCAAGGCAGAGCTTGCAGTGAGCCGAGATCGCACCACTACACTCCAGCCTGGGTGACAGAGCAAGACTCTGTCTCAAAAAATAATAATAATTATTATTATATTTAATTAAATAAAGTTATGTCTAAGTACATACCATTATATTCATCCCATTTAAAACACTAAGTTTGAAACCAAAGTATTTTTAATGCTCTTTTGTTCCCTAAACATTGTTTTCTCTTGGCTTCGTTTGATTTTTTAATAAATAACAATCTTATTACTATACTAATTTAAATACTGCATTAAGCTAAATGAGAACATTAAAATAATTTTTTGTTTTGTGTTCTATTAGTTCTAATTTTTTAATGTTCTAGCTGATTCTAAAGAAGTTCCTCTTTATTAAAGTATGTTCTAGAAAAAATATATTAAATCAAACTGTTTTGATGAAATAAAGAGGTACCAGAGACTAGTATAAAAAGAAACAACCTACAAATAATTCCTTGCTAAATAATTTGTTTCCTTTAAAAAATTGTCATTGACTTGATTATTTATGAGTACCCTTTGTAAAGTTTATAAAATTAACCTTTATAAATTCTATTTTTGTGATTAACATGGAAGAATGTGTGATATGCACTCAAGATATATAAAAGAATATTCTATTAGAATAAGAATCTTTGCAAAAAATGCGGATAATAATTTAGATTACAATATTTACATGTAGAACTGGTTCATTACTTACAGGTATGTTAATTAACTTGGTTTTTTTTTCAGAAATATTTTCAGAAATTAACATCAGTTAGGTTTCCATTGTAAAGTTATGATTTATCCCTTCCTTCAATGATGACTCAAAAAAACCATCCTTTTTCACAGAAGCAGTATCACATTTAGATGGCAGCATATTTGCAAATACTTTTGGCCTTTGTTCACCTGATACACAAATATATATTAAGCAATCTGGCAATAACTGGAATAGGCTAACTTATTAACGCTCCTGCTCATTCACTTTAAACCAATCATGAACCATATCCTGTAGTCCTATCATTTTAATCTCTTGGTTCCTTCCTTTCATTTACCATTAGAATTCAGGCAGGCCATAACTATTTTTCATAAAAAAGTTTCAGTTAATACTTAACTCTAAAGTATGTGGCTCCGAAAATGTTTTAAATATACACAGTTCTTACCAATTTTCTCTGAATAAGTAATATCCAAAACTTTTCCAGAGTCTCTGACCTAAAATGCTTAGATTTCTCATTAAGATTTCCCCGATGGCTCTAAACCAAATTTTCTAAATAAAACCGTCTCAGCATGGATTCTATCAGGAAAATTGGCCAAAATGATTAATTTGAAAAAACGAACTTTGGAGTATGTAGTTGTTGCATTCAGAAAACAGTATATTTACAATTATTGAAAAGATTTTAAAAAATAATCTAAATAGATACTGAGGGCAATTAGTTTCTCAACCTTGCTGGGAGTGTTCTCAAAATGCAGCTGTGTTCACTAAACCTTAAAAATGCTGACTGCAGCGTGGCTATAATAGATTTAAAAGATGAATTAACATATTAACTAAATACTTTCCTTGAATTGCTACACCAAGAAGTATTTGTGTTTTAATTGCACAGATCATAAAGATGGCAAGATATTTATGCTACTAGTAGCATAATGTTCTTTAAAAATAATGTTTGTTCAGTATCCCTAAAATAAAACGCATAACGTTTTCTTACTGGAAACAAATCCCTATGTAATGATGCTTTCCTTCATCCATTCTCAGAAGTTGCTATTGTGCCACTTTTGCTCCTGCTGAGATGTTAATGCCAGTTCATAAACCTCATGGCAACACGGTAATTAACACCTTCCTCCTACTGGTACCAGGTCAAAGGCATATTGATTTGGGCTTTCCACAGTTCAGATGCATGTTAAAACTTTACTCAACAAACGAAACTTAAATAAAGTGTGTTTACGGGTTTGGATATTTCAATTGTGTTTCTGACATACAATGACAATGCATGACCTTGTCTAAAAAAATATTCTTATGATGATGGAAAGTAAAAATAAGTATATAAATTGCTATTGATAGTTACATTGTTTTAATAACAGAATACGGAGCAATTTTGTCAAAATCTACGTATAAATGGAGTTTTCGTTGGGGAAATTTTTTAAACTTCTTCATGATTATATGCTTTCAATACAAGAATATTAGGAGATAGCTTTCTTATTCATTGTTAAGTTTTTAAGAGTTTGCCACTGTGACTAATTTAAAATAAGACATGTCTAGTTAAGCTGGCTGAGTCTAGCAGATAGAGGTCAAGGCAGGCAAGAGTTGATATACAAAGTAGACAAATGATAAGGTTTGGCTGTGTCCCCAAACAAATCTCATCTTCAATTGTAGTTCTTATAATCCCCACATATTGTGGGAGGGACCAGGTGGAGATAATTGAATCACGTGGGGCAGTTTCCTCCATCCTGTTCTCCTGATGGTGAGTTAGTTCTCACGAGAGCTGATGGTTTTATAAGGGGCTTCCCCGCCACTTTGCTGGGCATTCAGTCTCTCTCCTGCCGTCCTGCAAAGAGGTGCTTACTGCCATGATTGTCAGTTTCCTGAGGCCTCCCCAGCCCACAGAACTGTGAGTCAATTAAGCCTTTTTCCTTTATAAATTACCCAGTCTCAACTATTTCTTCATAGCAGTGTAAGAACAGACTAATACAACAAGAAATACAGGTAACACCTGAGAAGATGGCAGAATCTAGAATCCAGGCAGGAGGAAGAGGTGGATATGGTAGATCTGGCTAGATAATAAGAGTTAAGAGGTAAATAAGTCAACCAAAATACAGAATAATTAGGCAGTGAAAAAGATTTAACCTATCTTCCAGCACTGGCCTCAAAGATACTAGTTCTGCCCTAATATTGTGTTCTGGTCAGAAGTAGGCAGTACTGCCCAAAAATGTCATGGCTAAGGCAGATCAGAGTCCTTGGGGGAAATTCTGCTTCTGGAATGGACAGATTTTCTCAAAACCCTGCACTTCCAATCAGAAGAGCGTTCACTTGTAATAATTTATTGGGATATGTGAACAGAGAGAAAGTTTGAATCTTCGTGGAATCATCTATCTTTCTAGAGGTTCCAAGAATCAAGCTTTCAGACCAGATATCTCCTAGGCTATAAGAAAATTAAACCACTTCTGCATTCACTGAATTTGAAGACCCACCTGGCATACTTTTTCAGTTTTTGTAGAGTTGCCAATGATGAAAACAATTTAAGAAGGAGGCTATGTGAGAAGGGATGGAGGAAGATTACCAGTTAAATAAGTTGAATTATAAAATGGAAGTTTTCATAGTAATAGAGGAAACCTGCAAGACCACAGTGAAGGAGCCCGACTGTAATACAGATGGGCAGTTGGTTGAATGATGTTAAGGTAGAGCTGGGAAATGGAGGTTCTGCTCAGCAATGGAAGTTAACTTTTGTGCTGTGCTTGCGTAGTATTCCAATGAGGGTCAGGTTACTTTAGTTCACGCACAGGTTGTTGCTTTAATCTACCGTGGTGGGAACAGGTGAAGGTCTGGTGTGAGAAAACTGGTAGCAGATGTAGAGCAGAGTGGACTATACTAGGTTAAAGCAAGAGGAAGCAGGTTTTTTAATTTCTTAAGGACATAAAGAGAAACAAGTTATTTTATTGACACCTTGAAAATTAACAGAATTAGAAAATTCGAGATTTCCTCTAAATCTAGCCATTTGAAGAACATGGATGCCAATAGGTCAAAACAGCATTTCCCAAACCAGAATCCAGACAAAAGGCCCAAACCAGAGCAAATGAGTACAAAATTATGGTTTAACAAAGTTATACAATCCAGAGCACAAGGGAGAGTATCTGAGGAAGAACAAATTGATAACCAATGGCCATGTGCTTGTGTAAAACAGAAGAATCTCTAATGCCAAGTGGGGCTGTCTGGATTTGATCCTGCTTATTCTAGCTCAAGCATTATTAACCTGGGGTCCATGGATTCAGAAGACAGGTGGGCTTCAGGCAGTCCATGAACTCCCTGCAATTATATGCAGAATGTAGTGTATTTCTACATTTTCGGAAGGTTACTCTTTGTTCAGATTCTCAAACTTAACACTCCCCAAAGTGGAGTGTGGGCAGTATAGTTGGATGTGCTTGGAAGCTGTCAGAAGTACAAGCAGGAATTCAGAAGACAGGTCAGAATTAGAAACAGATTTGGGATTCATAAGCAAATAAGGAGGCAGCTGAAACATTAGTCATAAGTGAGAGTGCTCAGGGAGATTTTCAAGAGAACAAGACAGAAAACAGAAGGCAAGTTTAGTATTGAACTAAGCTGAGGAAACTGGTAAAGGTGAAAGTTGGTCTGGTAATTTGGAAAACAGAGAGGCGGGCAGTTTGGAAACCAAGGGATAAAGGAGTTTACAGGAAGAGGGGGCAATCAAAAGTGTGGATTCCCACCCAGAGGTCAAGTTAAAAAGGACTGAAAATGCCTCTGCAGGATTTAGGAGTTGAGAGGTCAATGTCAAATTCTACAAGGACTATTTTGGCAGAATGGTGGAAACAGAAGTCAGGTGCAGCAGGTGAAATGATGGAGATGAGCTGAGGAGATGGGGCTATTGAAAATGGACTGATATGTCAAAGAGGTTGATAAGAAAAGGAGAAAAGGAGGACCCTGGGGCAAGGGCAAGAGAGGAAGAAACACATTTCCACAAGTCACCCAGGCCACAGACAATGAAGGGCCCCTTAGAAAGCTGTGAACTTCTATCACCTTCTTCTTATATAAACCAGTGGGATCAGGAGAAGATAGAACTCTGGCGTTGCAATACTGCATTATGGAAAAGTCTCCTCGTCATCCAAAATTGGGCTAAAGGAGTCCATTGCCCTCTCAATGGATGGGAAGACAGGCAAAGGGCACCCTGTAGGCTTCATCTATTCATTAAAACCAGGCCAAGGCAGAGTCCTCTGCATTCCATGACGAGCCTTAAAAACCAAAATTATGAAACACTACATAGAAAGGAGAACAGAGATGGTCTAAAAATAAGTATTCATGGGGAAAAAAGATTAAGTGAAACAAAAACAAGAATCCAAAGTATAATGGAAAAAACTAGCTTCCTGAATTAAGGGAAAAAACCGTGACTCCGGAGATCAAAAGTCTTGCCTGGGTAGTAGAGTGGAGAGGGGGACTTAGACATATTTTGGCAAAAATTTCAAACTCAGGATAAAAAATTCTACCTTAATATAGAAAAAAAATCATATATGCAAAACTAATGGAAATCAGGCTTGAACACAACAAAAGCAAGCTTCACTGATATGTTTTTTGTTTTTCTGAGATGGAGTTGCACTGTTGTTGCCCAGGCTGGAGTGCGATGGTGTGACCTCGGCTCACTGCAACCTCTGCCTCCCGGATTCAAGCGATTCTCCTGCCTCAGCCTCCCAAGTAGCTGGGATTATGGGCACGCACCACTATGCCCGGCTAATTTTTTTGTATTTTTAGTAGAGATGGGTTTCGTCATGTTGGGGCCAGGCTGGTCTCAAACTCCTGACCTCAGGTGATCCACCTGCCTCGGCCTCCAAAAGTGCCGGGATTACAGGTATGAGCCACCATGCCCAGCATCACTTCTATAGATATTTAAGCAGAAATATTATGATGCAGCAATTCCAAACCCAGTTAAATTGTCATGTATGTTTGAAGGCAACAAACCTATTCACAGGTAAGGTAAAGTCTCAAAGCATATCACTATTGGATATATCTTTAAAAAAATTAACTGTGTATAAAAAAATTTTAACTGAAAAATCTACTCTGGTTAATTTGAGAAATGAATCAAATAAAATCATAAGGACAGGTAAGCTTTATTATGAGTAATTGACAGCACACACTGAAACAGATTCAATATGTATATAACTCTAAATGACAAATGTGGTTAAAATGGAATGTAATGACAAAGTGAGTCTTAAAAAAGAGAGACTTTGGCCAGGTGTGGTGGCTCATGCCTGTAATCCCAGCACTTTGGGAGGCCGGGTGGATTAGTTGAGGTCAGGGGTTCAAGACCAGCCTGTCCAACATGGTGAAACACTGTCTCTACTAAAAATACAAAAATTAGATAAGCATGATGGCATGCACCTATAATCCCAGCTACTTGGGAGGCTGGGGCAAGAGAATCACTTGAACCCAGGAGGTGGAGGTTGCAGTGACTCCAGAGATCACTCCACTGCACTCCAGTCTGGGCAACAGAGTGAGATTCAGTCTCAAAAAAAAAAAAAAAAAAAAAAAAGCTTATTAGAGAGGGGAATCTATAACCTCTTACTGATCTTAGAAACATCAGAAAGGGAAAGAATTGTGGAAGCAAAATTGCTAAATATCTAAAATAACTATAGTAACTTTATCTTTAAAATAACTATTTATGAAAGTTTTTAAAATCTATACAAAGAAATGAACAGCATAGAAAAATAAGCAGAAAGCATAAAACATAAAACATGATGTCAGAAATAAGGGCAAATATAGTAGCTATAAAAATCTATTTCTTTGCCTTGCCTTTTGGACCTAGTGGTAGTGAAGGTTTCCCAATATTGCTAATCTCTGGGGACCTCATCATCTCTTGCTTATTCCCTTAACCGTAATTATACTTGTGAAAGTAGTTCCTTTGTTTGTCTTTTTTAAAACCATCAGGAGTGTCTAGAATTTTTTTTCTGCCAAGACCACGTTTGATAATACATGGTAATCTTAATATCAAATTAGGATCAAAAGCTAAAGAGCAATAAAAGTGAGATTAAAAAATCAGTAGTGGATATAAAACATAAAGCAAAGTTATTTAATATAAAATTACAAGACAAAGACCGATCACAATGGCTCACACCTGTAATCCCAGCACTTTGGGAGGCCGAGGTGGGCGGATCATGAGGTCAGGAGATTGAGACCATCCTGGCTAACATGGTGAAACCCCGTCTCTACTAAAAATACAAAATATTAGCCGGGCTTGGTGGCAGGTGCCTGTAGTCCCAGCTACTAGGGAGGCTGAAGCAGCAGAATGGCGAGAACCCGGGAGGCGGAGCTTGCAGTGAGCCGAGATCACCACACCGCACTCCAGCCTGGGCGACAAGAGAAAATTACAAGAGAAAATAAAAATAATATAGTGGGAAACTTCCAACATACTACTCTTCATCTGTGATAGATCATGTAGCTAAAAAAAGAATAAGGATAAAACTGTACAATATAATTTATAAAATTGAACTAAAAGATAATCAAACTCTGCTTTCTACAGGAAATATATCTTTTTGTCTACTCAGAAAATATTTATTCATTGCATCCATTGTTTATCCTTATCTTCTGGAACAACACTTTGCATATAGCATGCATATGATAAATGTTTATTTAAATAGTAAGCAGAGTATGCCTTTCCAAGATTTAATAGAACACTTGTACAAATTGATCCTATACCAGGCCTCAAAGAAAATGCAATACTAGTCCAAAGCAAAGTTTGCATTTTTAACTATAAATGAAAAATGTTTGGATGTATTGTTATTATTATTATTACTATTATTAAGGGTCTTGCTCAGTTACCCAGGCTGGAGTGCAGTAGCATGATCACATCTCACTGCAGCCTCAAACCCCTGGGCTCAAGTGATCTTCCTTCCTCAGCCTCCCAAGTAGCTGGGACTACAGGTGCACAACACCATGCATGGCTCATTTTTTAAGAATTTTGTGTAGAGATGGGGGGTCTTGCTCTGTTGCCTAGGCTGGTCTTGAACTCCTGGTGTCAAGTGATCTTCTCACCTCAAACCCCCAAAGTGCTAGGATTACAGGTGTGAGCCACCATGCCCAGCTCCAAAATGCTACAAACTAAAATGAGGGACTTTGAGCTCTGGGTCCTGACTGAGAAAGATGATCTGGGGGCTCCCTGCAGGTCCTTCCCTCAAAGCATTGGCCCAATATGCTAATGTGGTTAAGAGACTAAAATACTTGCTGCATAAGACTGAAATGGAAAATAATGATAAATTAACCTATCTATAGTAATAAAAAATGATGGTGCATACTTATAGCTTTCATAATACTTATCAACACATTTCAAGGAGGGTATAATAAACAAGAGGAAGTCCAGAAGAGGTAAGAGAATGATCCCAGGATGGCCTGAGGACGTGTGTGGAGAGAGATTAAACAAGATCTGAATTCTTCGGTCGGAAAGAGTGATGTTTGAAGGGAACATAATACAATCACAGATGACATACATGAAGTAAATACAGTTAGTCATTAGATTCTAACATAAAGACTGAGGAGACACAACTTGAAACTGGAATGTAGTTATTTTAGAACTAACATAAGGAAGTAGAATCAGAAAACATTAAGTGCCAGAAAGGATTTAAAGACCATCTGCTTGAATTCCTTTGTATTACAAATAACCAATTTCAACAAATGATGCTAGGAAAAATTTATATCTACATGAAAAAGGATGAACTGGGACCATAATTTTATACCCTATATAAAAATAAACTCAATGTATCAAGACCTAAATGTAAGAGCCACAACTACAAAACTCCTAGAAGAAAACATAGGGCAAAAGCTTTATGATATTTGGTAATGAGTTATTGGATACGACACCAACAGCAAACAGCATAGGCAATGAAATAGATACATTGGATTGCATCACAATTTAAAACTTTTGTGCATCAAAGCACACAATCAACAGAGTGAAAAGGCAACCCATAGAATGGGAGAAACTATTTTCAAATAATATCTGATAAGGGGTTAATATCCAGAATATATGAAGAACTTGTGTAACTCAGCATCAAGAAAACAACTCGATCAAAAAATGGGAGAAGGACTTGGATATCTCCAAAGAAGATATGCAAGTGGCCAATAAGCACACAAAAAAGATGCTCGAAGTTGCTCATCATTAGGGACATGCAAATAAAAAGCACAATGAGACAGCACCTCACACCCATTAGAATGGCTACTATCAACAAACAGAAAATAACAAGTGTTGGCCAGGATGTGGAGAAATTGGAACTCTTGTGCATTGGTTATGGGAATATAAAATGGTACAGCTGCTACAGAAAAAGATATGGCAGTTTCTCAAAAAAATTAAAAATAGAAAACAGGTGTGGTGGCTCACACCTGTAATCCTAGCACTTTGGGAGGCTGAGGCAGGTGGATTGCCTGAGGTCAGGAGTTCGAGACCAGCTTGGCTCACATGGTGAAACCATGTCTCTACTACAAATACAAAAATTAGCTAGGTTTGGTAGTGTGCACCTGTAGTCCCAGCTCCTCAGGAGACTGAGGCAGGAGAATCGCTTGAAGCCAGGAAGTGGAGGTTGCAGTGAGCTGAGATCACACCATTGCACTCCAGCCTAGGTGACAGAGTGAGACTGTCTCCAAAAAAAAAAAAACCTAAAAATATAATTACCATATGACTCAGTAACTCCACTTCTAGGTACATATCCAAAAGAATTGAAATCAGGGACTCAAAGAGGTATCTGTACACCCACATTCTTAGCAACATTATTCATGTTAACCAAAAGGCAGATGCAACCAACTGTCCATCCAGGGTTGAAAGGATAAACAACCTTTTGTTTGTGGTCTTTACAGACAATGGAATATTCTTCGGCCTTAAGGGAGGAAATTGTGATAAATGCTACAACCCATGAATGAACCTTGAGGACATCATGCTAAGTGCAGTGCATTTGCAAAAGGACAAATGCTGTATGATTCCACATATATGAGGGATCTAGAGTCATCAAATTCATAGAGATGAAGAATAGTGATTGCCAGGAGTCTGCATGAAGAAGGAGTAGGAATTATTGTTTAATTGGTGTACTTTTAGTTTTGCTAAATGAAAAGATTTCTATGGATGGACAGCACCACAAAAATGTGAATACATTTAATGCCACTGAACTCTACACTTAAAAATGATGAAGATGGTAAATTTCATATTTGTATTTCACCACAATTTTAAAAACAAGAATAGGATTGATTCCTTTTCTTCAAGCAAAACCGCTCCACTTCTTGGGTTCTCCATTCCTGTGAGTGGCACCATTTTACTTACAGCTGTCTAAGCCAGAAACCTGGCCTCATCCTTAGTGTAGCCTTCTTCCTTTTTCAACTAACGTAGTCATTCAAAAATACTCACACATGTGCCGGTGGTTCTCCTTGCAAAGCGCCTCGAGCCAATCCCGAACACCACATCTCTGTTTCCGGGCACCTTCACATCTCACCCAGGTTACTACAGCAACCCCCTTTTGGTCTTCTGTGTCTGGTGCTAAACATTTCCAATCTCTTCTCCACTTTGCAACATGAGTTCTCTTAAGTGAAAATCTGTGATGTTCCCTCCCTTCTCTGAGTAACTTCAATGGCTCTTTGTTTCCATTTAAAAAAAGTCCAAAATCCTTAACTGGGCTAATAATGTCCGTGAGCACTGGGCTCCTCACTACATGCATAGCCTGAGTGTTCCGTGTTCTGTGGCATTCTGGTCATTAGCCATTCTGAAAGCTTTCGGTTCTGGAACTTACCATGTTGTCCCTCCTCTGGCTTTTATACACAGTGGTCTTTCTCAGAACCACTTCTCCTCCTCCATCCCGTCTGAACCTTCTTTGACCAGACAATTTATCTTATTTACTCTAGGTCCTAGCTTGTTAATCACTGATTTCAGGAATATTTTTCTGATCCAGATCTGTGCCAGGAGCCTTCCTGGGTGATCCTGTGTTTCCATCATTAATCACTTTGAACACTGCATTGTGATTGCCTGTTTACTTTCCTGTTCTGGGTGAGGGCTCAATAAGAAATCATGAGTAAATGAATATATACATTGTTCTGGAGAAGTTGTAGCTCACCCAAAATCACTTAAGTAGGTCCTTACAACGCCAGTAGTGGAACTAGTACTAGAACTCTAGTACCAGGAACTCTGTCCAGCATACTTTCCAGTACAGTACTATGGCACATGATGGGTAGGCATCATCAAACTTCCACCTCAAAATGAGTAAGAACAGACTTAGAATGACCCAGCCACATTTGATACATATAAATACTCTCCAAAGAGATGCTGTGATATGCAAACATTTTAGGTGTGACTTTGTCCATGTCTCCCCATTTTACTTCTCTTTGGGTCTCAATTAGCTAAGGACTGGGATAGAAGGAAAAGAGAACTGACCAGCTATGATAATGCCTAAGTTCCATTTGATAGAATACTGGATAAACCAACTTTTGCCAATATTAAAAAACCTTGATTTCATAACCAGTCTCTCAAATAGGCATTTATATTGTAACTCATGAGGCCCCTCTATGCACACTACATACTGGACAGTGAAATCTTGCTTACTGCATTAAAGCTTTGCCTTGAAGAAATCCAGTGTGTGCTGAAAAGGAAGTGTTTCCCATAGTATACACATAGATAGATATACAGATGTGAGTATATATGTTTAGATATAAATCACTTAAAATAGTCAATGCTGTCATCATTTATAAAAGTAGTGGTGCAGAAGGGGAAAAATAAAATCACATCTTTTATTAGATAAAAGACTCCAAATACACATAAATTAAAACTATAATTTCATCTTCTGTACTTGTGATGTAATTAATCTCTCATATTTTACAGATTTATGTCAACTTGTCACTGAAATGCAAATTGTATTATGTATATAGTATGAGCATATTGTTTTTCACAGCTATGTAACATGGTGCTACTAGACTCCAGCTGAAACTTGGAAATTACTTTATAGATATCATTGTGAATGGGGATTTCTTCAATGCTTTCAGGTTCACAAACAATACATACATTCTGTATAATTCCAAATTCAAGCAAAATAAAGGCTTAAGATTTAATATAGAAATGAATTTTTTTTTGAAAAATAGGATAATGAAATCATATTGAGTTCTTCATATCCCTGACAAATCTCTAACTCATTGGAACTGAGATGAGTTTGGACTTAAGTAGTAAATATAGCACTATTCTCAAATGGTTTTTTAAAAGCAGACAAATACTCTAGGGTTTGTTAGTACTAATCAAAATTGAGACGAGGAATTATATATGCTTTGTTTATATAAAATAAGACATGGCAGGGTGCGGTGGCTCATGCTTGTAACTCAGTCAAAGTGGGCAGATTGCTTGAACCCAGGAGTTCTAGAGTAGCCTGAGCAACATAGTGAAACCATGTCTCTACAAAAAATACGATTAGCCAGGCATGGTGGTGCACGCCTGTAGTTCCAGCTACTAGGAAGGCTGAGGTGGCAGAATCACTTGCAACCTGGGGAGCTTGAGGCTGCAGTGAGCTGTGATCATGCCACTGCTCTCCAGCCTGAGCAATAGAGCGAGACCCTGTCTCAAAATAAATAAAATAAAATAAAATGAGACATACGATCATAAGCTGCTTTAGTAATGGCTTTTGCTGCATTCTTCTGAATATCAGGAATTGTAGAGTTTTCTGCAAATGACAGGAGCTTTTTAAGACCCCCTGTCTGCTGAATCTGCACCATAGTATCCATGTCTTCAAGGCAATTGGCTATCACTGCAAGTGCTTCTATATGAAGGTCATTCAATTCCTAATAATAAAAGCAAATACAACTTTAGAAAGTTGTACTAAAAGAAAGGTACATTTCCCAAATTTGACTACAAGAGGAAATACAGTCAGTCAGAACACAATGTAATGAATTTTGTTGTGACAGAGGCCCCAGGGAACAGGAGTTCTGCTTATCAAAGTAACATCACTCTTCTTGGCCATGTGCCCTGTCTTTTCTCCTTTCTCTTACTCCAAAATGTGTTATGGATAAAAAGTAATGCTAGGGAGGAAACTTCCAGAAATGGTAGCCAATGAAGTTGCTCATACAGTCTTCCACAAAAAACAATTTTGAAATCTGGAGAAAACATTTTTTTAAAAGCAAGACAGAAGCTGATGAAAATATATACTTCAAAATAATTTGTGACTGTAAGAGAAGTATTGCGAGTGTGTGGCCGTCTTGCCTGAGGAAATCTACTGAATCCCCACAGCTATAGAAAACTGCAGTTTTACCTAAATAGCTAGAAATGTAAAGGGGAAATCCCAAAAGTGAGAAATGTTCGGAAGGATAATCCACCATCATGAAGGGAAGGAACTCACTTTCACAGCAAATACATTGTGGCCAATGTTCATGGAATTTACTGGTTTTACCATGTTGCCCACCATCCTGAAGCAGCTGGCTTGATAGAATGGCCTTTTGAAGACTCAGTTACAGCACCAGCTAGTTGGCAATACCTTGCAGGGCTTGGGCAGGGTTCTCCAGAATGCTGTATATGCTCTGAATCAGTGTCTACCATATGGTGCCGTTTCTCCCATAGCCAGGATTTGTGGGTCCAGGAAGGGTAAACATCACCTAAGAATTTTGCGTCTTCTTCTGGGGTAAGCATTGGGAAATATTTGGTTGTGTATAGGATAGTTGTATCATGTTAGGTAAAAGTATGATCTCATCATTGTCTTTATTTGAAGATTATGATTTAAGATGCATATGGGTACCAAATTGACAAGGAGAAAACTTGCGATGAATTTTTATCTGGGCCACAGTACTCAACTATTTGGCCAAATATTATCCTAGATGTTTGTGAAAGTACTTTTTATATGAAATTAATGTTTAAAACAGACGTTGAGTAAAACAGATTACCCTCCATGATGTGGGTGGACCTCATCTAATCAGCTGAAGGCCTTAATAGGAAAAGACTGATCTACCTGGCCACAGAGGGAATCCTGCCAGTAGAGCACCCCTGGACTCAAATTACAACACTTCTCTGGGTCTTCAGCCTACTGGTCTAACCTGTGGATTTGGGACTTGCCAAGCCTCCAAAATCACATGAGCCAATTCTTTAAAACAACTACCCGCCCACCCCCCTCCAACACACACCCACTGACATGGTTTGGCTCTGTGTCCTAACCCAAATATCGTCTCAAATTGTGATCTCCAGGCAAATTAACTAACATAATCCCCATGTGTCAAGGAGGGACCTGATGGGAGGTGATTGGATCATGGGGGCAGCTCCCCCATGCTGTTCTCGTGACAGTGAGTTCTCATGAGATCTAATGGTTTTATACGTGTTTGACAGTTCCTCCTTCACGTGCTCATCTGCTGCCGTGTAAGATGAGCCTGTTTCTCCTTCTGCTATGATTATAAGTTTCCTGAGGCCTCCTCAGCCACTAGGATCTGTGAATCAATTAAACCTCTTTTCTTTATAAATAACCCAGTCTCAGGTGGTTCTTTATAGCAGTGTAAAAATGGACTAATACACCCATATACACAGGCACATGTACAATATACATGCATCATGTTGGTTCTATTTCTCTAGAGAACTCTAATATATGGTATAACTCAAAATCTGAGTATAAACTATTCCCAGACCCCTGACTGACCACTAAACTACACATGCATGGAAGAGATCCCAGGAACCCTGGTGAAAATAAAGAGGCAAGGACTACAAAACATTGTATCTTATCCTTGAAGAGGGAGCTGTGCTAGGTGAGATTTATTACTTTACTGCTTTTAAATATGGTGCATTCCTCAATCCATGTGCAGCTCATCTGGCGGAGTGCTGAAACCTTACTGTTCGGAGGTGTTAGAGGTCAGAGCCTGAGACTGATAGAGGAGCCACAGGTGACCGCCAAACTGTAGAAGCTCTGGGGAGACCTCCATGGAGTCAGGCTAAAAACAGCAGCAACCAGAAACTATAAGAACTGAGCAGAGATACCAGCTGCACCACTAGTGAGACAAAGTGTGTAGTTCACCACCTACTAGAGCAAAATAGCCACAATCCTCAGACGGGCACAACAGAATCTGGAATCACTAGAAAGTATTATCTACAATGCTCATTCTTAACCATGCAGAAAAGAAACAGGAAAGTGTGACTCAAAGTCAGAAGAAAAGGCAGTCAATAGAAATCTACTCTGATAGGGCCAGATGTTGGTGGATTAAGTAATTAAAGACTTTAAAGCAGCTATGATAAATATGTTCACAGAGGAAAGCTCAATAGAGAAATGACACTTCAAACATGGAAATTTAAGACTTGAAAAGTACAAAAACTAGAAAAAATCACTAGATGGACTAAACAGCAGATTAGAGATGCCAAAAGAATCAGATAAATTGAATAGAGATCAAAAGATGTTATTTAATCCAAAAAATTGAAGAAAAATATGCAAAGCTTTAGAGTCTTGTAAAATATCAAGCGAGACAACATATGTGTAATTGGGCTCCAGAGGGAAAGAAGGAATAGGAAAAATATTTGCATACATAATGACTGAAAAATTCCATGATTGGCAGAAAACACTAATTTGCAGATCTAAGAAGGTCAAGCACCCCAAGCAGGAGATACAATTATATCACTTCGATGCAGAAGAGAAATGCAGAAAGCCAAAGATAAAGAGCAAAGTGTTAAAAGCAGCCAAAGAAAAGTGACACATCATGTACAGGAAGATAGTTAAGCTTGATGGCTGAATTTTCATCAGAAATATTGGCATTCAGAAGAAATTTAAAAATGCTAAAAAGAAAAAACTAGCAGCCAAGAATTTTTTATCAAGCAAAAATATCTTTTCAAAATTAAAGGCAAAAGGAAGCTACTTCCAGATAAATTTAAAAGACAGAATTCATGCCATTATATTCACACTATAAGAAATGCTAAATGAGGTTCTCCAGAAGGAAATGACCCTGATGACAACGTGGATCTACAGGAAAAAATGAAATCAGAAATCATAAATATGTGAGTAAATATAAAATATTAAATATTGATGGACAGATGAATATATGCATAAGTACTAGACAAACACATATGAATGTATAATCCTTAATATCTTGAGGACACATGATATGGGACTCTTCAAAACAATTATTACATTGTGTGGTTGGGTTTATAATGGACACAGACATAAAATATGTAACAATATTAACAGTAGGAAAAGTAGAGATATTGTTAAAAGGTTCTAGTATTTTACTTCAAGTAGTTCAATATTAACTCTAGACTATTATAAGTTAAAGTTAAGTTGCATATTGTAATCACTACAGCAACCACTAAAAATAGAACAAACAAATATAGCAAAAAAGCCAAGAGAAGAATTACAATGTAACACTAAAAAAATTAACACTACAGGGGCTGGGTGCAGTGGCTCATGCCTGTAGTCCCAGCACTTTGGGAAGCCAAGGCAGGAGGATCACCTGAGGTCAGGAGTTTGAGACCAGCCTGGCCAACACGGTGAAACCCCCCTTTCTACCCAAAATACAAAAATTAGCTGGGTGTAGTGGCACATGCCTGTAATCCCAGCTACTTGGGAGGCTGAGTAGGAAAATCACTTGAACCCAGGAGGTGGAAGTTGCAGTGAGCCAAGATCGTGCCACTGCACTGCAGCCTAGGTGACAGAGCAAGACTCCATCTCAAAAAAAAAAAAAAAAAAAAAAATTAACACTACAAAAGGCAGGAAGAGAGGAACTGTGGAATAAAGCAACAGGTCAGACAAATAAACAAATGGCAAGCTTAAATATAACCAAATCAATCATTTTATGATAATTGAAAACGAAGCAAAAGATAATTAAGTAGAAACTGACATATTAATATGTGTTCATTCCATATACATATATTATCTCTTTAGTTCCTTTTAAAAAGTGTTTTATATTTTTTAGTGTACAGATTTAGCAAAAATTTTGATAAATTTATCTCCATGTAGTTCATATTTTAGGAATGTATTATAAGTCCAATTGTACTTTTTGTTTTGCTGTTTTGTTCATTGCTCACATATAGAAATACGATACATTTTTATGTATTGAACTTTCATCCTGTGACCTCGATAGATCTATTTATTAGTTCTAGTAAGTTTCTGTAGTCTTCTTAGGATCTTCTGTACATGTGGTCATACAATCTGAATAAATATAGATGCAATCTGTGAATAAATACAGTTTTACTTCTTCCTTTCCAGTTTGTTAGTCTTTTTGTTTGTTTGTTTTTGTGAGATGGAGTCTTGCTCAGTTGCCAGGCTGGAGTGCAGTGGTGCGATCTTGGCTCACTGCAACCTTCAACTCCCTGGTTCAAACGATTCTTCTGCCTCAGCCTCCCAGGTAACTGGGATTACAGGCACTTGCCACCATGCCCAGCTAATTTTTGTGTTTTTAGTAGAGATGGGGTTTCACCATGTTGGCCAAGATGGTCTTGATCTCCTGACCTCATGATCTGCCCACCTCAGCCTCCCAAAGTGCTGGGATTATAGGTGTGAGCCACTGCGCCTGGCCCCAGTTTGTTAGTCTTTTGTGTTACTTATTTATTTGGCCTTATTGCCCTGGTTCCAACCTCCAGGACAATGCTGAATAAAAATTATGGGAGCAGACACCTGTGCCTTGTACCTACTCTTAGGTGAGGATGAGGACGAGCATTTTTATTTTTCACTCTCTATATTTTTGTGTTCTTTGAGTTTTTCCCATTAGAATATATACACATCAGTTCTTAAAAAATCCTTCTCACATATTTCCTAGCTCTAACCATAGGCAAGTTATTCAACCTCTTTGAGAGGCATTTTCCTTATCTGTATAATAGGATTAATGCTATAATAGGTATATATGATTATATACGTAATGATACAATTA
Organism: Macaca mulatta; assembly: GCF_049350105.2. Lineage (NCBI taxonomy): Eukaryota > Metazoa > Chordata > Mammalia > Primates > Cercopithecidae > Macaca > Macaca mulatta. The sequence goes on along the minus strand of NC_133414.1, from coordinate 24,414,072 downwards.
TTACCAATACTTTCATTTCATAGATAAAAATACCATCACATTCCTCAAAGAATTACAAATTTAATAAAATCACAATGCCTGCCACCTAGTAGGTGCTTCCATCCCTTTTCCTAATTAAAAAAAGACAGGTAAAATATCAGATAGGCGAGAATATGTGGCATATCAGATAAACCCTGTGGTTTGTCACTTTCTACCTGTGTGACATAAGGCAAATTAAGTAACATTTCTGGTTTCAGTTCCCCTTTTAAACAGGATAAAATGTTTGCTATACAGTGTTACTAGCATTTTGCATCACAAATGTAATTATAGGGGATCACATATGGGATCCACAAATCAAAGGCAGGTAGGTCCACATGACTGGGAACATGCTTGTGCCATCTCTGCTCTTTTATATTGTACTTCATTTTCCCAGTGCTGTATAGTCAAACTGAGTTCTGGCTTTTTAGAAAAAATTTAACAATTGGATAGTTTGAAACATAATACAAAGTTATTACTCTATTGTACTCCTTCAATATGTTCCTATCTCTGGATCTCTAAGAGGTACTTCAAGCAGATTTCTGTTATTAGAATTTACTTAATTTACTAAATATTAAAGTAGGGATACTGGATCTGAAATCTGTTTATTACTGTTTCACTAAGGAGTTAGTGGCTAAAGACACCAGACACATTCAGAAGCGATCTGGACCACTCAAGTCAATTAAATGGTTTTCAATAAACTGCTAGATGAGTTTTTGTAACCAAGAGATCCTAGAAGGCACAGATATTCTTAAAGTTTGATTCTTAAGGGGCTTATTAGCAACTGTGGACATTTAACTCCAATATTATTAAAATGTATATAGAAGGTAAATTATGCTTCTGCTTTATCCCAGAGAAAACCATAATGAAGGTTAAAAGACTCACCCTAGGGGTTTTAGGAAATCAAGAGGAAGATCATAGACAAGAATTTAAAAATCTTAAGTTTGATAAACCAGAAGGCTTTTAAAATTAGTTTATAATGGTCCCTACAATTAGCCTGATTTAAACAGGCCAATAACCTTTATGTAGCAATAAGCAAATTAATCCATTACACTTAATACACATTAAATATAATAAAATTTCATTTTAAACATTTGGGAGAGATACATTTCCTCATAGAGAGTCAAATGAATGAAACTAAATACCTTAGTTTCTAGGATCTTAATAAGATGGTCCAATCCTTGATTGTCTCTTAGCATTGTTCGAGACTCCTTATCATTTGTAATAACACCTAAGGTTTTGAGAGCCAACAACTGAATCACTGGATATTCTGACTTCAAGAGCTCTAAGATAGGAGGTATTGCATTTAGTTCTTGAAGTGTAGTTCGACACTGAAAATCCTGCCGCAAAATACAGATAATCAAAACAATATTTTTTTAAGCAAAATACATTCTCAAGAATGGAGAAATTCTGTTTTCTAACACAAGAACATAAGTTACAATTTTCCCATCTTTTACTCCAGATTCCCTTCCAAAATAACTCACAAAAATAAGAAATCTTTCCATTGACAACACCAAAATTTATTTTAACTGTAATATGTAGATATTGTCTACAACAAAATATACATGGTCTATGTCTTTTGTAGTATCTATTGTTTATTAGACAGCAAATTCTGATTACTCTAAACAGCATTATAATAAAATCTATGCATAATAAAATTCTTTTCACACTTGGATACACTGCTTCAAATAGTAATTAATACAATGATATGGCATTGATTCCTTATTATCTCATTCAAATGGATTCTTTATGAAATACTTATTAGCATGCAGTACTGTTGACAGGCCCTCTGCATGCAAATTTAAAGCAGGTTTATTCAGATACATGACCTTTATTTAAGACATTTACACAATCAAGAGGTCATTGTAATCCAGACAATTGTTGTGCTTGTATGTCTGTGATTCTGTGTGAGTGAAGAAGTGGGTGGTTGGGGGAGCTTAAGAAAACAAGCCAAGAAGCCATGAAAAGCTCCCAAACTCTTTTAAGACATGACACCTTTAATCAAAACATTTATAAATAATCAAAACATATATAAAATATACTATTTTATATTTACACTATTTTTTATATTTTACTATTTTACTATATGTATTTATAAGGCAGAAAAGACTCCAATTGTAGCTTAGCTTTCCCCTGTCCATCCTTCAGTTGATCACTAATATTCAGCTTCCTTTAGACACAATTGTAGGTTGCTTTTTGTCATGGATTGAATTGTATCCCTCCAAAATAAGTGTTGCAGTCCTAACCCCAGTACCTCATAATGTGACCTTATTGAAAACAGGGTCATTGCAGATGTAATTAGTTAAGATGAGGTCGTCCTGGAGTAAGGTGGGCCTTTAGTGGTGTCCTTGTACAATTAGTGTCCTTAGGAGAGAGAGATGACAGAGGGAGAGCTTGCTGGAATGCAACCACAAGCCAAGGGATGCCACCAATGGATGGCCACTACATGAAGATGGGAAGAGGAGAGGAAGGGTCTTATGTAGTCTCAGCAGGGATGTGGTCCTACTGACACCTTGATTTTGGACTTCTGGCCTCCAGAACTGTGACTGTTTGTAGTTTTAAGCCACCTAGTTTGTAGTACTTTGTTACAGCAGCCCGAGGAAACTAATACACATTTTTAAGCCAGTACTGCTGTTAAGAACCGTGGAGGTAATTATTTTTATTTCTTCTTGATTAAAACAATAGGGAAATATTGCTGTAAGGAGTCTTTGGATTTAAAACACAAATATGCTTACAGGAATATTTAATCAAATGATGTAAAGCCAAAGTAATGGGAGAAGGGAAAAGAGGGACTAAGCTTCCTCTTTAGGATGTCTTTTTTAGGGAGGGAGGAGGAGTGGCAACTGCATGCTGGGCCAGGAATTTTGCTTTTGCTGCCTTTTGACATGAGCCTGTTTGTCTCTCTCTGCCTGGATACGTTGCCTCTCCATTAATCCTCTTCTTCACTCTCGTTTTGGTATCTCCTCATTTCTTACTCTATTGATGGCCATTTAAAATTTGTGTCTTTCCAATTTCCGGTGATCTAAAGTTCATCAAATGTGCATGATAATTGTTAAGGAATCTAAGCAGCAGAGAAGGCTGTTCAAAGTATCAGGAAGCTGACCTGCTGTGGGCGTTAGGGTGTGTGTGTGTGTGTGTGTGTGTGTGTGTGTGTGTTCCCGGGGTGGGGGTTCAAAGGACAGGACTGTAGGGGAGGGGAAGGTTGACAGTTTATTTCCATGACAAAGGAAAACAGCACAGTGAGGTGGCGTCTTGCTATTGTGGACAATGAATTCTGTTCTGCACACTCAGATCATTAGATTTTTAGCAACAAATAAGCCTAAACCAAAATCTCAGTACATTGAATAGGGTATATATTACATCCGATGTGCTTAGACCACCAGGGTTCAATCAATAGTAACTGCCCAGGTTCCGCATATTAGATTTCTTGTTTCAAAAGAAGTACATTTTATTTGCATGCCATTCTATTCTTTAAAAATAGAAATACATTTCCAAAATACTTTTTCATAGGAAACAATGACTTATGTGAAAATTGAAAGATATCTACATTAAGCTTCCATTATTTTTTTTCTCTGAATGATAAATACCAGTAAAAAGAAGATCTAATGATGCAAAACTGGTGAGTTTTTAAAAGCTTTTTTCTATTTTTAATGGGAAAATAAATTCTAAAATCAGCTTTCGTCAGAACACTTTTTAGAAATTAATCTTACCTGCACCAAGTTGTAAATGCATTCCATAGAATTCTTCTTTACATCCGGGTCTGGGCTACTCAGTAGTCTGATGAGTGGCTCTAATCCCCCATGTTCAAATATTTGCACTTTACTGGTGTACTCTGCAGACATGTTTGCTAGACAAAGGCTAGCAAACTCATGGATAACTACTTCTTCTGTGTATCAAAAATAAATAACACAAGTATGCCAACTGCTTATTATTCAGTCACTACTTTAAAATATGCTTTGGAAACCAAAGCTCTGCAAATTGTATCTTGCTTATAGCTCACCTTTTTTATAAACTCAAAATTGAGTTGTGGTTTGAGAGATTTTAATAACACTTCACAATAGCTCATGAATGATTTTCAATATATAGTTTGATCAACTGTAAAAAAACCAGTTCCATTTTTTAAAACAGATATAGAATGCAAAGTTACCTTCTGGAGCGAGCTGGGCAATGACAGAATTCATGACATCTAACTCCCTTAACAATTTTTTAACATCATCTACAAAGGAAGAAACAGAATATTGATGTTTATTGATAATAATAATAGGCCGGGTATGGTGGTTCATGACTGTAATCCCAGCATTTTGGAAGGCTGAGGCAGGTGAATCACTTGAGGTCAGGAGTTCAAGACCAGCGTGGCCAACATGGTGAAACCCCTACCTTATTAAAAATACAAAAATTGGCCAGGTATGGTAGCTTGTACCTGTAATCCCAGCTACTTGGGAGGCTGAGGCAGGAGAATCGCTAGAACCTGGGAGGCAGAGGTTGCAGTAAGCTGAGATCACGCCACTGAAATCTAGCCTGGGCAACGGAGTGAGACCCTGTCTCAAAATAATAATGATAATGGCAGTATCTACTGAACACTCCCTTATGAGACAGGTAATATTATTATCTCATTTTACAGATGAGGAAATTGAGGCTCAAAACCACACAGCAAGTGGTGGGGCAGGTTTCTTGCCTAGGTGGGGCCAACCCAACACATTCTGTAGCCTGCTGTATTCCTCAATCCTGAGCTGTACTTCCTTCTAAGACACTAGAAACAATAACCATAAAAGTGCAAAATGTGCCTAGAACACATATCAGAAGAGTTGAGTTACTGTGTCCTACATTCATTTATTATGTAATAGTAATCTTTGTGTGTGTGTGTTTTGCTGGGAGGGTATTTTTAAATTCTGATTTTAATAAATCTTGTACAGAATGCAAATAAGAATTATCCAGCCTATTTCAAGTAATACATCTTGATTGCTTACATTCAATTTGATTATTAGAAATGCCAAAAATGCTTAAAAATAAGTATATTGACTGTTGTAAAGTACATTTTATACTATTTTTGTCAGCCTAATTAAAGCTAGACAGGTATGCCTGTGTGCAGGGCTCTACCCTCAGTGCCACTACTAACCACCTGCATGACTTTGGGCAAATAAACGAATGCTTTGAGGTATCTATCCTACTTTTAAGATAAAGAGTTGCATAAGAGGTATTACAAAGCTTTGTGTGTGTGTTTGTTTTGAGACAGGGTTTCACTCTGTCACCCAGGCTGGGGTGCAGTGGTGTGACCATGGCTCACTGCAGCCTCAGTCTCCTGGGCTCAAGCAATCCTCCCACCTCAGCCTCCCAAAGTGCTGGGATTACAGGCGTGAGCCACCATGCCTGGCCACAAAATATTTTTGTTTCTCAGATTCCATGGTATGTAAATAGAATAAAACATAAGAAATTAAAAAAAAACTTCCCTTTTTTGGTTATAATTTTCCTTTTTTGTTTTTGGTTAAACATTCAATGTGATACTAATATAGAATTGTTACACAGATAATCCTTGTGATAAATTTAGGAGAGCCCATAATTCAATTGAGTACTGCCTTATTTTAACTTCTCTATGCCTCTGTTAGCTCAGATGTAAAGGAAATAATAATAGTACCTACTTCACAGGGCTGTTAGATAGGATTAAATGATTTAATATATCAGTAGCACTTAGCACAGTGCCTGGTCCCTTGTCAGTGCATGTAAGTGTTATCTAGTATTATTATCATAGTCTAAGTCGGTGGGACATGCACTCCGCCATGACTGTCCTCATCCTGTTGCTATCTCGGGAAACACTCCCAGACTGCAGCCTTAGAGCACAACTACCATCAGAGCTCCCAAAGTCACTGCCTTCCACTGACTCCTCGCAGAGGGCCCCAGCAAAAGGAGTCTCTAGCTGAGGCTGTAATGGCACAGACGCCACATAAAACCGCCCTTCCACGTCTCTCCCCAACTTCCACTCATAACTGTCCCTGAACACACTCATACCACAAATCCCTGCTGGACATGGAATAAGGAGGCCTCACTGTCATCACACGGGGTCCAGGGAAAATGGCGAGCAGCGGGTAGGCAGGAAAGCTAGGAAAGAATTCGTGCTTGTGTTTTGCTGAGATTATCATAAGATGGGAAAGTATAATGATTTTAGCTACGTACCATGATAGGCATATGTTTATTCATAGCTACCTACGTTTAATGTTAGAATTCAGTCTCCACTAAGAGTGTCATTTAAAATTTGTTATGAGTTACAGGGCTTTTGGTGACTGACTCAAAAACTACCATTAGAAAATGACAAGGAAAACATATCCTGTTCATAAGTCAGAGACTGCCTTTATTGGCATGGTGGTCAAACTGATATTCTAATGGACCTAATAGTGTCTTTTAACTAATATTATTATACCGTCATATCATATGATACTAATATGTTATTTAATATATAATGTATAATTACATATTAATATATTATACTAATGATACATAATATAATTGATATTAATTGTATTCTTGATATTAATCACATAATGTTAATCATGTACACGATTAATATTACATAGTATATATTATATATTAATAGAATAATAATATGACATATATGATTCCAAGCAAGTAATAGGTCTAAGAAGTAAATGCACTTTTTAAAATTTATTCTTTTGAGACAGTCTCACTCTGTCGCCCGGGCTGGAGTACAGTGGCGCGATCTCAACTCACTGCAACCTCCACCTCCTGAGTTCAAGTGATTCTCCTGCCTCAGCCTCCCGAGTAGCTGGGATTACAGGCACCTGCCAAATATGCCCGGCTAATTTTTGTATTTTTAGTAGAGACAGGGTTTCACCATGTTGGTCAGGCTGGTCTCGAACTCCTGACCTCAAGTGATTCGCCTACCTTGGTAAATGCACATTTAAATTTATCTTTTGTAAAATATAGTTTGCAGTTTCAAAAAAATCAGTTTATCAAAACTCTTTAGGCTTTGTTCACTAAGAAATATATATGAAATGTAACATACATGTAGGCAGGCAAATTACATTACACTAAAGAAAAAAACTTTAAGAGAAAATGATTGCTATCTCAGCTTGTAGGACTACCTCACCAACTCTGAGAGGAGTTTTTGCATGGATGTGCTTGCACATATTTTCCTATTTTAAAATTATCCCTTAAAATATGAAATCACACATTTGCTGCATTATACTGATAAAACGTTTTTGTGAACATTAAAGTCAGTTTAAATAAAATTGAAACAAATTCCTTAATGTTAAATTTAAAAGAATGATAATGCATTACATGGGATTATTTGATTATTTTTTAAAGTTGATACTTACTATTAGAAGCCAGGATTCCAAATATCATAGTAGCATTTCTTCTTACAATTTTATCTTCATGGGTGAGTAGCTTAGTTAAAGGTTCCACAGCTCCAAGTTCAAGGAGGGTTGCTTTATTTTCCTCACCTGACATCACACATAAAACAAAATCATACATGGATATTATCGATCTCATCAGCATTCTGCCTTGTGCCATTCCAATTTATTTGCCATTTGCCTTTCACATTATTCTTGGCTTACACTCGTATTTCCCTCAGAATAAACTTAAAGGACAGGCATCCTGGACATTTCCTCCTCTTCCTTCCCCTGTTTACAAAGCTGGCTTCATCTTGTCTTCAGTTCTGAGCTCACACTGCACCTCCTTGGAGCAGTCCCCCACAATCACCCTATCTACTGTCACCACATCCAAGTCTTTCTTATCCCTCTTTATCCTGTTGTTTTTTTGTCATATCACTTAACAACCTCTGTGTTTTGCTTACCTACTCCATGATAACTCCCCATAAGGACAGATGCCCTTTCTGCCCTATTCTCTCATAACCTTAGCGCCTAGCACGGTGCCGGTCATGTAACAGAAACTCAACAAATACTTCCTTGCATAATTAATTAGTTCTAGCCCTTTTCTGTAGATTTGATAGAATTGTTTATAGATGTCATCACATTAATTTTATGTGCCAAAGCGACTGAGCTAAGGGATGCACAAATAGCTACTAAAACGTTTCTGGGTGTGTCTGTAACAGTGTTCCTGGAAGAGATTAGCATTTGAATCTCTAAACTGAGTAAAGACATGCACTCACCAGTGTGAGTGGGCAATATCCAATCTGTTGAGGGCTTGAGTAACAGAGAGTGTAAAAAGGAAAAATCCTCTCTCTTTTTGAGCTGGGACTTCCACCTTCTCTGGCCCTGGAACATTGGAGCTCCTGTTCTCAGGCCTCGGGACTCCAGGACTTTACAGCAGCTTTGGTTCTCTGGCCTTAGGACACAGACTGAATTACACCCCTGGCTCTCCTTATTCTCCAGCTTGCACATGGTATTGTCATGGGACTTCTCAGCCTCCACAATCATGTGAACCAATTCCCATTACAAATCTTTTCATATATTTCTACATATGTCCTATTGGTTCTCTTTCTCTAGAGAATCCTGACTAATACAATGCAAAAGATAACTGTAATAATAGAGAAAACTGAAATTGTGGAGGGGTGTTTATGGGAACTCTACTTCTCATTTCTCTTTTCTTTTTTTCTTGAGACAGGGTCTTGCTCTGTCACACAGGCTGGAGTGCAATGGCATGATCATGGCTCTCTGCAGTCTCAACCTCCTGGGCTCAAGTTATTCTCTCACCTCAGTCTCCTGAGTAGCTGGGGCTACAGGCAAACACCACCATGCCTAGCTAATTTTTTTTTCAACTTTTGTTTTGTAGAGATGGGGTCTCACTATGTTTCTCAGGCTGGTCTCAAACTCCTGGGCTCAAGTGATCCTCCTGCCTCAGCCTCCCGAAGTGCTGGGATTACAGGCTCCACAAGCCACTGTGTCTGGCCTCATTTTTCTATAAACCTAAAACTGCTTACGGAAAAAGTCTAGAATTTTTAAAAACAATATATTCTATAAGTTGTGAGAAAAATTCTGCAAATATATGTCTGATACAGAAATAAAGAATGTGTATCCAGAATATATAATTTCTAAAACTGAATAAGAAAACAAGCAAATTTTAAAATATATATGAACAAATGATTTGAACAGATACATCACCAAAGAGGATATACAATGATGATAAAGTACATTTTCTCTGCATCATTAGTCATTAGGGAAATGCAAATTAAAACCACAATGAGATACCACTTCACAGCCACAAAGATTACTATAATCAAAAAGATGAACAGCAACAAGTGCCAGCTAGTGTAGAGCGAAATTAGAACCCTCATATATTGCTGGTGAGAATATAAAACGTACAAATCACTTTGGAAAATGGTTTAGCAGTTTCTTAAAATGTTGATGTACACCTACCATATGACCCAGGCAAACTGTGGTAAATCTATATAATGGAATAGCAATAAAAAGAAATGCTACAATATGAATTAATCTCAAAATAATTAGGGTGCGTGAACAGAGCCAGATTATATCATCTTCTATAAATCAAATAGAGATAGTTCTACCTCTTTCTCTAATTTGTGAGAAAGTTTTTAACTACAAATTTTCTGGATGCCTTCTATTTCTTTTTCTTGCCTGATTGCATTGGCAAGAACCTCCCATACAATGTTGAATAAAGACATCCTTCTCTTGCTCCTGATCTTAGGGGAAAAGCATTCAGTTTTTTACCATTAAGTGTGATGTAAGGCATAGGGTTTTTTTGTAGATATCTTTTATTAGGCAGAGAAAGTTTATATCTATTCCTACTTTGCAGACATATTTTATCAGGAGTGGATGTTGGATTTTGCCAAAAAGGTTGTTTTGCATGTATTAAGAGGATCATATGGTTTTTCTTTTTTCTTAAAAATTTTTTTTTTTCTTATTGCTGCTGTAATAACAAAACTAGTGGTTTAACAACAACACAAATTTATTATCTTATGGTTTGAAAGTCAGAAGCCTGATATATATCTCAGTAGGTGAAATTCAAAATGTTGGCAAGGCTATCTATGCTCCTTGGGAGCTAAGCTCTATGGCAGAATCCATTTCCTTTTCTTTTCCAGGTAGCATGCCTTGGTTACTGAGTCCCTTTCATCTTCAAAGCCAGAAATCACACCCTTCTGACCTCTGTTTCCACCATCATATTGTCTCCAATTCTGTCTCTCTTGCCTTCTTCTTTCACCAATAAGGGCCTTTGTGATTGTGTTGGCCCAACCTAGATAATCCAAGGTAATCTCCTCATCTCAAAGAGAGTTGATTAGCAACCTTAATTCTATCAGCATTCTTATTTCTCCTTTGTCATGTAACACACTATTTTCATAGCTTCCAGGGATTCTGATGTAGATACTTTGGGGTTATTTTTCTACCTACCACACATGGTAAAATACCTTGAGTGATTTTCAGTTATTAAACCAATCTTGCAATCTGGGAATAAGAGTCATGTAGTCATGATGTGTTAGCTTTCTTTATACATTGCTGAATTTAATTTGCTAACATTTTGTTTAGAATTTTTACATCTATGTTAATAAGGCATATTGACTTGCAGATTTCTTTCTTGCCTTTTTCTGTTTGGGTCTTTATACAGTAGTGGTGGCTTCACAGAATGAATTGGGAAGTATGCCATCCTTTTCAATTTTCTGAAAGTATTTGTGTGTAATTGGTATTATTTCTTCCTTAAATGTTTGGTAGACTTCACCAGTAAAATCATCTGGACCTGGAGTTTTGTTTGTGAGAAAGTTTTTAACTACAAATTTCAGTTTTTGTAATATAGAGCTATTCAAACTGTCTTTTTCTTAGTGAGCTTGGAAATTTATATCTTGAAATAAACTTGTCCACTTAATCTAAGTTGTGGCATTTATTGGTATTAATTTATTGATAATATTCCTTTTATCCTGTTCATATCTGTAGGATCTCTAGTGATGTCCCTTCTCCCACTCCTGATACGGATAATTTGTCTTCTCTCTTATTTTGTCTATCAATCCATTTAGAGGTTTATCATTCTTACTGATCTCAAAAAGCAGCTTTTCATTTTTATGGCTCATCAATTTTTTTTGTTATCTATTTCACTGATTTATACTGAGATATCTATTACATCCTTATTACTAACTTTTGGTTTGTTTTTTGTTTTTGTTTTGAGACGGAGTCTCACTCTATTGCCAGGCTGGAGTGCTGTGGCATGATCTCGGCTCACTGCAACCTCTGCCTCCCAGGTTCAAGAGATTCCCCTGCCTCAGCCTCCCAAGTAGCTGGGACTACAGACGCGCACCACCACGCCTGGCTAATTTTCTGTATTTCAGTAGGGATGAGGTTTCACCTTGTTGGTCAGTATGGTCTCAATGTCCTAACCCCATGATCTGCTCACCTCAGCCTCTCAAAGTTCCAGGATTACAGGCAAGAGCCACTGCACCCAGCCTTGTTCTTCTTTTTCTAGTTTCTTAAGATAGAAGTTGAGGTTATTGGTTTGAGACTTTCCTTGTTTTCCAGTATAGGCATTTAGTGCAATCAACTTCTCTCTAAATACTTTTAGTGGCATCCTTTACTGTGTTTTAATTTTCAATTATGATTTTTGTTTTGATTTCTTCTTTGATTTGTGAGTCATTTAAAAGTATGTTATTTATTTTCTAACTACTTAACAATTATCCAGAGTTTTCTACATTATTGATTTCTAAGTCCACTGTGGTATGAAAATATATTTTGTGTTATTGGAATCACTTAAAATTTATTGAGGCTTATTTTATGGCCCAGAATATGATCTATTTGGATAAATGTTCTGTATGCACTTGAAAAAAAATGTGTACTCTACTGCTCTTAAAGTGTTCTATAAATATTAATTAGGTTAAATTCATTGATATTGTCAAATCCTTTATATACTTATATATTTTCTGTCTACTTGTTCTTTCATTTATTGAGAGGAGTATTTAAATCTCCAGCTCTAATTGTGGATATCTATTTCTCCTTGCATTATTAGCTCCATGTATTTTGAAGATCTCATATTTGGTACATAACTGTTTAAGATTTTTCGACCCAGGAAGCACAAAGGGTCAAGGAATTCCCTTTCCTAGTAAAGATAAGCTGTGACAGATGGTACCTTGAAAATCGGGACACTCCCACCCTAATACTGCACTTTTCCAACAGTGGTAGCAAATGGCACACCAGGAGATTATATCCCGTGCCTGGCTCATAGGGTCCCACACCCACGGAGCCTCACTCACTGCTAGCACAGCAGTCTGAGATCGAACTGCAAGGTGATAGCATGCCTGGGGAAGGGGCCATTGCTGAGGCTTGAGTCGGTAAACAGAGCAGACCGGAAGCTCCAACTGGGTGGAGCCCACCACAACTCAAGGAAGCCTGCCTGCCTCTGTAGACTCCACCTCTGGAGGCAGGGCATAGCTGAACAAAAGGCAGTAGAAACTTCTACAGACTTAAATGTCCCTGTCTGACAGCTTTGAAGAGAGTAGTGGTTCTCCTAGCACAGAGTTTGAGATCTGAGAATGGACAGACTGCCTCCTCAAGTGGGTCCCTTACTGCCAAGTAGCCTAACTGGGAGACACCTGCCAGTAGGGGCCGACTGACACCTCATACAGCCAGGTGCCTCTCTGAGATGAAGCTTTCAGAAGAAGGATCAGACAGCAACATTTGCTGTTCTGCAGTATTTGCTGTTCTGCAACCTCCGCTGGTGATACCCAGGCAAACAGGGTCTGGAGTGGACCTCCAGCAAACTCCAACAGACCTGCAGCTGAGGGTCCTGACTGTCAGAAGGAAAACTAACAAATAGAAAGGACATCCACACCAAAACCCCATCTGTATGTCACCATCATCTAAGACCAAAGGTAGATAAAACCACAAAGATAGGGAGAAACCAGAGCAGAAAAGCTGAAAATTCTAAAAATCAGAGTGCCTCTTCTCCTCCAAAGGAATGCAGCTCCTCACCAGCAACAGAACAAAGCTGGACAGAGAATGACTTTGACGAGTTGAGAGAAGAAGGCTTCAGGTGATCAGTAATAACAAACTTCTCCGAGCTAAAGGAGGCTGTTCGAACCCATCACAAAGAAGCTAAAAACCTTGAAAAAAGAGTAGACAAATGACTACCTAGAATAAACAGTGTAGAGAAGTCCTTAAATCACCCAACGGAGCTGACAACCATGGCACGAGAACTACGTGATGCATGTACAAGCTTCAGTAGCTGATTTCATCAACTGGAAGAAAGGTTATCAGTCATTGAAGGTCAAATGAATGAAATGAAGCAAGAAAAGAAGTTTAGAGAAAAAAGAGTGAAAAAACAAACAAACAAACAAAGCCTCCAAGAAATATGGGACAATGTGAATAGACCAAATCTACATCTGATTGGCACACCTGAAAGGGACGGGGAGAATGGAACCAACTTGGAAAACACTCTTCAGGATATTATCCAGGAGAACTTCCCTAACCTAGTGAGGCAGGCCAACATTCAAATTTAGGAAATGCAGAGAATGCCACAATGATACTCCTCAAGAAGAGCAATTCCAAGACACATAATTGTCAGATTCACCAAGGTTGAAATGAAGGAAAAAATATTAAGGGCAGCCAGAGAGAAAGGTGGGGTTACCCACAAAGGGAAACCCATCAGACTAACAGCAAATCTCTTGAGAGAAACTCTACAAGCCAGAAGAGAGTGGGGGCTAATATTCAACATTCTTAAAGAATTTTCAACCCAGAATTTTCTATCCAGTCAAACTAAGCTTCATAAGTGAAGGAGAAATAAAATCCTCTACAGACAAGCAAATGCTGGGAGATTTTGTCACCACCAGGCCTGCCTTACAAGAGCTCCTGAAGGAAGCACTAAACATGGAAAGGAACAACCTGTACCAGCCACTGCAAAAACATGCCAAATTGTAAAGACCATCAATGCTAGGAAGAGATTGCATCAACTAATGAGCTAAATAACCAGCTAACATCATAATGACAGGATCAAGTTCACACAAAACAATATTAACCTTAAATGTAAATGGGCTAAATGCTCCAATTAAAAGACACAGACTGGCAAATTGGATAAAGAGTCAAGACCCATCAGTGTGCTGTATTCAGGAGACCCATCTCATGTGCAGAGACACACATAGGCTCAAAATAAAGGGATGGAAGAAGATCTACCAAGCAAATGGAAAACAAAAAAAGAGGGGAGTTGCAATCCTAGTCTCTGATAAAACAGACTTTAAACCAACAAAGATCAAAAGACACAAAGAAGGCTATTACATAATGGTGAAGGGATCAATTCAACAAGAAGAGCTAACTATCCTAAATATATATGCACCCAATACAGGAGGACCCAGATTCATAAGGCAAGTCCTTAGAGACTTAGAAAGAGACTTAGACTCCCACACAATAATAATAGGAGACTTTAACACCCCACTGTCAACATTAGACAGATCAATGAGAAAGAAAGTTAACAAGGATATCCAGGAATTGAACTCAACTCTGCACCAAGCGGACCTAAGAGACATCTACAGAACTCTCCACCCCAAATCAACAGAATATATATTCTTCTCAGCGCCACATCACACTTATTCCAAAATTGACCACATAGTTGGTAGTATAGCACTCCTCAGCAAATGTAAAAGAACAGAAATTAAACAAACCGTCTTTCAGACCACAGTGCAATCAAACTAGAACTCAGGATTAAGAAACTCACTCAAAACCACTCAACTACATGGAAACTGAATGATCTGCCCCTGAATTACTACTGGATACATAATGAAATGAAGGCAGAAATAAAGATGTTCTTTGAAACCAATGAGAACAAAGACACAACATACCAGAATCTCTGGGACACATTTAAAGCAGTGTGTAGGGGAAATTTATAGCACTAAATGCCCACATGGGAAAGCAGGAAAGATCTAAAATCGACACCCTAACATCACAATTAAAATAACTAGAGAAGCAAGAGAATTCAAAAGCTAGCAGAAGTCAAGAAATAACTTAAGATCAGAGCAGAACTGAAGGAGATAGAGACACAAAAAACCCTCCAAAAAATCAATGAATCCAGGAGCTGCTGTTTTGAAAAGATCAAAAAATTGATGGACTGCTAGCAAGAATAATAAAGAAGAAAAGAGAGAAGAATCAAATAGATGCAATAAAAATGATAAAGGGGATATTACCACCCATCCCACAGAAATACACACTATCATCAGAGAATACTATAAACACCTCTATGTAAATAAACTAGAAAATCTAGAAGAAATGGATAAAATCCTGGACACATACACCCTCCCAAGACTAAACCAGGAAGAAGTTGAATCCCTGAATAGACCAATAATAGGTTCTGAAATTGATGCAATAATTAATAGCCTACCAAACAAAAAAAGTCCAGGACCAGATGGATTCACAGCTGAATTCCACCAGAGGTACAAAGAGGAACTGGTACCATTCCTTCTGAAACCATTCCAAACGATAGAAAAAGAAGGAATCCTCCCTAACTCATTTTATGAGGCCCACATCATCCTGATACCAAAGCCTGGTAGAGACACAACAAAAAAGAGAATTTTAGACCAATATCCCCGATGAACATTGATGCAAAAATTCTCAATAAAATACTGGCAAACCAAATCCAGCAGCACATCAAAAAGCTTATCCACCATGATCAAGTTGGCTTCATCCCTGGGATGCAAGTCTGGTTCAACATAAACAAATCAATAAACGTAATCCAGCATGTAAACAGAACCAAAGACAAAAACCACATGATTATCTCCATAGATGCAGAAAAGGCCTTTGAGAAAATTCAACAGCCCTTCATGCTAAAAACTCTCAATAAACTAGGTATTGATGGGACATATCTCAAAATAATAAGAGATATTTATGACAAACCCACAGCCAATATCATATTGAATGGGCAAAAACTGGAAGTATTCCCTTTGAAAACTGGCACAAGACAGGAATGCCCTCTTTCACCACTCCTATTCGATATAGTATTGGAAGTTCTGTTCAGGGTAATCAGACAAGAGAAAGAAATAAAGGGTATTCATTTAAGAAAAGAGGAAGTCAAATTGTCCCTGTTTGCAGATGACATGATTGTATATTTAGAAAACCCCATCGTCTCAGCCCAAAATCTCCTTAAGCTATAAGCAACTTCAGCAGTCTCAGGATACAAAATCAATGTACAAAAATCGCAAGCATTCCTATACACCAATAACAGACAGAGAGCCAAATCATGAGTGAACTCCCATTCACAATTGCTTCAAAGAGAATAAAATACCTAGGAATCCAACTTACAAGGGATGTGAAGGAGAACTCCTTGAAGGAGAACTACAAACCACTGCTCAACGAAATAAAAGAGAACACAAACAAATGGAAGAACATTCCATGCTCATGGATAAGAAGAATTAATATTGTGAAAATGGTCATACTGCCTAAGGTAATTTACAGATTCAATTCCATCCCTATCAAGCTACCAATGACTTTCTTCACAGAACTGGAAAAAACTACTTTAAAGTTCATATGGAACCAAAAAAGAGCCTGCATTGCCAAGACAATCCTAAGCCAAAAGAACAAAGCTGGAGGCATCACACTCCCTGACTTCAAACTATATTACAAGGCTACAGTAACCAAAACAGCATGGTACTGGTACCAAAACAGAGATATAGACCAATGGAACAGAATAGAGCCCCCACGAATAATACCACACATCTACAACCATCAGATCTTTGACAAACCTGACCAAAAAAAGCAATGGGGAAAGGATTCCCTATTTAATAAATGGTGCTGAGAAAACTGGCTAGCCATATGTAGAAAGCTGAAACTGGATCCCTTCCTTACATCTCATACAAAAATTAATTCAAGATGGGTTAATGACTTAAATGTTAGGCCTAAAACTATAAAGTGCAGTTCTTGAAGGTGACATGTGGTGTACTCTTGCTTTTTATCCAGTATACCAATTTCTCCCTGTTAAGGTATTTAGGACATTTATATTTAATTTGATTTTTGATATGGTTAGGTTTAAATCCACCATCTCGTTATTTGTTTTTTATATGCCCCATTTTTCCATGTTTTCTTTTTTCTTCATATTCTGCCTTCTTTTCTATGTATTCTAGGAATATTACTTATTCCATTTTATTTCATTTTCTTATTTACTATTATCCTTTATTTTGTTATTTTAGTGGTTTCATTAGGGTTGCAGTATACATCTTTAACATATCACAGTCTACTTTCAAGTGCTATTAATGCACTTCACATATGAGATCCTAACAATAGTATACTTCCATTTTTTTCCCTTTCTGTCTTGGGGCTGGTGTTGCCATATATTTTGTTTATACATATGTTTCAAATTGCACAATATATGATTATTTTGTTTTAAAATAATAAATTTGCTTTTGAAGTGATTCAAATAACAAACAAAACATATATTTTGCCATTTCTAGCACTCTGTATTCTTTTTTGTAGATCCATATTTCCATCTAGTGTTATTTTCCTTCTGCCTAAAAGGCCTGTTTTTATTATAAGTAGTAGTGTAGATCTGCTGGAAATAAATTATTTTAGATTTTTTATGTTTTAAAAAAACTTCATTTCACCTAAGTTTTTGAAAGTTTTTTTCTGGATAGTAATTCTGGGTTGAAAGTTTTTATTTTTCTTTTATTCTTTAAAGATTGTTGCTCTATAGACTTCTCACTTGTGAAATTTCTGATGATAAATCATCCTTATTTATAATTTGTTATTTAATAACTATTGTCATCCTTATCTTTTTTGAATGTAACATGTTTTTACTGATTCTGGCTGCTTTTAAGATTTTCTCTTTATCACTGGTTTTAAGCAATTTGATTTTAATGTACTGCGGCATAGTTTGCTTCATATTCTTTGTACTTGGGTTTTGACAAACTTTTTGGATCCATGGACTTAGAGTTTTCATCAGACTTAGGGAAACTTTGGCCATTATTTCTTCAAATGCTTTTTCTGTCTCTGTCTCCCTTTTTCAGAGACTCCAATTACACATATAAGTTCATTAATCTTTTTATTCTGCAATGTCTAATCTGCCTTAATCAAAGCCTATGTATTTTTCATTTCAGACATTGAAGTTTTCATCTCTAGAAGTTGTATTCGGGTCTATCTTATAGCTTCCATGTTTTTACTTTCTAAACAGATAGAATACAGTTGTAATTAATCTTTCAATGTCTTTTCCTGCTAATTCTAACATGTGGGTCAATTTGATTTACTCATTGATTTATATCTTATGCATTTTTTTCTGCTTTTTTTCATGCCTCGTAATTTTTTTATTGGATGCAAGACATTGTGAATTTTACCTTCTTGGGCAATGGATATTTCTGTATTCTTAAGATTTTCTTCAGGGACAAATTAAGTTACTTGGAAGCAACCTGATCCTTTCAAGTCTTGCTTTTAATATTTACTAGGTGGTACTAGAACAGTGCGCAATCTAGGACTAATTATTTCTCATACTGAGGCAAGACTCCTCTGTGTATTCTACATAATGCTCCATGAATTCTGAGGTTTCTGCCTGACTGATGGAACAGGCGCGCTACTCCTAGCCCTCTGTGAGCACCAGGCACTGTTACCCCAATCCTTTGGCTGCCTCTTTGTCCAACTGTTTACCTCACATATACATGCTGCTCACTACTCTTCTAAATACAAGAATGGGACCCTTTACAGATCTCCTGAGTTCTCCCTCTGTGAAACTCATTCCTCTCCTTTACTCTGTTCTGAAAACTCTAAATGCCTTTATTTCTCTGGACTTTCATGTTTGTCTTCTTAACTCAGAGAGTTCCAGTGCTATGGCCAAAAAGCTCTCTGAAATCAAAAATCTGAGGCAATCATAGGGTTTACTTCCCTTGTTTCCTGCCTCTCAGTGGTCACTGCCCGTTATTGTCTGATGTTGATAGTCTTGTCAACTGTTATTTCATGTATCTGGTTTATTCCCTTCATTGTTTCCACCAATAGAGTAAGCCTACTCTACTTTCACATATTGGGTCTGTTTCATTCATTGTTTCAGGCAGTAGAGTGGTCCGTCTTGGCCAGAAGCCAAAGTCCTATCATATATTTTTTTTAATTTTAGAAAACACTACTGGTATAAAACATCAGATTTAAAATTATTTCTGTATTGATTTCATAGGAAATACATTCCTATCTATTTCTTCATGTCATGCAAAAAGAGATATATAATTAGATACATGTGACAGCCAGATGATGTATAATGACTCTATTAGACTGAAAGGGATTCATGCTGCCATAGATGCACAATCCAATATCTCCCTGAAATTTGACCCAGGATTCTACACCATCCATTCAAAAGATACAGTACCTTCCAGAAACACTCTGGTTTACATCTGGATCCTCAATGATAACCTGAGTGACAAAGCAAGGTGAGTATTGTACCCTTTGCTAATTGAATGATTTGTTGTTCTCTAATTCAATTTCCAACACAATATGTCAAATATCATTTATTTAAAACAAAATTGTCCCTATATTAGTTTGAAATGTTTTATTACAAAAATCAGTTTAGTTACATTAAACTCTCAATTAAATTAATATTCTCAATTAAACTGTCATGCAACATAATAAAAGTCTAATCTTACCATTTGTAGTAATATGAGCACTAAAATATAAGCATCTTGTATGTTTTTAAATCCTCTATGAATAAACCTTTCAATAGAACCTGATATGTAATGTTTACAGTGTTTAAATAAGCTTTGTTTTACAACATTAGTTTTACAGAAAAGTTACAAAAACAGTACATAGAGTTTGCACATACCTCAGACCTAGTTTCCCCTATTATTAACATTTGATGTTAGTATGGTACATTTTTTACAAGTAATGAACTAATATGAAGACACTATTATTAACTAAAGTACTTAGTTATTTGGATTTCCTTAGTTTTAACCTATCATCTTCTTTCTGTCCCAGCGTCCTATGTCATTAGTCATAATGCCTCCATTATGTGAATTTCTCAGACTTGGCTGTTGTGGATAGCCATGACAGTTTAGAGGAGCATCAGCTAGGTATTTTGTACCTGAACCGGGATTTGTCTGATTTTAAAAAGTCATTATTAGACTGGGGTTATGGATTTTTAAGAAAAATAACACAGAAATAAAGTGTCATTTTTATCACATGTCAAGGGCACTTATTATTAATAGGACTTATCACAGTTGGTGGGTTTTTTTTTTTTTGGTTGGTTGGTTGGTTGGTTTGTTTTTTGAGACAGGGTCTCTCTCTGTTGCCTAGGCTGGAGGGCAGTGGCACAATCTCAGTTCACTGCAACCTCTGCCTCTCAGGGTCAAGAGTCCTCCCACCTCAGGCTACTGAGTAGCTGGGACTGCAGACATGTGCCGTCACACATGACTTATGTTTTTATTTTTTGTAGAGGTGGGGTTTTGCCATGTTGCCAAGGCTGGTCTTGAACTCCTGGGCTCAAGTGATCCTCCCACCTCAGTCTCCCTAGTAGCTGGGACTACAATCATGCACCACCACACATGGCTAGTTTTTGTATTTTTTTTTTGTAGGGAGGGGACTTTGACACATTGCCAAGGCTGGTGTCAAACTCCTGGGCTCAAGTGATCCACCCACCTTGGCCTCCCAAAGTGCTAAGATTACAGACATTAGCCACCATGCCCAGATGGGTGGTGTTGATTTTGATCACCTAGCTGAGGTGTAGTGTTTGTCAGGTTTATCCATTATAAGCTTATTTTCCCCCAGTTCTATGTTGTACTGTTTGGATATAAATAACTCTGTGCACCTCCCACTCAAAGAGTGGGGAGTTATATTTCACCTTCTTGAAGTCAAGAGTGTCTACATAAACTTTTAGGAATCATTTGTCTCTTCTCTTCCATTTATTCATTCATTTATTTATATCAGTATGGACTGATGGATACTTATTTTCCACTTGGATTATAAGCCAGTACTACTTTACTTTGTTGTTCTAATTGTTCCAGCTTTGACTATTAGGAGTTCTTTTAGTTTCTGTGACATTTACAATTTCTAAAACCACAATGAAACTTTCAGAATGACTGTTCTACCCAGTGACTAAATTACTCCTTAAGATTAAGCTAGGCACTCAGGGAGAGAGATTGCTTTTAGGTAATGCATTAAATAATATTCTGGTTATCTGAAATAATTCATCTGACAGCAAATAAGTTAAAGACTAGGAAGAAAAGTGCCTAAGAGGTAGTAAATATTTTAAGAAATTAATGAAATGGAAAGATAAACTGAAAAAAGTCCAAACCTTTTAAAGCAAATTTATAAATGGCTTCACATGCTTTAGCCAAAATTTCCTCTTCTGGAGAACGAAGCATTAACACCACAGTGGCTGCTTTTTTGCTTTCAATCATTAATGGATCAAACTGAAAGGCAGAAAGAAAACTATCAGGTTCACATATGAGCTTTAAAAATCACATTAAAAATGAATAGGTCTTAAAACTTAGAGAGAATGTAATCTTGCAAAAAGGATGTGGTCACTGCCCAATAAGTGCACCACAAAGTTTTTCATTTAAAAAACATCAGCCGCTAGAGAAACAATTGTCAGCACTGGAATGCCTGGGGTATGGTGGGAAGAGCAAAATGTTTTGGAATCTGACAGGTCTAGTTTCTCAATTTAGCCATGTGGAATCAAATGAATTATGCTCCTAGAATGTCAATTTATTTTTCTGTTTGATGAGGATAATAGTACCTATCTCAAAGGTACTATCTCAAAGGAGCAAGGAAAGGAGTAGAGGCCATGTATGTAAAGCACTTAGCACGTCATCTGGCGCATGACAGATGTTTACCAAATGACATATTATAATGCTTATTCAATACACAAAATCCTTGAATACCTGTATATATTTTATTTCATGACCATCTCAATAATTAATACTTGCTTTCCAACCACTAGACTCTAGAAAAGCAGGAATTACATATGTAAAACAACAAAGCACTAGAAAAGAGCATATAACAAAATGTAAAATTGAATAAAACCTGGAACAGGGAAAATGATAATATAGTCTAAAGAAAAGTATAGGACTCTAGGAAGACCTGTGTCCTGAGAATTCATGTGTAATTGAAACGAAATGTGTAACTGAAATGAACTGTTGTTCATAGCACATAGAGGCTTTCTGTGGTCGAGGAGAAAGCAAATTATTACACTATTTTTCTTCCATTTCCAGAGACTAATGAAGGATGGAGTTCTCCTTAGGATAAGGGAAAAAAACTGTATTTCAAAGCTTTAGCTGGTTCTTTGTGTTGGCTTTCCTATATAGACATCTTACTATGTCATGGAATATTTTTAAGATTGTTTCGTTTTAGGTAGAGAATGCAGAAATACATTACTCTGATTACTCCAAGGAAACATAATTGTGTGAGTTTGGAAGAGTAAAGAAGAAAGAAGATGGCAAGAAACAATGACCTGAAAGGACATAGCCAGGATAAAACTTCCCTTTTGGAGAGAAATGGCTGCTGAATTTCAGAACAGCATTGCGTAACACCCAAAGTAAAGCTGCTGTTTTTCTATGGCTCCCTCTATACTAGAAGCTATAAGAGTTCCAAAAGTCTTGCCTGTTCTTAAACCTCTTAGACCCTTTTAGAGAAGACAAATCTTCAGTAAAATGTCAGTTGTGTACAACAGGTTGGTGGCACTTGTGTTTCTCGACATGATCCAATGAGAAAAGTTGGCTTCTAGCTGAGCCAAGAGCAATGGCTGGGATGCTGGCTGCAACACTGATCAGGAGACCTGAAGGCCCTGGAAATCCACAGAAATCTTAAGGAAGGACTTCTGAATGTAGTTAGGGTTTGGGGCTTGAGAACCATCTTCTTTAGGTCTTAAAAGGTAGCCCCAGAATTCCTGAGGACCTCACATCACCCAAGTGACACATGTGGCTCACTGACCACAGCTTTTTTCAATCTGAAAAGTTAGGAAGTTGGAGTATGATCTCTTCCAGATATAAAATTCTAGGATTTTATGAAGTGCAAAACATATGGCAGAGACAATAAATACTCTGATGAGAGTGGGGAAATTAATTTGAAACTGGGGTAAATAGAGAAAGCTCCATGGATGCTTCAGATATGATTTGAAGAACAGATAAAATGGGATGGATGGCGATAAGAAGGAAGGATATGCAAATGAGGAAAATAACACAAGATGGTTTAAAATGGAAATAAATGTTTATTTATGGTGGATAAAATATTAGCTTGACCAAACAGAAAATATACAACAAGAAGCAGAAATAATATTGAATAATAAGAAAAAAGACCTCAGCAAATGACCTTATACCTTTCCTTCTCCTGACTGTTTATGGAAGATAATCAACAAAGATCCAAGGGAAAAGGATTATGACTCCGGAAGGTTTATATCTGGCTAGGTTATCTTTCAGATGTTCGGGCATTCACAAACTCAAAAAGTGTATCAACCATACGCTCTTAAACAAATTGCTCAGGCAAAATCTCCAGCCAAAACTTGGGAGGACCAAAATATAAAAACAACAGTGGTAGATCAAAAAATGCAGTAAAATGTATTCTGCTGTTTAGCTTACTAAATGTTGCAGATGATGTTGTGAATCATAATACAATTCTTTTCTTTTCTTTCTTTTTTTTTTGAGATGGAGTCTCGCTCTGTTGCCCAGGCTAGAGTGCAATGGCGCGATCTCAGCTCACTGCAACCTCCGCCTCCTGGGTTCAAGCGATTCTCCCTGTCTCAGCCTCCTGAGTAGCTGGGATTACAGGTGTCTGATTTTTTGTATTTTTAGTAGAGATGGGGTTTTGCCATGTTGTCCAGGCTGGTCTCGAACTCCTGACCGCAGGGAATCCGCCCGCCTCAGCCTCCCAAAGTGCTGGGATTACAGGCATGAGCCAACTCGCCCGGCCAATGCAATTCTTAAGAAAGGATTCCTGAAGTGATAATGATTTATAAGGAAAAAAAAAACTAATAGCAGCTTGGAATTAAAACAGATTTTTTTTTTCAATAAAACAGGTAAAGAAAATTTTTGGTTTTTAAAAAAGAGGCATGTTGCCTAGCTATTTTTTATTTTTACATTAATAGAAAAAATGCAGGTTAAAATGTGTATTTAATAGATAGGCTACCAACAAGTAACCAAAGTTCCACACTGCCAGAAAGAAAGGGAAACAAAGGAAAATTGCTCAATTCAGAAAAGGGACAGAAAATACAAAAGAAATTACAAGATGAAAACATAGCAAAGAAAAACCACAACTTCAAATAGAATGATAGGAATAAAATCAAATATGTCAATGATCAAAATAAACATTACTAGGGTAAATAAATCCAACTAAGTCTGTTAGATTGGATTAAAAAGCAAAATCGACTCAGTTTGTTTGTGTTATTAGGTATTTCTTCCACTTGATCTTTAATTTTATTAAAGAATATTAATTCAGATCTCTCCAACTAAGATAAAGAACATTTCTAGCATCTCTAAAGGTTTCCTCACACTCCTTTCCTAAGCCACCCTGCCCCCATGAGAGAGAATCATTATTCTTTTATCTCTTCAGTTATTTAAAATAATCACTTAATTTTCCATTTTTGAACTTCATCTAAGGAATTATACAACATTCACTCCTTCTTATTTGTTTTCTTTAGCTCAGTGCAATACCTATTGCAGTTCTTTCACATTTTTGCTTATATAGCTAAGTCATATTTCTTATGGCTATATAATGTATTCCATTATATAAATATACCAGTTTGGGTTCTTTTCTTTCCAGTTTGAGGAAATCATAAATCACAATGAATATTCTTTTACATGTCTTTTTGTGGATATATACATTCATTTCTCTTGGGTATATATCTAGGAATGGAAGTGATGAGTCATAGGGTAGACATATATTTCCCTTTCATAGGTACTGTTGAACAGTTTTCCAAAGCGGTTTTATCAATTTACTTTCCCACCAGCTATGAATGAGAGTTCCAGTTGCTCTACATCCTCACCAATGCTTGGTATTATCAGTCTTTTTAATTTGCCTTTCCAAAGCTCTTCAATCTTAGTTTTAAGTCCATCTGCTTTTCATAGTTATTGCAGCTGGAGAAATGCCTGCTGCTACCTGCTACCTGCTACCACTATATCTAGACAGAAGAGAAGTGTTCTCATTACTTTTGAAAGTTCTCTCCTGTCTCTTTCGCTAATTCTGACTCAGTAGCATTCATCTATCATTCAGCTTTGTCTTCTGCTATTATGCTTGAGAACCCATTAATTTTTCTCTATCTGCCTATAGATTGGTTTCCTACAGCACCCACAGTGTACAGGTTCTGAGGGGTTCTTGGTAGCCAACCAGCAAGTGGTGAGAGATATAGCTTGACTTTTTCAACTACTCCCACTACAGAGATTCTTCAGTTGCATTTGGATCCCCAGTCCATTTACTCCCTCTGCTTTCTCTCCCTTTATCAGCTTTCTCCCTTCTTCCCCTCTTAAGTTGCTTAGATTGTACGTTCTATTATCTGAGTAACACTTCTGCTAAACCCTAAACCTCCTTGTCTGTCTTATCATCAGATGAATCTTCTGAAACCCATACCACAAGTGAACACTAGTATTTTCTTCTTTGCATTTGTACCCAAGTGTCCAACCATTCTCAAAGAATGTTAAACTAGAAGAAAGTTAGTATCATTGTAAATTCATGACCAGCAATTGAGAGGGCCTCACTGCACACTAGGTTTCTACATTTCTTTTGTAAACTTGATTTCTCCTTCTCAAAAGAACAAAATTATTTCAAACATTTCTACTATCCTTGAACATTTAACACTCCGACTTCCCCCTTTCTTTCCTCCTCACCCAGCAAAATTATCAGAAAAAATAAAGTTACCAGATGGAAACTCCATCAACTTCCAACTTGCAAATTCAAATCTACCTATATCTGCACATGTTCTTCTATTACATCAGAGAAAATATCCAAGGCCAATCCCTAATAGGTGCTTTGGCTTTTTTTTTACTCACTCACTTTCATTAATTAATTCATGTATTTAATAAACATTTATTGAATCCCTATTAAGTGCCAGACACTAAGACTAGCACATTAGATAACTCAATCTCCTATTTTCACAGAATGGACACATTCTCATCTTATAATACTTTATATTATTAATATAATATAAATTAATACTACTTTATATTATTAATATAATATAAATTAATACTTTATATTATTAATATAATATAAATTAATACTTTATATTATTAATATAATATAAATTAATAATACTTTATATTATTAATATAATATAAATTAATAATACTTTATATTATTAATATAATATAAATTAATAATACTTTATATTATTAATATAATATAAATTAATAATACTTTATATTATTAATCATCCCTTTTGTCTCATGAGTAGTCAACTCCTCCCTGTCTACTAAATTCCTCCATTACTTCTTTTGAATCCAACTTACAGAAGGCCAATTTAGATGCAACACAATGAAGTTATTTTCAGTGTAAGTTTGATGAGTTTTGAGGAATGTATACATCTGTATAGAATTTTAAGAAACAGATCTGTGTAACCAACCACTCCAAACAATATGTGAAGATTTCCATGCCCCAAAACATTCTCTCTTGCCTCATTGCAGTTAATTCCCCTCCTATGACTGGTCCCAGACAACCACTGATCTCCTTTCTTTCACTACAGATCAGTTTCGCCTGTCCTATAATTTAGTAGTAATGAAATTACTACATAGGGACCCTTTGTGTAGGCTTCTTTCATGTGGCAGAATATTTCTGGGATCCATGTTTCAGGGATCTCATTTGTTTTTGCCTTTCTTTTTACTGCTGAGTAGTATCCCATTGTATATCACAATTTGTTTATCCATTCAACTGTCGATGGACCTCTGGGTTGTTTCAGGTTGGAGCCATTATGTATAAAAGCTGCCATGCACATTTTTATACAAGTCTTCTTATGGACAAATGTTTTCATTTCTCTTGAGCAAATGCCTAGAAGTAAAATTTCTGGCTTGTCTGGCAAGTGCATGTTTAACTTTG
This sequence comes from Macaca mulatta, assembly GCF_049350105.2. Classification (NCBI taxonomy): domain Eukaryota; kingdom Metazoa; phylum Chordata; class Mammalia; order Primates; family Cercopithecidae; genus Macaca; species Macaca mulatta. The sequence continues at coordinate 24,387,190 of NC_133414.1, read as the reverse complement.
TAAAAAAATATAATTCTGGGGCGCTGCAGCTCATGGCTGTAATCCCAGCACTTTGGGAGGCTGAGGTGGGAGAATCACTTGAGGCCAAGAGTTCAAGACCAGCCTGGGCAACATAGTGAGACCCTATCTCTACAAAAAGTTAAAAAATTAGCCAGGTGTGGTGGCGCGCACCTGTAGTCCTAGCTACTTGGGAGGCTGAAGTGGGAGGATTGCTTGACCCAGGAGTTCAAGTCTGCAGTGAACTACAATCATACCACTGCATTCCAGCCTGGGCAACAGAGTGAGACCCTGTCTCAAAAAAGAAAAAAATACAATTTAGTTTTCCAAAGTAGTTCTACCATTTGCATTCCCATCAGCAATGTATCTGTATCCAACATAGTACTTTTATCTCTTCAGTTATTTAGGTCTTAATTTGTCTCAGGAATGCTTCACAGTTTTCAGCATATAGGTATTGATTTTATTTTGTTAAACAAATGTCTAAGTATTTCATTGTTTCTTATGCTATCGCATAGCCTTTTTTGCCATCATGTATCTTAAACTTGTGTTATTAGGTGAATAACACTTAGGACCATTAGAAAAATAAACCTTTGTATCATTATAAAATGTCCATCTTTTTCTCAGGTAATATTCTTTGTCCTGCAATTGTAATATATTTCATTTGGTATTAACATAGGTGCTCCAGATTTCTTATGATTAGTGTTTGCATGGTATATATCTTTTATTATGTTTTTATTTTTATGCGTACCTTTATACATAAAGGAGGATTCTTATAGACAGGTTAGACTTGAGTCTTGCTTTTTTACTCAGTTGGACAATCACTTTTTATTGGAATATTAGATTATTTATATCCAATGTGGTTATTGATATGGTTGGGTTTTAATTGATCATCTTGCTATTTGTTTTCACTTTGTCACATTTGCTCCCTGTTCCTTTTATCCTGCCTTTTCTCAGTTAATTTGCTATTTTTTAGTATCCCATTTTACCTCCTCTGTTGGCTTATTAACTGATTTTCTCCTGGTTATAGGTCACATTTTCCTTTTTTGCATACCTAATAATTTTGTATTGGATACTGGGTGTTGTGAAAATTATGTAGCTGAGCATCTAGATTCTTTTGGGGGCTGGGGGAGGAGTAGTGTTCCTTAAAGTATATTGAAGTTTGTTCTGGCAGGCAGTTGTTTTACTTATGGATCAGGTTAATCTATTTAAAGCCTGTCTTTAAGCTTTATTAGGTAGGGCAGGACTAGAGAAACCTTTACTGTGGGGCTGGGTTTAGCCACACGACTATTAAGGCATGGCTTTTCTGGGGACTCTTCTCAATGCCCCAGGTATTCAATAAGACCCTCCATGCCTTCCAAGCAAATTACGTGCTTCCCAGACCGGTGTGAGCTCTAGAAAGGATGTGACTTACAGCACCCTGAGAGTTGTCCATGCATGTCCTTCGCCATGTGGAGTTTCACCCCATACAAATTAGAATTCAGAGAATCCAGAGGACCGTTAACAGGATTTCTGGAGCTATTGTGGTATGTTGGTCTGTTCTTTTTGGTACTCTACCCTGCAAACTGCAGCCACCTTATCCTCCCTGAACTCTGATTTCTTGAAACTCTTTTATTTTAAAATAAAAACCAACTTTCCTTAGATAGTAATCATCCTCCATATACCACATTGCACTTCCTTGTCTTTCACAATCAAAAACCTTACGAATATTTACTTGTCTCATTCTCACTCCTTGCTGCACATATCCAATCTTTCACCCTCATTAACTTACCAAAATAGTTCTCACTAAAGCCACCATGTGGGAGCACCATGTCACCCAGGACTTCTTGAGAGTTTTATTTCATTTCTAAAGAAAATAATACAATAATACTTGAAACTATAGAGAGTTATGGTGTATTTAATTGTCAGGCCTCCATCTCTCTTTTTATTGTTTTTATTCATGGTGGTTTGGGGGTTGAAATTCCTTGGATGACTGGGCTTGCCTGCTTGCTTTTCTTTCTCTTCTTCCACAGCTGTTATTTTTCAGAATTTAACACACTGCATTGTCTTTGATTTACACGTCTGCTTCAGTATATTGTACTTCCATTCGCTCCGTTGCTCAGGCTTGATTTCTCAACTTGTCCCCTTCTCACACTCCACGTCCTACCCATCAGCATATCCTGCCAGCTCGACCTTCAAAGCTCCTCCTCACTCTGGCCACATCTCTCATCTTCTTCATGGTGACTTCCTGGGTCCGAGCTGCCATTAGATCTTAACTGCACATATCCAATCTGACTTGTAACATCTTTCAAGCTGCTCTTCCAGTTTTCATGTTTCTTCCACATTGTAGCTAGAACAATCTTATTTTTCATTTTAAATACAAATCAGATGTCACTACTCCTCTCTTTGTCACATTCCAATGAATTCTCCTTTGTGCACATTAGGAAAAAATCCAACTTGCTTAACATAGCCTAATGTCCTACATGGTCGTCACCATCTCGCCATCTTTGTGACCCCCTCCTACAACTTGCTCACTAATCTCCTGCCACACTAACCTTCCTGGCATTCCTCAAACACACTGCATAAGGCAGTGTGGTCTGGCTGGGGTCCCCTCCCAGATATTTGCACAGAATACCCCATCGTTTCATTTAAGTGTGTTTTGGTTGAGATCCCACCAAGAAGGCCTGCCCTGACCAAGATTCTATTTAAAGAGGCCTCATCACACTCCTTACCATATCTGACTTTATTTTTCTTCATTCATCGTATCACTACCTGAATTATATTGTTATTAATTGACTGTTTCTCCCACTATAATATAAGCTGCCTTGGGGCCTGAACTTTCCTTTCTCCCCATCTTTATGGCCAGGATGTGGAAGAATGCTTGCATATGGTAGGCACTCTATATTTGTCCAGCAAATAAATACATTTCTTCAGGCAAAGGACCATGCTGTTTCTCTGTCTCCATCACCTATGGACAATACCTGGAAGATGGAAGTACTTGGAAAATGTCTGTAAACGAATGTATTAAAGTGCCCCTGGAAACTTTTTCTATTCTTGTGGCCTTAAAGTGCCTTAACTGTGTACTGTTTGCTGATGTCAGGAGAGAGGGCTCTGAATCTGAGGTCCATGGGGCTATCAGTAGGCTTTGGGGGCACATTCTCTATGTGAAATTACATGTAAAACACTTGGAGTACATTTCAGAGGGAGGAGGGTCCACAGTTCCCAACCTACCTTCAAAAGGCTCCTTGATTGCCCCGCAAACTCCTAAAAACCACAGCCTTAGATCGTCTTCACCACTTACGGCACCTTCCCTCATGTCCCAGCTGGCCATCTTCTCTACCAACCCACATCCAAAACAGATTTCCCTTCCCTCTTGGAACTTTCATCCCAGAGACCTCTCATGTTTCTATATTTTTCAAGCGGATTATATAAGCATGTGAATAAGGATACAATGGTTAAGCACAGGTATGTCATGATCGCCATAGAAAAACAAGTCTCAGAGGAGTAGGTACAGTACACGAAAATACATTTAAACATAAGCTTTAGTAAATATCATTTAATAGTCACATGTTATTTAAATGTGATTCTATAATAATTAAAATTAATTTTAAAGACCAGGTGCAGTGAGTCATGCTTGTAATCCCAGCACTTTGGGAGGCCGAGGTGGGAAGATCTCTTGAGCCCAGGAGTTCGAGACCAGCCTGGGCAACAGAGTGAGACCCTGTCTCTACAAAACATACAAAAATTAGCCGGGTATGGTGGTGTGTGCCTTTAGTCCCAGCTACTCAAGAGGCTGAGCAGGGAGGATCACTTGAGCCTGGGAGGTAGAGGCTGCAGTGAGCCATGATTGTGCCATTGCACTCCAGCCTGGGAGACAGAGCAAGACCCTGTCTCAAAAAAAGAAAAAAAAAAAAAAAAGAAAGAAAAAGAAGAAAAAGATAAGGGGGATGAGAAGCTTAAAGGGAAGCTTGAGACTGTAAGAGTTGCCATCCAATGGGCTGACAAAGAAGGGGAAATACCAATGTTTGGCAGAGAGTAGAGAAACTTGGCATGACACTTGTTTCTCCTACAGAGCCTGTACCATTATAGTAATTTTTTATTAAAAAGGGCACTGAGAATAAAATGATAATGATAACAGAGTGCCACGTGACTAAATAAATAATACTGTGCTGTCATTACATATCCCATCTGCTTTCCCATAAGAAAGTCACAGTCACCAACAAGCTTGTTGAGAAACTATAATTTCACACTCTTTGCAAAAATAAATGATAAAACAAAATTATTTACAAAAAGAATGAAAGAAAATGGAAGCATTTTGGCTAAGTTTTGAATTTTAAGCCCAGTCCATTAGAGTGGCCATAGGCTTCTAGACATATTTTTATGTCTCTGTTAAGGAATAATACTGCCTAGAATAGTGCTGTCCAATAGCACTTCAGCAATGAAAATGTTCTGATTTTGTGCTATCCAATATGGTAGTCACAGGTCACAAGCGGTTCTTTATTCTTTAGCATTTGAAATGTACCTAATGTGACTGAGAATCTGAATTTTTAACTTCTTTTTAAAAAAAATAGAGACAGAATCTTGCTGTTTTTCCCAGGCTGATCTTGAACTCCTGGCTTCAAGCGATCCTCCCACCTCAGCCTCCCAAAGTGCTGGGATTACAGATGTGACCCATTGCACCTAGCCTTTAAAATTAATAATTTTAATCATTGTAAGTTCAAATTTTAATAACCACATGTGCCTAGTGGTTGTAGTATTGGCACAGGTCTAAAAAAAAAATACAAAATTACAAAGATGACCTCAGTGAAAATAGAGATCATCACAGTTGAGTGATTTTTACGGTGCCAATAAGTACAAATAAAAGGCTTTTAAAATTTCAATTTCAATATGTTTACAACAGCAGTCGTCCCAGATCATGAGGCACTAATTGTATAGGAAAAGAGAGAGAGATAAACAGGAGGAGGTAGACAGCATTCATCTAATAGGAACTTTCAGTAGAGAATATCTAGACATCAGTAAAAATTTGCTAAAATGTCTAAAGATTAAAATGAAAGTAGCTAAAATAGCTTTTAGTTTGCTTTATAACCTGATCAAAGTAGCAAACTTTTGGAGTAAGATGAGCAAGCTGAAAATTATCTATATGGTTTTATATAGGTATATTGTTTATGAATTTATATTTTTTATTAATTCATAGTGTTTAACTGTGAGGAGGGAGAAAGATGGGAAAAGAAGTTCATACAACTTCTTTACATAGCAAAATAAGTGATAAAATTATTTACAAGAAGAATGAAAGTAAATGGAAGCATTCTGGCTAAACTTTGAATTTTAAGCCCAGTCAATTTGAGTGGCCATAGGCTTCTAGAATATTTTTATGTCTCTGTTAAGGAATAATACTATCTAGAATAGTGCTGTCCAATAGGCTTTCAATGATAAAAATGTTCTGATTCTGTGCTGCCCAATAGGGCAGGCACAGGCCATTTATGTATTTATCTTTTAAAGTCCACAGTACTATTGTCAGTCTATGACAAAGAATGAAAGGTTGAGTTCTGAGATTGATGAAGGAGGTCCAGGAAAACCCAGGAGACCTCACCCTCTTCCCAGGAATTGGATTTGGTTGTGCGGCTGAGGCGGCATGTTCTACTATTTTCCATTGCTGTGATTCTATACTCACCCTGCTTAGCTTCCTGTGTGCATTTAACTAAGGAAAGAAAGTCCTGACTCATTAGCATAAATATTCAGTTAACTTGATACTTAATCATTATGGTTCCAGGGCCAGGTCATTATCTCTTGGGAGTTTAGATCTTGTGGCTTTATCCACTGAACCTCAATCACCTCTGAAATATTAAAAGACTACAATTTCCATGCTTGCAAACTCAAAGATCTGACCATAAATTATGATGGCCACACACCAGGCCTCAGGAGACTTCAGTGGCCAGCTGGTCTTCCATGCTTCATCCCTGACTTCCCTGTATCCTTTGACGGTTCATACAAACTTGTTCAGTTCTGTAGAATGATGAACAGCACCCTCGACTACATCATTAATAACAACATCTACCAAGCTCTTACCTAATGCCAGGCACTGTTCTAAGCATCTTACATTTATCTAACCTTACTTCACTGATGTGAGTGGGTCTTCCTATGAATTAAGCAGTATCACATCCTCACTGTGGTGCACAGAGGTTAGAAAGTTCACCCAAGTTCATAGATGGGCAGAAGTGGATAATGGAGTAAGGACCCAAACTCAGGTGGGATAGCCCCAGAGCCTGTACTCTTAGTCACTGGATATCTTGCCTTATACTAAATCAGGCCTAGTAGAGTCATTTCTATTAGGAATTCTTTTATGCAATATTCCACCGTAAATTTTCCTTTTATTAAAGCATCACAAACAGCCTTTTGGCCAGATATGAAAATGATTTGGAAAGGAAGAATATAGTTGTATTGGTTGATCAAGCCATATCTTTTCCATATGTAGGCATCTTCTTAGTTAGTGTCTCTTTCATGAGAAGAAGATGTAAATCAGTACCATATATGCATATATTAATGTTACTACAAATGAGAATATTAAGAAAAGCAAAGGGAGCTTTTTGTTTTAATCCTATTGCCAACACTTTTCTTGCTGTCTTTATTACTCATTTTAACCTGTAGAGGAAAGTCTGATAAAAATTAAAGTCTTTGGAAACAATATATCTAGGAAACGTATAAGACGCAAATTGCCATTAGTTGACAGAGAAAAGTTTATTTTCTTAAGTAGTTATATTTCTTTTTAAATGTGGTTTTCATTTACAATGTATAGAATAAACCTTTATTGACTTTAGAGGTATATTCTGGAACAAGTTCCAGGTTAAGATACTGTAAATTGTGGCATACTGCTTTGAAGTATGAGAACAAATACTGTAGAAAAGGGCTTATATATTATTTTAATACCACTCTGTCAGTTTTTGTTTGTTTGTTTGTTTGTTTGTTTTTTGAGATGGAGTCTCGCTCTGTCGCCCAGGCTGCAGTGCAGTGTCGGGATCTCGGCTCACTGCAAGCTCCGCCTCCCAGGTTCATGCCATTCTCCTGCCTCAGCCTTCTGAGTAGCTGGGACTACAGGCACCCACCACCACGCCCGGCTAATTTTTTGTATTTTTAGTGGAGATGGGTTTTCACTGTGTTAGCCAGGATGGTCTCGATCTCCTAACCTCGTGATCCGCCTGGGCCTCCCAACACTCTGTCAGTTTTACAGTCAGAGTAGAAGGGTGGAAGTCCCCTGGGAAAGACAAGGAAAAGTAAGGACCATTGGTCAATGTTACACCCGCCATTGGCTACCTCCAAGGCTGTTGGGAGCTGAGGGAGCAAGAACTCTATTTTGTTAACCACTAGGACTGTGTTTCTCAAGTTCTCCATGGTGTCCCCAAGGATTGGAGTCCAGAGGAGGATATCAGCAAGACATTATGAAGTTATAGGAAGTGTATTGGACACATACATCTATTGTTTATTAGTCCCATAATTCTAATTTTAATCAGAATATGTTTTTGCTAATAAGATGCCAATAATGCTATTTGGTAGCAAAAAGAGGGGTAATACAAACCTTGGATGCGATGAAAAAAATAAGAGAATCTGCAACATTTTAGGAATGTGTCCTAAGAGAAGCAGCCAGAATGATGAAATATCATGAGCTCACAATGCCTACCCCTGCAAAGGCTTCCTGGACCCAGGAAGACAGGCATTTCTGTAGATTTTGTTCCCAACTGTATTGAAGTATCATACCTAGAGGATTGCACAGAGGCGCGTGTGTGTGTCTCAGAAGCAGAGTCCAGAGGATTCTCATGATAATAGATCTTATTTTCCAAGTGCTATGTGCCAGGCACTAAGACCTTTATGTAACTTATTCTGTTTTAAATCATACAACAACAGGAATGAGTTGGATATTACGATTCCCATTTTGGAGCTTAAAAAAAAAAACCGAAATAACTTGGCCAAATTTGGCAAATTGGCCACAATAACACAGTTGGCAAGAGGCAGAGCTGGCTCAAGGCCCCCAGGGTCTTAACCACAAAGCTCTCAAGGCTGGGGGCAGACTTCTGCTATTAGCCCAGTTTCCTTCAAATTTGAAATTTCTGTGAGTCTGTGGACTCACTCATTTCTTTTCTAATCTTGTTTTATCTGAAGGAAATCACACCAAATGTCCGTTTCAAAATAAGTTTCTAAACTGAAAATTGTCAAAGGTCATTTTTCACTTTTAATACAACCTTTCAATAATTGATAAGCTTTAAAGAGATAAGATAAAATCCTGTTTTTAAAGAGAGAGAAGAGCTTTTAGTGGGGAATGAATTAGCATTTGGAATAAAGATGATGATTCCAGAGTAGTCTCTCGATAGAATTGGAAAGGATAGGGACTTCTCATGTGCAATGGTCATCAGCAGACAACCTTATACACATATCTAATAGCTATCGCAGAACTTCCAGTTATTTTTGAAAATTCACTTCATTAATTAACATAAATGAGAGGCTGGCAAATGTAAATGGTAAGTATTTAAAAGAACAACCCAAACTATTTATTCATTAACTAGGCTATAAACATGCCATCTACATACTGGAAAAGCTAATAATTACTCTCTAATTGTGCTAATTATATAATGACAATGTTGTAAATGTTTGTTTATATAATGTTAGATTTCTCTGACTAATCTTATCATTAGTCAGACTTTGGACTTCTGCCATCGCGTATTCATGTATATACTGGTACATGCCAAACTGTGTGAACAATTTATTTTTATAACTGGTTGTTAAAGTGCTACTAATATTCAAATCAGAAACTTACCACATCCTTAGGAGGAGGCTCTACTTCCTTCTTTATCTTTTTACCCATCCTGGAAAAAGATGCAATATATGTTAAAGTGACATTTGCACATACATTTCTCAATTACCTATGCCCTTGACAGGAGGTTTCTTTTCTCCTTTAAATTTTTACCTCCTAAAACACAATGCAATACGTGTAGAAATTATCACATATATACAAATATGTCACCTACATCCCAATTTCAAACTCTGCAATTTTAAGGAACTTATTGATAAGATCATTGAGCGTTAGTCCTGGCTTTCAGTTTAGAAAGGAGGTGAATATATTAGTGGCATAACTTAAATAACAAGAAATCATTTAGCTTTTTTATAGCTTGCTTATGATGGGCCTAAGAGACTAAGCCCATCAAGTAACTTTTGAGACCTGCAAGAGTGTTTGTGCCACAAGGCAGAGGTTTTTGTCTATTTTCTTTTACTGATGTATCCCAAACACCTACAACAGTGTCTGGTACATAATCGACATTTGATATTTATAAACCTCATTAACTCCATTTTTCCTAGGAGTAAAGATCTTATAAATGGTATACAAAATCTACCAGATCTGAATCAACATTTTTGTCCTTTCCCTGGATAATAAAAAGTTTTCTCTCATATAATCCACAGCTCAGTAAAAAAGCAATAAAAAAATCTGAAGAGATACATCCTGGGAAAACTGAGGTTACTTCCTTTCTACTTGTCCTCATATGTCCATGTCTGTGTGGAAAGAGTGAAAGGAATGGGATTTATGCTTAGTTAACATACCACAGAGGAGTAACCCAGCCAGGGTTCAAAGAACTTTTCAGGCCGGGCGGGTGGCTCACGCCTGTAAATCCCAGCTCTTTGGGAGGCTGAGGTGGGTGGGTCATGAGGTCAGGAGTTTGAGACCATCCTGGCCAACATAGTGAAATCCTGTCTCTACTAAAATTACAAAAATCAGCTGGGTGTGGTGGCTCGTGCCTTGTAGTCCCAGCTACTCAGGAGGCTGAGGCATGAGAATCACTTGAACCTGGGAGGTGGAGGCTGCCGTGAGCCGAGATCGTGCCACTGCACTCCAGCCTGGGCAACAGAGTGAGACTCTGTCTCAAAAAAAAAAAAAATTTCAAGATGTTAATGTCTATTAGAATAACCCAGGAAATCTATCTAGTTTTCTTCAATGAGAGTTTGTGGAATTATGTTCGGCATCAGAGCCATCTTAAACGGTATATCGTAGGAGCAATCTTAAATGGTATATCGTAGCCTTAAGGAAATTACTATAGTCTCAGTAGAAATCCTAGGAAGTAGAAAATCCTTGGGGAGAATCTACAGTGTGAGGGTTAGCGCAAATTGCATGTCAAGGATTAAAAGCAACCCCTAGCATTAGAGACACCAGAATTTATCACATACATTAAAAAGCCACGTCTTCATAGAAACTCCTAGATGCTTCTGAAAGGCATCTATTCCAGGTCTCTAACTTCAGACCACACTACTTTTAAGATTTTTGAGGATCTGTGCAAGCTTATTCACACTATAGCCAATATACTAAAATGTTAAAATGCATCGCCCATTAAATGTCATTTGCATCATAAAAACTTTTGAAATTTGTATTCAAAATTACTCAGCAAACAGTACATACACCTGGAAATTCTTGTAAAATGAGAAAATTGTTTTCAAATGTAATAAAAAATTTATATTAATAAAACATTTAATTAACCTTAATTTTTCAGTTCTCTTTTCATATTTTAGAGTCAATATAAGCATTTTTTTCCAAATCTCAAACATCTTCCTTAGGTGCTTGAAAAGTGAACAGGCCCTAGACCTTGTGCCTATAATATTTCAGGCAGACATGCAGAAACTATTCTGGGCAAATGAGAATCTATCCTACAATTAATCTCTGGGGAAAAAAAAAAAAAGAGTTTACAGCACTCTATAACCAGTTCTAAGACAGAGCAGCCTTTGATTTATAAAAGAATTGCTTATGAATAATATTCAGGAAGCAATTAAATTACACCTGCATAAAGTTGTTTTAAATCATCTGATTTTCACGTAGGAACTAATTTTTCCTACTTCGAGATAGTGTTTTTGAGCAATTGCATAGTGCAGAGGTTAGAAGAGCTTACACAGACAGTATTGCAATGATAGAGTGTCTCCTAAACTAGAGAATGAAGTTGTTTTATCATGACCCGGCATGGTGGCTCACTCCTGTAATCCCAGCACTTTGGGAGGCTGAGGCGAGTGGATCACTTGAAGTCAGGAGTTCAAGACCAGCCTGGACAACATGGCAAAACCCTGTCTCTACTAAAAATACAAAAATTAGCCTGGAGTGGCAGTGGCATGTGCCTGTAGTCCCAGCTACTGGGGAGGCTGAGGCAGGAGAAACACTTGAGGCCGGGAGGCGGAGGTTGCAATGAGCTGAGATCACGCCATTGCACTCCAGCCTGGGTGACAGAGTGAGACTCTGTCTCCCCCCCAGAAAAAAGCCTATGTGTTTTATCACCATACTGGGTATGATAGTTAATGGAGGAGAGACTGAACAGCTGACATAGGCCCGTGGCAATGAGCTATGGAGATGATCCTTACGAGGGTAATACATTTCACTGTGGAGAATTTGGAAAACAAGGGCACAATGAATAAAATAAAAATCACCTAAAGATAAGCTCAGAGAGATCAATACTATTTCTTTTCTTTTATTTTTTCTTTTTCTTTTTTCTTTTGAGACAGTCTCACTCTGTTGCCCAGGCTGGAGAGTGGCCTGATCTCAGCTCCCTGCAACCTTCACCTCCCAGGTTTAGGTGATTCTTCTGCCTCAGCCTCCTGAGTAGCTGGGATTACAGACACTTGCCATCACGCCCAGCTAATTTTTGTATTTTCAGTAGAGACGGGTTTCCCCACATTAACCAGGTTGGTCTCAAACTCCTGACTTCAGGCGATCCACCTGCCTCAGCCTCCCAAAGTGCTGGGGTTACAGGCGTGAGCCACCGTGCCCGGCCTTGTGTGTTTTTCTAAAGCAATTTTAACATCTCTGTCTGAATTTCTATCCCCTACTTTCACCTTCCCTTCCTGGGTTCATATTCCTACTAAATTATTAAATTAACAAACTCATGAAGTCTCAGTTTCCCTTCATTGCTTCAGTCATCTCCAGTGGATCAGCATAGCATGCCATTTCAAATATTTTAAAATCCATTAGCTATCTAGCCAGTCTCTGATTATTGAAATTTGTTTCTAATTTTCTGCAAATACAGACAGGGCTGCAAAGAACGTCCTTGAACATAAAATTTTCATCCATATCCCCAACTATTTCTTTAGGATAAATCTCTAGCAGTAAATTAACTGTGTGAAAACTTCAGGGCATTGGATATGCAAACAATTCTTCTCTAAAAATGCATCTTCTTGACTACTGGAGCCATTTTTTTTCACGAGTTGATTGGTCCTTTGTATTTGTTCCTCGTGAATGTTCAGCCTATGATTTTAAATATTTTCTAATGAGTTCTGCTTTGAGAAGATTTAAGGAGGAGTAGGGCTCGAGAAATCCAGGCTACTTCTGAGTTGCTCACGGTCAAGTAACGGAATCTGACTTGATCTCACTTCAGATCCCCTCTTGGGCCTCAGTTTTGTCACCTGTTGAATGGGAGGTGGCGGGATGCTTAGGAAACCCACCCCAAGCCCCGTCTAACCCTGCGGGCATGGGCAGGAACCAACAACGCCCAGCAAGGTGTTGCCTCACTGACCCCAGCAGTCTGCGCCTACGTGGCATCTTCTCCTTTCCCAGGTTTTCCCAGGTAGGAGGCCTTGGGCCTCCCTACCCTGAGGGGCTAACTTTACCTGCCGGGAGATCCCGCCGAGTAGCTGCTCCGCAAACCCAGCAGACGCCCCGGGCGCGAACCCCCAGTCCCTTGTTGTGCCTCGTTGCTAGGCGACGCTGCGCCGCGCCTGCGCAACTGAGCCCTGGGAACGCACGGGGCTGTGAGGGCGCCCATTGTCCCGCCGAGGGCAGCGGTCAGTGCGGGAGGAGCCAAGTGCGTCCGCGATTACCTGAATCCAGTGCTTTAGGGGAGAATGGAAACTGGGGGTGGAAGCTGTAAATCAGGAGGCAGTTCAGCCTCAGCTTCTGGCCCGAGGACTGGCTGTAGGTTCAAATACGCAAACACTATTGCATTCTTCCAAATACAGGCGTCAGCCAGAATCTCTGTGCAGATGAAACCCACATCAGCCACCTCCCACTCAGGCTCCGTTAAGCTGTAGACCTGCTCTGCCACGTTTCCCTGCACTAGGATGTCCAATCCGTTCCCACAGAACTTCTCATGGCCCTTCAAAGCCCATTCTCTCTTCCTCTTTCTTTCCTCTTCCTGCCATTCTTCCAATCGCCTTGACTCAGAAGGAGCTTCAGTTTCCCTTAGTCCTCCCATGCCCCCCAACCACAGTCATCACTTCAGCCACTTCTTGGCAGCTTACATTTTGTTTCCTGCTTGTTCCCTTTTTCATATCCTTACTGTCACTTCAATCCAGCTCATCATTTTTTGGCCTTCTGGCTGATGACTTGAGTTCCTCTCTCCTTACAGTTCTTTCTATATATCACAGGCAAATTGGCCTTCCAGAAATCATCGTTCCAGTCTTGTCACTTCCCTAATCAAATGTCAGCGGCATCCTAAGATACATTTTCAACACATTGGCCTGGAATTCAAGACTGTCTGCTCCTTCTCTGTTCCATCTGTGCAACCTCATTTTCAACCGCTCTCCACCACCCAAGCTCCAGCCAAACTTACTGTTACCAAAATTTTCCACACTTTTCTCTAGATTTTTTTGCTTATCTGTTCATCACTTCATTTTTCAACAAATGCTTGTAAAGTAGCTTCTATTTTCCAGGTCATGTGCAACACCTGGAATATTCTTTCATTTCCACTTAATTGAGCCCAGCTCAAATGCCATCTTCATAAAATACTTTTTGATTGCTTTTAGCAAAAAGTCTCTCCCTCTCCTCTTTGACTTTGCAAATTCCATCTCCTACTGGCCCCTGTTGGTCTCCCAGTCCCAAGAATGATAGATGCTTCTTATAATTGCTACTTTTATATATCTTATGTTCTCTTCTTGCCCTTTAAATTGCCTGATAAACAGCTTTATAACAATTATTTCTTTTCAGTTTTCCATGGTCAAATGCCCGGTGTGATTTCTGCATAGAAAAGATCTTAAGTAATGGTCATGGAAGTAGGAAAAGGATTAAGACCAAGGAGTATCAAGGAAACCAAGGAGGGAGTTTCAAGAATATAAGCGTCATCAAGTGTTATATGATTGGACTTTGAAAAATATACACCTGTATCTTCCAGCTGCTCCGTGTCTTCCATGTTTTTTCCTGTCCGTATATAATTATGTGTAAGCCTCTCCCATGCCTCATCTAAAATGCAAAAACAAATAAAATCCCTTTGATCTTGTTGTTCCTTCTAACCATTATTCTATTGTTCTCTTTCTCTTCTTAGTCATGACTTTTCAAAAAAAGTAGCCAGCATTAGATACTTACACATTTTTAACTTCCTATTCACTCTTCAGACTATAGTGACCTGTTTTTGTCCCAGCACTAAAACTATCCATATCCATTGGATGCTTCTTAGTCCTCATCTTGCTTAACATTGCTGCTGTATATAACACTCAATGACACCTCATTCCTGAAACCCTTTTCTTTGTTTCCTTGATACTACTTGTTCTTGATCTTCCTTCTACTTTATTTTATGACCATCATTTAAGATCTTTTCTATACAACAGGGCCTCTCTATTGCTGCCCAGGCTTGTCTTGAATTTCTGGCCTCAAGGAATCCTCCTGACTCAGCCTCCTGAGTAGCTGGGATTACAAGCACATATGCCCAGTTGTGGTTTTTTTACAGAATCTTAAATGTTGAAATTTCCGAGGGATCTGTCCCTTGCTCTCTTTTCACACTATGTGCTTTTCTAGGTGATCTTATTTATATTTGTGACTTCAACTATTGCACATATGTAGCTCCCCATCAGACTCTGATACTGAACTCTAGACCCATATATCCTTCTGCTTGCTACACAGTTCCACCTGGATACCCACAGGCACTTCAATCGTCAACACTACCCACCTAAACTCATCATTTTCCCAGTATAGACATGTTCTTCCATTTATCTAGGGGTACCAACAGATGATCTACCCAAAGAGACCACCAAGTCTGACAGGCATCCTAGACTTATTCCCCTTTTCATACAGCTAATTATTCGATTCCGCTAAAAATTTTTTGAATTTATTCTTACCTTTCCATTCCCATAGCCCAAGTACACAAAGTCACTGTCCTTTACCTGAATTCATCTTACAAGCCTTCTGGCAGGTCTTCCATCCTCTAGACTCGTCCTAGCTTCAATTCATCTTCTCCAAGGCAATCAAAGTAATCATTCTAAGATGCAAATTTAATTTGTCTGTGTCCTTGCTGGCTCCAATAGCTCTAACACACAAATGATGAAATGCAACAAGATTCTTAAATTGACACTCAAGATCTTTTCTTGTTCTGACTGCTTCCTACTACAATAGCTTCTGTCATTGTTCCAAAATATAGCAAACTGCTCGGCATTCTCCAAGTACACCATGACATTTTGTGCCCTTCGCTCCCCTAATCACCCTGAAAACCACTTATTCATCTTTCAAATTTTAATTCAGTCATCATTTCCTCCAAAAAGTCTTTATTAGCTTTTTCAGACAGTGTGAAGCATTTCTCGTTTGTTGCTATAGCTGTACCTTACGCTTGCTCTGTTGTTTTCACAAGATATTGTAATTTATTTGTTTACATGTATGTCTCCGCACCTCGGCTGTTTCTAAATGTTTTTCAAGTAACTAAAGTTTTTTTAATACTATGAGACAGGCAATTATGAAATGGTTAAAGCGCACCATTAAATCCACACCATAATCCTGTGAGGTCTGAATGAAGTACAGGGTGATTAGCAGAAGGTCACTCTACTAGTAAATGGTAAAGACAGGACTTGAACTAAAGTCAGCTTGACTTTTATAGCCATGTTCTGCACCAATACATCATACCAGCCCATCCTGAAATTACAGTGTTATAACAAGTTGTGATGTGTTTTTATTAAATAATTAAAACTACTGCTTTAATTCTTGTTTTATAGAGTTAGTCTTTGCTGAGTATGTCAAATTTGGGCAGGGAATCATATTTATTTTAACATATACAGTTGGATGGGTTTGGACAAGGGTTTGCAGTTGTGTAACCATCACGCCAGGGAAGTTTCAGAGACCATCTCCATCATCCCAAATTTCCCTGATGCCTCTTTGAAGTCAAATCTCTCCCTCCAACCAACTTCCCTGGGAACAACTGCTCTGTTTTCTCTCCCTATCATTTTGACTTTTCCAGAATGTCTTATAAAAAGAACCATGCAATCTGCTGCCTTTTGTGTCTGGCTTCTTTAATTTAGCATAGTTTAGGAGATTTGTCCATGGTGTTGCATTTATCCATAGCTTGTCTCACTTTATGGCTGAGTGGTATTGCACTGCATAGATGTACAATATCCATCTGCTGATTGATGGACATTCTGGTACTTTCCAGTTTAGGCCTGTTATAAATAATTCTGGTTAAATATACAAGGTTTTGTGTGAACATGTTTCTCCTTTTTGGAAAAATACCCAGGAGTGGAATTTCTGGGTCTCATGCCATGTGTATGCATAATGTTATACCAACCTGCCAAATTGCTTTCCAAAGGAATTATACTGTATTTGCATTCCCACCAGCAAAAATGAGAAAGGCCATTGCTTCATATGCTCTACAGCACTTGATGTTGTCAGTCCTTTTAATTTTAGCCATTTTAGTGGGAGTGCAATGGTATCTCCCTCTGGGTTTAATTTGCATTTCCTTCATGACTAGTGATGATGATCCCATTCTATGTGATTGTTAGCCATTTCTGTACCTTCTTTTGTGAAGTACCTGTTCAAATATTTTTCCTACTTTTAATTGGGTTGTTTGTATTCTTGAATTGTAAGAGTTCCTGTGTATCCTGGATACAGGTCATCTGTCAGATCTCCATTTTGGACATATTTTCTGACAGTATGTGGCTTATCTTTTTGTTTCTTAAAAATTGTCTTTTGTACACCAGATGCTTTCAGTTTTGATAAAGTTCAATTCGTTCATTGTTTCAAAGGTTACTCTTGTTTTGTTTTATTTCATTTTGCTTTTGCCTTACCTAAGAAATCTTTGCCGAGTCCAAAGGGAAAAAAATAGACTTCCTTTTATGTTTTGTTTTAGAAGTCTTCCAGTTTTGATTCTTACATTTGGGTCTATGATCCATGTCACATTAGTTGCTGTATATGGTATGAGATGGTTTGAGAATCACAATTTTGCATATGAATGTCCAAATGTTCTAGTACCACTTGAAGAAAACACTGTTCTGTATGTATTGAATTACTTTGGCATCTTTGTCAAGAATAAATGTACCCTTTGTAAGTGGATCTATTACTGGACTCTATTCTGCTTCCTTGATCAATATATCTGCCCTCACACTAATATCACCACCTTTTGCTTATTGTAGCTTACAGCAAGCCTTTAAATCAAATAACAGGAGTTATCAAAAAGAACAAATTTGTTATTTTTCAAATTGTTTTGGCCATTGTATGTCCTTTGCATTTTCCTACATGTTTTAAAATTAGCTTGTTAATTTTCATCAGAAAATCTGCTGGAATTTTGATAAGAATTACATTTAATCTATAGATAAATTCAGGAAGAATTGACATCTTAATGATATTGAGTTTTCCAAATTATTAACATAGTATAGCTCCTTATTTATTTGAGTATTTTAAAATTTATTTCTTCATGTGCAGGTCTCACACATTTTTAAAAGCTTGCATCTGAGTATTTTTGTAAGTTCTTACGGTATTGTAAAGAGTATTTTTTAAATTTCAATTTTGAAATGGTTCTTTCTAGTATAAGAAATACATTTTATTTTTATATTGATCTTGTCTACTGTGATCTTGTTAAGCTCACTTATTCTAGGAAAATTTTTTGTAGATTCATTAGGATTTTTTGTGTAGATGATCATGTTATCTACCATTAAAGATATTTTTCTTCCAATCTGGTTATCTTTCTTTTTTTAAAAAAAATTGTCTTGCCCTGTTGCTCAAGGTAAAATCTTTAATACAATTTTGAATAGAAGTGGTGTAAAAGAACATCTTGCCTCATGCCAGATCTTAGGGAGAAAGCATTCAGCATTTACCATGAACTATAAGCTTTTAAAATGTGCCCTTAATCAAGTCAAGAAATTTCCTTCCAATCCTTGTTTGCTGGTGAATTACTGTAGTGAATTAAGTTGAAATCTGTCAACTGTGTTTGCTAATATCTACTTTAATAATTACATGGTTTTTCCTCTCTGGTCTGTTAACATGCTGATATTACATGGAATTATTTTCAAATGTTGAACCAACCTTGCATTCCTGGGTAAAGTCCCACTTGGATATTATGCATTACTGTTTTACACAAAACTGGATTTGATTTGGTAATATTCAGTTAAACATCTTTGCAACTATACTCGTGAGGGACTTTGGTCTGTAGCTTTCTTTTCTCATAATGTCTTTGATCATGGTTTCATGATAATGCTGGCCTCAGAAAATAATTTGGGAAGCATGTCCTCTTCTTCAATTCTCTGGAAATGTTTATGTAGAATTGGTAAGTTTTCTCCCTTTAATATTTGGTGGAATATATCAGTGAAGCTATCTTATTTTTTCTGTGGAAAGGTTTTAAATTATGAATTTTATTTTTAGTAGGTACACAGCTATTCAGGTTATCTATTTCTTCTTCAGTGAGCTTTGGTAGTGTATGTAATTAGAGGAATTTGTTCAGTGTACATAAGTTGTCAAATTTATTGGTATGAATTTCTTCATAGTATTTCCCCAACTTATTCTTTTAATATCTGTATTATCTATAGTGATGTCCCACTTTCATTTGTGATATTGCTAATTTGAAAATGGATTCAGTCACTTCTCAAAAGAAAACATTTATGCAGCCAACAGACACATGAAAAAATGTTCATCATCACTGGTCATCAGAGAAATGCAAATGAAAAACACAATGAGATACCATCTTACACCAGTTAGAATGGTGATCATTAAAAAGTCAGGAAACAACAGATGCTGGAGAGGATGTGGAGAAATAGGAACGCTTTTACACTGTTGGTGGGAGTGTAAATTAGTTCAACCATTGTGGAAGACAGTGTGGTGATTCCTCAAGGATCTAGAACTAGAAATATCATTTGACCCAGCAATCCCATTACTGGGTATATGCCCAAAGGATTATAAATCATGCTACTATAAAGACACATGCACACATATGTTTATTGTGGCACTATTCACAACAACAAAGACTTGGAACCAACTCAAATGCCCATCAATGATAGACTGGATTAAGAAAATGTGGTACATACACACCATGGAATACTATGCAGCCATAAAAAAGGATGAGTTCATGTCCTTTGTAGGGACATGGCTGAAGCTGGAAACCATCATTCTCAGCAAACTATCACAAGAACAGAAAACCAAATACCACATATTCTCACTCATAGGTGGGAGTTGAACAGTGAGAACACTTGGACACAGGGAGGGGAACATCACACACTGGGGCCTGTCAGGGGTTGAGGGGCCGGGGGTGGGGATAGCATTAGGAGAAATACTTAATGTAAATGATGAGTTGATGGATGCAGCAAACCAACATGGTACATGTATACCTATGTAACAAACTTGCATGTTGTGCACATATACCCTAGAACTTAAAGTATAATAAAAAAAAGATTCAAAATTATATATCCATACAACAACTTGAAAATGAAAGTTTATAACAGCTTTATTTATAATCACTAAAAACTAGAAGCAGCCAAGGGGGATTGAATAATCAAACTGGTATATTCTTACAATTGAATACTATTCCTCAATAAAAGTAATGAGCTATTAATTTACATAATAAAATTGATGCATCACAAATTGACTTTGCTGAGTGAAAAAGGCCAAACCAAAAAGGCTACAAAATTCTATGACTCCATTCATGCTACATTTTTAAAACGGCAAAGTTGTAGGGATGAAAACAGACTAGTGGTTGCTAGAGTTTTATAGCAGGAAGAGTATTTGACTAGGGGAAGCACAGGGAAATGGGGAATTTTTAGGGTGATTGAACTAACATGATCTTGTAGTTGTAGATACATGAGGCTACACTTTTGTCAAAACCCATAGAACTTTACAGCATAAGAAGTGAACCTAAATGCATGCAAATTAAAAAAAAGTAATCAGGGGATTGGAAGAGCCTAGGATGGAAAACAAACTGTGATAAAAGAACTTAACTGTTACAAATGTCTGACATAACCTCACTGAAGCAGGCAGGGAAAATGAACTGATCTAATTAACTTTGGGAAACCATGTTTTGAATGGAAACTCTAAAACTAAAAGCAAATGGAACAGTAAATAAATAGTGTATTCTACCAGGCAAAGTTGTTTCTCATAGAGTTTATGAAGGTTAATAATTCTGGAGTGATTGTGCATTTATTTTGGGGTTGAGCAAATAAATAAATATATGTTAAGTGGTGGGAGCCATGTTTCCTACTATTGTAAAGAAAAGTTACAGATAAGCAAGGCAGAGGACTAGAACAAACTATGTAGAATTGGATCAGAATCGGTGCAAACTCATGTTTTAGCCTAACATATGCACAGATGAATAGATATAGAAATAATCATAAATGTGTTTCTATGGGTCAGTATACATTCATATATTCCCTAACTCTGTCTACTAAGAGGACCTAGAGGCAGTGACATTTCAGTGATAAGTACATCTAGCACCCAGGTCTTTGTTTCTAATACCATTCTCCAACAAAGGAAACCAGGCTCCTTAGAAAAATAGTTTATTCTAAGTCTGGGGCATGATATATACAAGATGAACCTGGAGCATCTTGTATTCCTAGAATGTAAGGAAGTGCTCAGAAAACAAAAAGATGAGGATATGTTAGAAGGACACAGGAGTCAACCTGAAGGAGATTTTAGAGGTCAAAGCTGGCAGCATTTGAGCACCCAAATAAATAGCATAATACTGGACTGTAACACGAAGTATTAAATAAATACCCATGAGTCCATATTGATTTAAATAAATAATTGAATAAATAAATGGGGATGAGGAAACAAATCTCCCTTACAGAAGACTTCCAAATGTTTTATGTAGATAATCCTCCTCAGAGGTATAGCTTAACTCTTCCTATATCCCCACTCTTGAGTGTAAGCTGCTCTTTGTGACTTGCTTCCAAAGAGTAGATTATGGAAAGGAGAGAGGGGCAGTAACTTTAGAGTACAGAACCTGGCAAACAATGCCTCATCCAGGTAGTCAAGGTTAACATTTCCATGATAAGTCATGTTTATAGAATGTAGCTTGATAAGATGTTATGGTGACTGAGCATGGTGGCTCATGCCTGTACTCCCAGCACTTTGGGAGGTCAAGGTGGGAGGATAGCTTGAGTCCAGGACTTTAAGACCGGTCTGGGCAATGTAGTGAGACCCCATCTCTACTAAAAACAAAAAATTTGCCAAGAGCAGTGGTATGCACCTGTAGTCCCTGCTACTAGGGAGTCTGAGGTGGGAGGATCACTTGAGCCCATAAGGTTGAGGCTGCAGTAAGCTGTGATAGTGCCCCTGGACTCCAGCCTGGATGACATATCAAGACCCTGTCTCAATAAATAATAATAATAATAATAAAGCAACAAAGATGTGATGAGAACAGCACTTCACCTCTGCAGTCTTCCTTCCGAAACCCATGACCCCAGTCTAACCATGGAAACACATCAGAAAAACCCAAATTAAGAAACATTCTGAAAGGCAGAAAAAAGACATTAGGGGGAAACTAGTAAAATCTGAACAAACTATGGAGTTTAGTTAACAGTCATGTTGCAATGTTGGTTCCTTTGTTGTGGCAAACGTGTCATAGTAATATAAAATGCAAACAATGGGAACTGGGTGAGGCACATATGGAGACTCTCCATACTATATTTACAACTTTTCTGTAACTCTAAATCTATTCTAAATTTAAAACTTTGTTTTAAAAAACATACAGCAATTTCACCCTGCTCTTTGTTAAATCTTGCTATCTATTTATTAAAGAAACCGGGTAACTTATTTGTCCTTTTTTTCCTGATTGTTTTCCATAATGCCATTTAACATGGTGGTCTGTAGGCTGTTTTATTCTATAAATGGGTGTTTATATCCAGAGGGTGATACATTCAGGTGCAATTTTTGACATTAACCCATCACAGGCGATGCTATATATTTCCTACTGTGTCACATCAGAAAACATAAAATTTCTGGATATCTCCCTTTTAATGACTTAATGAGTGGGTTCAGGTGTTATTAGCCTGATATCTCCACTATAAAATTCCACTCAGTTTTCTTTTTTATCTATTAGCTTGAGTAGCCATTGAGCACAATTTTCTGGGTCCATTATTTCATTAGATGTTTGCAGAATGGTGATCTTCTATGTCCTCCATTACTTCTGAATTTATTAGTTATAGTTCTAAGATCTTTTCTTATCAACTATCTGATTAACAGGAAATACAATTCATATAGGAAAGGCAGGATAAATGTTCAATTCTTTCCTTATTTTTACCAGTTTTTTGGGGTAATGCATTGTTACCCAGAACCTCCAAAGGTAATTAATGAGTTTTGGTTCTTCGTTTATTAGCAATATGAGCACATGATTTTCTAACAGATATATTAAAATCAATCATAGTCACTATTCTTTTTGATAAATTGTCCTATGTTGGTCAGTGAGAGCCCTTTTTTAAAATTTTTGTTTATTTATTTGTTTGTTTTAGAGACAAGGTCTGGCTCCATCACCCAAGCTGCAAGGTAGTAGTGTGATCATAGCTCACTGCAACCTCAAATTCCTGGGCTCAGGCGATCCTCTCACCTCAGCCTCCTGAGTAGCTAGGATTATAGGCACACTAAAAGAAAAAAAAATGCAAAAACAAGGTCTCACCCTGTTCCCCAGGCTGGTCTCAAACTTCTGACCTCAAGCAATTTTCCTGCCTCTGCCTCCCAAAGTATTGAGATTACAGGTGTGAATAACTTCACCCAGCCTGAGAGCCCCTTTAATTTCCGGTGTCCTTTTGATGTGACTCCAGGAGCCTTTGATAGCTTCCCAGTTCTTTAGTATGAAACACGTTTCCAGCTCATCTTACATATTTTATGTCCCCAAACTGGAATCCAAAGAACCTAGGTTCATTATACTGGAAAATGACATTTAGAGACCATAATCTAGACACTAGGTTGCTCATTGCTCCGAGGGCAACCATTGCTTCTAGGCCTTTTCGGAAGCCTGGTGAAGCAGTACATTCAGCACACATCATAAACCAGAAATCCACAGGTCCAAACTCTGGATACGAGAGGTAAGATAATCAGTGTGTGGAAGTCATAGGAACTCTCTTGTCCTGTAGCCATGGCTTCTACTAGGCATTTAAAACTCTAAACCTATCCTTTTTGTCTCAGAACTAACAGGTATAACCAGAAGTAATCTGCCTATCCCATGTCCCTTGTAGTTCTTTTGTTCACCACATTGTGCTATGGCAGTAGCCACTGGGTCTTTCAAAATTGTGTCCAATATGTTCTGGGCAACAAAACGAGACCCCATCACTACAAAAAAGTTAGCCGGGTGTGGTGGCACATGCCTGTGGTCCCAGCTACTTGGGAAGCTGAGGTGGGAGGATTACTTGAGCTGAGGAGTTGGAGGCTGCACTGAGCTACGATCATGTCACTGCAGTCCAGCCTGGGTGACAGAGTGAGACCCTGTCTCTTAAAAAAAAAGTGTCCAATAGGTACTTCTTTCCAGAAAACCACAGATGACTTCCAATTTTTAAAGGCATTCTCTTAAATTAAGCAGATTCTCACTGTTTTCAAATTCAAGCAGGTCAAATGACCAGTCCTGGATTTCTGTCTTTGAGCTTCTAAGGTCAAAAACCACTCTGGTTCCAAGTATTATATAATTCTGTTGCAGAAAACAAAATCAATTCTAACTAGCAGGGAATTAAACTTGTAGTATGGTTGCAAGGGCTGGAGGGACAGTTTCTAGGCTCAGCTTGAGAGATGAATTTTTTGTTTTTTTAAACGGAGTCTCATTCTGTCGCCAGGCTGGAGTGCAGTGGCGCGATCTGGGTTCACTGCAACCTCCACCTCCGAGTTCAAGCGATTCTCCTGCCTCAGCCTCCCAAGTAGCTGGGACTACAGGTGCATGCCACCATGCCTGGCTCATTTTTTGTATTTTTAGTAGAGGCAGGGTTTCACCATGTTGGCCAGGATGGTCTCGAACTCCAGACCTCGTGATCCTCCTGCCTTGGTCTCCCAAAGTGCTGGGATTACAGGCATGAGCCACCGCACTTGGCCAGAGAGAAGAATTTCAGAATAACACTGCAGAAATGGTCAACCAAGAAAGCCAAGAGATCAGGACGCTTAAGTCACTTTCAAGCAGAATAATGAGGATAATCTTGATTTGGCATTGATGTTCACTAATTTTTCTCCTCCTCACCCTAATTAGGCTAATTTTTTTTTTTTTTTTTTTTTTTGGTCTTGGAAAAGTTAAGTGAAACAATAGTGCCTAGCAAATCAGGCCAGCTCCACCCCACAAAATTTATATCTCAAAGAGAAAAAGCTTTGAACTTCTTAAAGCATGTGCCAAGTTCAAAATAGGAAACAAAATTCTCTTGTGAAATCAGATTCACCAGTATTATATTAAGTTCAATTTCATAGCTAAAGCGAAGTTCTATGCATAATTGCAGAATCATTTAACTTAACAGCCTATGTGAAAATTTGTTTGAGAACAGCAAGGCAAAGCCATAGAAAAGATGTCACTTTTGTATAGTACCATTAGTAGATGCATTTATGACATGTGAGTTGACACAGAGGAAGCCACTACTCTAGAAAATATTTAAATCAAAGAACGACTAATGACTCTATGGACATTTCTAGTAATGTGCAGTTAATAAATCTAGTTAGGACTGCCTAAAGAGAAATGCTTGGAAAAAAACATTATTTGTCCTACAAAGAGGTACCAAAACAAAGTTCTTGAAATAGGATATTTAAAGTACTACATGAATATGCCAGAACAAATAAGATATGTTAGAAACACTGTTGAAATGGGTGTGATACCACTTTTGTGGTAGGTTAGAGGCTTTACATAAAAAGTTTATTTCACATACTCTGAGTAAAAGAATCCATCATTTTAATTACACAAAATGTTAGTGTAAAAATTTTTCTGTGAATCTACAGTCCACATTAAGTGATATTCTCAAGATAGTGAATCCAAGCCACTATAGTTATATCTGTTTTCAGCTCTATGCAAAGAATTAAGATAAAAAAAAACCACCACTCTTTCCTGGTTCATAGCACAGAGGATAACCAATGAAATTTTTTGTTAAGAATAGCTGAGCTCAAATAACAATTGAAATTTATGTGAGTATAAATTATTCTTACTTTACAGAGTCGAAGATTAGTTGTCAGCTTAAAAAAATGTGTTAACTAACATTTTGAGCATTTTAATACACATGATCCAAGTTTGGAAGGACCACAAGAAATACAGTAATGTGCACTGTCAATATCCATGGATTTAAGAAACTACTACTGATGTTTAATAAGTGTCGGACTTTGTATGCTAAAGAATTAGACCAGTTAAGCAGTATCTATTTTTGCTGGAAGAAACACTTTATTAAAATTTTGAAATAATAATTAAACATATTAAAAGGTTCAAAACCATTTGTTATCACAAACTATTTCAATGTTGGATTTGTCAAAGAAAGGAGTTGTATTTAAAAGTGATAAGCCTATGAAATATGATTTTAGAAGATCAGAGAACAAATGATCTGGTAAGAGCAAGAAAGCAGTTTTAATTTATTAAAGACAAAGCAAGAATTTGCTACTTTTTACATTTACTTGTGTAAAGTCTCTGACCAAATCACCTTAGTGAAAAAAATTATTTAACATTGCTTGTTATATATTTATGATAAAGAAAATGAAATAAAAATTAGTGTGGATATATTAAATACTGATTTTGTAAAACATTTACTAATATAAATAGCCTCATATTTTTAAATGAGATCATTGGCTTTGCCCCTGCAAATATTTTACACACACACACACACACACACACACACACACACACACACACAATCTCATTTACAAGTTGAAACTGCAGCATATAATTTATTTTCTTTTATATTTTTGTTTTCAGAGACAGAGTCTTGCCCTGTTGCCCAGGCTGGAGTGAGCAAGGTGACTATCGAGAATATGCAAGATTTTATGCGAGAAATTACTGCATCCATAGTCCTAGCCACTTGGGAGGCTGAGGTAGGAGGATCACTTGAGCCCAGGAGTTTGAGGCTGCAGTGCACTATGATAGTGCCACTGAACTCTAACCTATTGACTTCCCCAAATCTCTTCCAGTTTGACTGGAAGGCTTAGTGTGACTGACAAATATTATCATGTCTTGGCGTGAAAAAGTTTGAGAGACACTCATCTAAAGCCTTACCAACCACCATTAAGTTCCTGGTTGGATCTATAGAATTTTGTTCCCAACAGTCCTAGTCTAGTAACTTGGCATTATCTATACATGCAGAGATATGAAATGTGTCTTTTATGTAGTTTTTAATGAAATTTAGTCTTACCTTCCCTAAATCAGCCAATTTTCTTTCCTGATATTGAAGTATTTGAGCAGGAAATTAACTATGTTAATTCATGTTAATTTTGCAATGTTATAGTTGTAGGTGAACATAAACTAGGACTAGAGGAGGTGAGAAATAATGATGGATTTTCCTACCCCACCCCAGAAAACACTCTTGCTGCATCTAAGTTATTATGGACCTTCAGACTCAGCATCTTTCTCCCCTAGAATGTCATAGTCCACATATGTATTTCCATGTCTAGATGATGTTTTATCTCCTATGCACTACCCACAAGTACTTTGGTGCTGTTAGTTTCAGAAACTAATTAAACCACATGATCGTATCAGCTCTCCCATTTTTAGCAACCCAAGAGTCTTAGCACAAAAAACTTCATTTGACTCAGTAGATATGCTCTAGAAAATAGGTTTTTTTAAAAAAGAATTTTTGAAATCTAATTATACTTTGAGAACAGTAAGAGAGTTTACTATTTAGAGAAATCTGAGAATGAATTACTTCACAGACAAAAAGCAAAGAACCTTTACTAGGGACTGAATGTTAGTGTCCCCCCACAATTTATGTGTAGAATCCTTAATCCCCAATGCAATGGTATTCAGAAGTGGTGCCTTTGGGAGATAATTAGGATTATATTAGGTCATTAGAGTAAGGCCCTCATGATGTGATTACTGCCCTTGAGAGAAAAAACATGAGATCTCTCTCTGCAACATGAGGATACATCAAGAAGGCAGCTGTATGCAAACCAGGAAGAGAGCCCTCACCAGATACTGAATCTGCTCACATCTTGATCTTGCACTTGTCACCTCCAAAACTGAGAAATAGATGTGTGTTGTTTAAGGCACTTGTGGTATTTGTTATAGCAACCTGAACTGACTAAGATAACTCTTCAGTAAAGAAAGCAATTATCTATTATTTATCTGCTTTTGAAATCTAAATTTGCCTCAAGCGAAAGGGTACATCTGTACAATACTAGGTAGATGATCATAATACATTCCTTTTAATGCAGTCTTTGAATTCATTTCCATCCAAATTGAATTAGTCATATGGTTTATTGTTGTAAATCAACTGAAATTAGTGAAAGATACATAATAAAAATGTAAAGACTTCTGTCTTCTTTCACATTCAGTTCAGTGTTACCTATGAAAGGAAAGCCATAAACAGTATGGTAACCTTTCACCATTTCTAGAGCTTAAGCATACATAGTTTGCTAACATGTACCGTAAATAGTTGCTATTTCTCTCAACAGTAGATTGCCACAAGGCAGTTTCTTCCACTATATTGTGTTATTTAAAAGTTATCTGCTTTGTTGGCTGCTGTTCAAGGGAGCTCTTTGCCTGCAAATCCTCTTTACCTCATGCTATGGGGGAAGCAAAATCTTGGCACAATTTCAGAGTGTTTGTATTCTTGTACCGAGGAGAAAAAAAAATTAACGGCTCCAAAGACTGACACTACTCTGCAAATGGTCATGAAACAGTGGGAAGCCCTGTTGGCTATTCAGAAGGATAAGACTACCAAGTGCCCACAGCGAAAAATAAGATCCCCTCAGACGAGAGGCAGCCACTCTATAAAAAAGATCATTTAAAAGCCTGAATGATAGAGTTTCAAAGTAAATAAGGCTCATTGTGTACTTGACTCTGGGCCTTTAAAATCAGCTTAACTTAGTGGGTGAGGTCCCTAAGTAGCAATCATTTACTTCTTAGACAAGTTTTTACCTTCTTTTGACTCTGAACTTGGTTTCTGTAATTTGCATTGTGGAGATAGCAGCTTGTTTGCTAGTGGTTGTGAAGTTTAAGAGAAAATAGGGTATATTTCACTTAGAAAAAGAGTGAAAACAGATGTCTGAGACAACCTACTTCTTTGAGATAACATCTTCTGTGAGGGATGCTCCAAAATGGCTTATTCCAGTGGTGGAAGAAATCCTTCTACCTGGAATGTGTAATCCATACTGGTGGATAAGCAGTAGGTACTCCTGTCAGAGCAACGTCTTGGTAAAAAGTGATTCCCCTAGATTGGCTTCTGACATTTAGTTTGTCTTAAACAAACAAACAAACAAACAAAAACCAGAATAACTGTGCTTGTTTAAGAAAGGATCCCCTGAACTGAGAAGAACTAGATTGATCTAAAACCCAGTTTCGAACCAGCGGAAAAAACCATACTGAGTAGAATGAGGTTGAGGGGCTCCCCCAAGAAGGCCAGTGTGTTGAAAGTAGAGGGAATGGATCAATAAGCTCTTCTTTTTGCCTGTTGTGGTGGGCTGTAGGGTAATTCTATAGCATGTGGAACTATTGAGGCCAGGATCCTGGGTCTGATCTCTCTAGGGTTTTCTGGCCAAATTGGGCCAGAGATTTTGGCTTGATCAAGACAATACAAGATTACTGCTAGAAAAGGAAGTCTAGGCTTGAGTCTTTCCAGTAACATGTGGTGACTATCACCCTGATTAGAGAGGGTCCTATGGCCTGATTTTAGAGAGCCCTTAGTGTTTGAAGGCCCAGGCCAGTCTGCTTGCATCTGGTTACAAGGCAGCATTATTTTGGGCATAGTAAGTTTTGTTTCCACAAATTATTAGAGTTTGGGGTCTAAAATTGTGCAGAATTATCCCCACCCAAATCTCATGTTGAAATATAATTCCTGATGCTGGAGGTGGGGTGTGGTGGGAGGTAATTGGATCATGGGGGCAGTTTCTCATGAATGGTTTAACACATCCCCCCCCCTCGGTGCTACTGTCACGATAGTGAGTTCTCATGAGATCTGGTTGTTTAAAAGTATGTGGCACCTCCCCACTCTTTCTCTCTTACTCCTGCTCTGACCATGTAAGATGTGCCTGTTTCCCCTTCACCTTCTGTAATGATTGTAAGTTTCCTGAGGCCTCCCCAGCAGCAGAAGCTGCTATGCTTCCTATACAGCCTGCAGAACTGTGAGTCAATTAACCCTCTTTCTTTACAAATGACCCAATCTGAGGTATTTGTTTATAACAATGTGAGAATGGACTAATAAATACACTTTCATTTCAAAATTGTTATATTTTCCATCACTCATTTCAAGATTTTAAAACATATGCAAATACTTAACACTTACAATTAACTAAGGTTTGACTCAAATACTTGTACAATAGAAAAAATAAGCAAAGATGATGTGTGATGATCAACTATAGGATCTTTTGAAATAAGTGGAAGGGAAAGATTCCCACTGTTTTTTTTCTGTTATTATTATAGCAGCTAGATATATCTAATAGTGAAAAGTTTTAATTATTAAATATTTAAAGTTTTAATTTTTAGTTTCAAGAAGAGTATAATCTGTGATATTAACAAATGAAATAAGGTGATGAAAATTGTGACTCTCAAGAGATTAGTCGCCAAGTCAAAGGGTTAAAACTTGTTAAATTTTTAATAGACCTCAAACTTCAAGGCATCTTGAAGGAGTTAATAATTTTTTGAACAGTTGATTGCAGGCATGGAGGATTTATTTTAAAGATGACTCTTGTAAGAATTAAAGAGGAATAAAATATTCTGCAATGTTTATTTAATGAAAGACTGAGACCAACTTCACACAAAGACTAAGTAACAAAACAAACTATTAAATAGAAAGAATTTTCTGTATCACATTAATCCATTTTTCATCATGGAACTGATATACTGAAATAAAGAAAAAGTCCAAAAAGAAAAAAATACCAAAATAAAGAGATTTCATTTTCTGTTACTCAAAATAGGGTGAGATTTTTACTTCAAATTTCATTTCTACCTTTTGTAAACATATTTCTACCTCTGCCAAAAGGAAAATGTAGTTCTACATATATTCCACTTCTTACATAACTTTTTTCATTGCAGTCACAGCATGACTACTTGGTCCTTATACATGAGACCTTATACATACAATACTGGGCTACTGGTTGATATGATTTGGCTGTATCCCCACCCAAATCTCACCTTGAATTGTAGCTCCCATAATTTCTACATGTTGTGGGATGGACCCGGTGGGAGATAATTGAATCATGGGGGGCAGTTTCCCCCATGCTGTTCTTGTGGTAGTGAGTAAGTCTCATGCGATCTGATGGTTTTATAAGGGGAAATCCCTTTCGCTTGGCTCTCATTCTGTCTTGCCTGCCATCATGTAAGACATGCTTTGCTCCTCCTTCATTTTCCACCATGATTACGAGGCCTCCCCAGCCGTGTGGAACTGTGAGTCAATTAAACCTCTTTCTTTTATAAACTACCCAGTCTCAGATATGTCTTTATTAGCAGCATGAGACCAGACTAATACTGTAAATCAGTACTGGTAGAGTGGGGGTGCTGCTGTAAGGACACCTGAAAATGTGGAAGTGACTTTGGAACTGGGTAACAGGCAGGGGTTAGAACAGTTTGGAGAGCTCAGAAGAAGACAGGAAAATGTGGGAAACTTTGGAACTTCCTAGAGACTTACTGAATGGTTTTGATGAAAATGTTGATAGTGATATGGACAATGAAATCCAGGCTGAGGTGGTCTCAGATGGAGATGAGGCACTTATTGGGAAATGGAGTAAAGGTTACTTTTGCTATGTTTTAGCAACCAGTCTGGTAGAATTTTGTCCCTGGTCTAGAGATTTGTGAAACTTTGAACTTAAAGGATACGATTTAGGGTATCTGGCAAAATAAGTTTCTAAGCAGAAAAGCATTCAAGAGGTGACTTGGGTGTGCTGTTAAAAGCATTCAGCTTTAAAAGGGAAACAGAGCATAAAAGTCCAGAAAATTTGCAACCTGACTATGCAATAGAAAAGAAAAACCCATTTCCTGAGGAGAAATTCATGCTTGCTGCAGAAATTTGCATAAGTAATGAGGAGCCAAATGTTAATCACCAAGACAATGGGGAAAATGTGTCCAGGGCACGTCCAGGGCAGCCTCTTCCATCACAGGCCCAGAGGCCCAGGAGGAAAAAATGGTTTCATGGGCTGGGTCCAGAGTCCCCCTGCTGCATGCAGCCTAGGGACCTGGTGCCCTGCATTTCAGCCACTCCAGCCATGGCTAAAAGGGGCCAATGTACACTTTGGGCCACAGATTCAGAGTGTGCAAGGCCCAAGTCTTGGCAGCTTCCATGTGATGGTGAGCCTGAGGGTGCATATAAGTCAAGAATTGAGGTTTGGGAACCTCCACCTAGATTTCAGAGGATGTATGGAAACACTTGGATGTCTAGGTAGAGGTGTGCTGCAGGGGCAGAGCCCTCATGGAGAACCTCTGCTAGGGCAGTGCAGAAGGGAAATATGTGGTCAGATCCCCCACAGAGTCCCCACTGGGGCGCTGCCTAGTGAAGCTTTGAGAAGAGGGCCACCGTCCTCCAGACTCCAGAATGGTAGATCCACCTGCTGCTTACACCATGCACCTGGAAAGGCCACAGACAATGCCCCCCCCCATGAAAGCAGGAGGGGGCTGTACCCTGCAAAGCCACAGGGGTGGAGCTACCTAAGGCCTTGGGAACCCAGCTCTTGCATCAGTGTGACCCAGATGTGAGACATGGATTTAAAGGAGATGATTTTGGAGCTTTAATATTTGACTTCCCCACTGGATTTTGAACTTAGGGGGCTTGGAGTCCCTTTGTTTTGGCCAATTTCTCCCATATACAATGGCTGTATTTACTCAGTGCCTGTATCCCCATTGTATCTAGGAAGTAACTAACTTGCTTTTGATTTTACAGGCTTATAGGCAGAAGGGACTTGCCTTGTCTCAGATGAGGTTTTGGACTATGGACTTTTGAGTTGATGCTGAAATGAGTTAAGACTTTGGGGGACAGTTGGGAAGGCATGATTGGTTTTGAAATGTGGGAGAGGTGAGGGGTAGAATGATATGGTTTAGCTGTGTCCCCACCCAAATCTCATCTTGAATTGTAGCTCCCATAATTCCCATGTGTTGTGGGAGGGACCCAGTGGGAGATAATTGAATCATGGGTTCAGTTTCCCCCATACTTTTCTCGTGGTAGTGAATAAGTCTCACAAGATCTGATAGTTTTATAAAGGGAACCCCTTTTGCTTGGCTCTCATTCTTTCTTGCCTGCCACCATGTGAGATATGCCTTTGCTCCTCTTTTGCCTTCCATCATGATTATGAGGCCTCCCCAGCCATGTGGAACTGTGAGTCCATTAAACCTCTTTCTTGTATGAATTACCCAGTCTCGGGTATGTCTTTATGAGCAGGATGAGAACAGACTAATACACTGGTCTTACTGTTTAACATTCAAATTCTAACAGTCATTAAACAACACTTGTGATTTTTGTTTAGTCGATTAATGTTGATTGTACACATTATTTTTCATGTGGGCTTGCAATTTTGGATGTTCATTACATTGCTGAGCATTTTTTCTTTTTTTGAGTCTCACTGTTTCCCCAGATTGGTCTAGAACTCCTGCACTCAAAGCATCCTCCCAACTCAACCTCCCATACACATCTTTGAGCACTTCAGTGAACATAATACAACTCAAAAAATATTATTCTAAGGTTGGCATTACTAATTGCATCACTTGGAAACTAATTAACATGAATAGAATGCATACTTTGTACTTACTCAAATTAACTGTGTTAAAGAGTATTAGTTTTGTGAAAAGAAATATTTGTAATTTCTATACTCTAACTACAAAATCTTGAATTGTAATTGGCTCATCAAAATGAACAATAAGCAGATGACACTAGAAGTTCCATCATCCACTAGTCCTGAATACAGCAACTTAGGATGTGAAGGATCTAAGATGGTCCTCCAGGTATCTTCAATCAAGACAAAACTCACCTTAAGAGCTAAAGTCAAGCTGTCATTTATTACTTTGGCCTTAAAACCAAGGCCACTAGATTCCATTTCCATGACAATTTGCCCCATGACCCGAGCAAAGCATCCAATGTTTTGGATATATGTAACTGGTAGAAATATGTCAATATGTAATTAAGCATGAATGTAGATTTGCCAATATTATAACTATTAGAAAAATTATGTGATGGTTAAAACTACCTTATAAAGCATTGTTGTGCAATACCAGAAATATTAGAGAAACCAAAATTCTTTAAAATAATATTCATATTCTATAATTTATACACATTTCCATGCCTTAAGGTAAAAGAACTGAATTTTGAAGATTTTCTATAAACATATAAAAATACTAAGTAATGTATAAACATATTTTTATTGACAAATAAGAAACGATGAACTGAAAGTTTAAATGATCAAGTAAAAATAGAGTCCACTGACTGACTCTTCGGTTATTAGAACTGCTGGTCTGAATAAATGCTGAAAATACAATTGCTGACCCTGTGTTTGGGAGGTTATTGTTTTTGTTGCTTGCTTTTTTCTCCCCCCAACCCCCCGCCTTTTTTTTTTTTTTTTTTTTTTTTGAGACAGGGTCTTGCTGTGTCACACAGGTTAGAGTGCAGTGGCACAACTACAGCTCACTGTAGTCTCAGCCTCCCAGGCTCAAGTAGTCCCCCCACCTCAGCCTCCTGAGTAGCTGGGACCACAGGTGTGTCCCACCATGCTTGGCTATTTTTTAAAAAATTTTCTTGTAGAGATGGGGTCTCACTATATTGCCCAGGCTGGTCTTGAACTTCTGAGCTCAAGCAATCCTCCTGCCTCAACCTCCCAAACTACTGGGATTATAGGCATGAGCCACCACACCTGGCCAACCCTCCTTAAGTAAAGGATATATCAATAGAAGTGTAAAGAACTTTCAGATAAAAATGACTCACTATAGAACCAAGTACAAGTTGCAAATGGTCATGAGAATAATGCCTAAAATGTACAAATTAAAACTTATCTGAGCATGTCATATGTCCCTAATAATTTCCGCAGTTTATTGGTATGTAATTCAAGAGAGATTATTTACCTGTCCCTTCATTTATTCTAGAAGTCTGATACTACTGGATCATAGGAAATAGCTGAAATCAAGGAAATAACTGAAAAACCTCAGAGAGAATAAGCAATGAAAAGCCATCATATTTTTTCAGAAATTCTTTTCTCTTTTCATTCATAAACATCTTTTTTATATACATTAGAGAACCAGTGGTTCTCTTTGTTGGGAACCTGAATCTCTCATTTGGAGAATTTCATCAACTTATCCTCAGCTATTCATGTCTTGAAAGCTGTGTTTGTTTCTGTTTTTATTATTTTAAAGAAGACTGCAGTTGCATCTCTTGCTCTTTTTTTTTCTTCAAGAGTTAGATTTACTTATTTAATAAACTGAGCCCATCATTTTTTAAAGAGAGAATTAATCATGAATTGTTTCAGTAGATACAAAACTGATATTAAAGCCATTACTTCATTTTAAAATCTTATTCAGTGTAACTCTTGGGTATCCCTAGAAAACATCACATGCAGAAAGGTGCTGTTTTAAATATGAGACGTTTATTGTTTTTGAACTCTAATTCAGGCAAAGATCAACATCTCAACCCCAGCAGTTAGGTAGAAGAGAACCTCCACATGGGAAATAAGTTTTCTTTGTAGAAACACAAATATTTATGAAGAGGAGAGAGTGACAGGATATTATCATTCAGATTGTCCTGTTTGTTTATTCTCCATTTGCCTTATAAAGAAGAAATAGAAATATAGAGGCACTGGAATGCCCTTGACCTCAGAAAGTTGAATGCTAACATTTCCTTACCCTTGGAGAATGGGAAATTTGTTTTTTGGGGGACTAATGATTTAGGATCCAGACTTAATGGAACTTCAGTGTCCTCTGTGAAAAAAAAAGAGGGCAGATTGGGTTTAAAGAAAAAAGCAGAGAGTCTCTGAAAAACACAAGGTTGTTCAGGGGCTTCTCACAAACTGGAACGGGTCTCCTTCTCACTAATGTCCTTTGTTTTTGTTCCAAGATCCCATATTGCACTTAGTTGCCAAATTCCCTGAGTCTCCTTCAATATGAAACAATTACCCAGTCTTTTTTTTTTTTTTTTTTTTTTTTCTGTCTTTCATGACCTCGACACTTATGAAGAGCATTGTCCAGTTATTTTGTAGAATGCTTCTCAGTTTGGGTTTGTCAACGGTTGCTGATGATTAGATTGAGATTATGTAATTTTGGCAAGAATCCCACAGAAGGGATGAGGTGCCCTTCTCAGCACATCATATCAGGAGGTACATGGTGTCCGTTTCTTTCTATGCATAGTGTGCATTTGATCACTTGTTAAGGTGGTATCTCCACTATAAAGTTACTCTTTTTCCCTTTGTAATTAGTGAGCACCTGTTGAGAGATACTTTGAATCTCTGCAATATCCTGTTTCTCATCACAAGTTTACCCTTAATTTTAGCACCAAACAGTGATTCTTGCCTACAATTATTACTATCTTGTTTGCCTAACAATAAATTATTTCTTTCATTTCTTCGCCACAAATTAATTGACTTGTATTGTTAAAAAAAAAAAAGAGTTATCCTTTTTCCTCAATTTACATAAGAATATTGGAGAATATATACTGAACAAAAATTTTGGAATCAAGGAGAGCTTTCTAAACGAGGCCAAAAATAAAAGTAGCCATAAATGAAAAGATTGATAAGTTTAAGCATATAACCAAAAAAAAAACCTTACATGAAAGCACTATTAATACACAAAATCAAAATACAACGAAATAGAAAAATATATTTCAAATGTATACTACTACCTATGTGGTAATATTGTATAATATATGCAAAACTTCTACAACTTAAAAAATCCAACAACCTATGGAAAATGAATAAGGAATACGCCAGTTAATAGAAAAGGAGCTACTACATAATGACTTTCAATCATGTGAAGTTGACTTAACTTCAACCTCACGTGAAATAGGGCCACTGCCCATGGTTATACAGATTGGACATCAAGAATCTGAGAAGGCACTATTCATATCGGGGTGCATTTAAAACAGTCTTCCCAGATTTATGCAGTGCACAACTTGCACAACCATATGGCAGCCCTGCACATACGAGAAATGTAATTTGTCACCATAATGTGATACCATTTTTCACTCATCAGAACATCAAAAATCAAAAGTTTGGTAACGCTCTCTGTTAGATTGTAGATTGTGGGAAAACAGGCACTCTCAAGCTTGTGGGATTTTAAATAGGTACAACCTCTGTAGAATAAATTGCTAATATCAAAGATTAAATGCACATACTTACACATATAAGAAATGACATGTGTTCGAGAATATTCATGTCGCATTATTTGTAATTGCAAGGGAACAAAATTGACATAAAAAATCTCTAAAGAGGGGACTGATTAAATAAATGAGTTATTTACTGATGAAATACTATGCACCTGTTTTTAAAAAAGGAATGACAGGCCGGGCACAGTGACTCACGCCTTTAATCCTAACACTGTGGAAGGCCGAGGTGGGTGGATCATTTGAGGTCAGGTGTTTGAGACCAGCCTGGTCAACATGGTGAAACCCCGTCTCTATTAAAAATACAAAAGTTAGCTGGGCGGGGTGTCATGCGTCTACAGTCCCAGTTACTTGGGAGTACTTGGGAGGCTGAGGCAGGAGAATCGCTTGAACCTGGGAGGCAGAGGTTGCAGTAAGCTGAGATTGAGACACTGTACTCCAGATGGAGTGACAGGATGTGACTCTGTCTCAAAAAAAAAAAAAAAAAAAAAAAAAAAAGAATGACATGTGTGTATCAGTTTGGAATAATCTCACAGAGCTATTAGGTAAAAAACACAAGGTGCAGACTCATGTGAATATTTATGCTACCATTGGTGGAGAGGAAGATGCACAAGCAGGTAATTATAGCTGTCCCATCTTGGGAGGAGAATTGGATGGCTACAGAGAGTAGGAAAGAGACTGATTTTTATGGTATATTTGGTACCTTTTGTGTAACATGATTATATTACCTATGTAAAGATAAACAAAGTAATGTTTAAATTGAAAATTAAAGCAAAACAGGCTGTGTGTAGGCAGCCTGTACCCAAAATACCCCACCAGCCTTGACAAAACCAGGGGTGTATCCAGTTGACTCCATAACGCAGGAATAATGGTCCTCCCCCGTAGGGGCAGTCTGAGGTGATAGGACACACAGCCAGCCCATTCTGCTGCTGAGACCACCATGCCAGTGTTCTCCTGATCCAACCATCAAGAAAGACTGTAATTCCTTAGAAATCTATGAATTTTGGAAACAAATCTATCCCCATCTCTCTACGGCCAGTGGGCACTTACCCTATCCCGCACTGTAAGGAACTTGAATGTTCCACTGTCTATTTCGCCAGTGACCTTTCTTGTTTTTCTCCTCTGCATCTCAGGAGGATAAGAAAAAGCAAAAAACTTACTTGTATTTTGCCCACACTCCATCTCTGGAATTAGAAAGTTAGTCTAGTCCTTCATTAGATAAATAGAGATTCAGAAGCAAAATTTTGATAAAACCAAGAAAGAGTCTTGAAAATTTAAATTTGATTAATTAAATTTCTCTCTTCATTTCTCTTCCAGGATTTTGGCCCATCATATATTTCTGAACTAAATACCTCCTTTTTCAGTAATATGTATTAAAGAGAATAGCAATGATGATATTTATACCACTGCTTTGTTTTAGTAAGGTATTTCATATGGTTTGGCTGTGTCCTCACCCAAATCTCATCTTGAATTGTAGCTCCCATAATCCCCAAATATTGTGGGAGGGACCTGGTGGGAGGTAATTTAATCATGAGGGCAGGTTTTTCCCATGCTATTCTCATGATAGTGAATAAGTCTCATGAGATCTGATGGTTTTATAAAGGGCCTTTCCTCTGCACACTCTCTCTCTTGCCTGCCACCATGTAAGACATGTCTTTGCTCCTCCTTTGCCTTCTGCCATAATTGTGAGGCCTCCTCAGCCATGTGAAACTGAGTCCATTAAACTTTTTTTCTTTATAAATTACCCAGTCTCAGGTATATCTTTATTAGCAGCATGAGAACAGACTAATACAGTATTTTATTTAAGAAGCATTGTCATTTTATAAATGTTTTATACTTCATTTGAGTGATATGAACAGGGCTAGAGATACATGTACCATATTTACAAGAAAATTTTAGTCTTTTATATAAACCCTATCACTAAGTCACCAGTCCTCAGTCTAGATGATTAGAGGAGAGAAGAGTCAGACAAGAAGACAGAAAACTGCCAGCTTCAGGAAAGACAAAGAGTCAGCTCCGAAGACAGCTCTTAGGAGGAGGTGATTTAAGCTGAATTCCACAAAATTATCACATTTTAGCCAGGTTAACAATGGGTATATCTTATTTCAGGCAGAGGAAATAATATTGACAAAATACATTTTGCAGATGGCAAGAAAGTCATCATGACATGAGCTGATGGAGCCCATGAGAAGGGACAGGAGATGTGGCTGGGGAGACAGCATGGTACCTTATACCCAAGGGGTTTGTGGAAGCATTTTGAGTTTTATGAGACTCATACTTCAGACTTTGGGAAACTACTTTATAAAATAAGCAAACAACTGAAGTTCATAAAATTAGACCAGTTTGCACCAAAGAAATCCTACATGCACAGGCAGATGTATGTATCACCAGTACAAGGATCCCTTCTCCTTCCACTAAACATGGTCTTTTTGAGGGAAGAAGCATTAAGAGAAAGTTGGAGAGTTGTTCTCTCTGTTGGTACAAAAGCTCAATGAGCAGCCAAGTACTAGGAA
Source organism: Macaca mulatta (assembly GCF_049350105.2). Classification (NCBI taxonomy): domain Eukaryota; kingdom Metazoa; phylum Chordata; class Mammalia; order Primates; family Cercopithecidae; genus Macaca; species Macaca mulatta. Next base: position 24,348,155 of record NC_133414.1, on the reverse strand, counting down.
CAGAAGTAAGCCCTTTCCAAGTACTGCCACGTGTTTTTCTCCTCAGATTAAACCACATTGAACTGGGATGGAATAAAAGCCACCTTTGAAAAAATAAAAAATGAAAATATTATTACTCAGGTGTTCTAGTAAACATCCTAAAGTAGTACAGCACCAGAAAACTGTTGACTGGGATTTTGGGGACTAAGATCTATTTTTATAGCCAATTTTTGGGAATATTAATTATCCCACAAGATAAAAGAACCTTAATCTCAGGTCCTTTTTGGGCTTGTAAAATCTGCCAGCAAAAACCTCACTTGGGTGTTGATGGGTTTTCCTCTGCCCAGCTGTGGCCTGGCTCTGAAAGAAGAAAAAGAGGCAAATGTTGAGCAAGACCATTTGAACTCTCTCTCTCCCCAGGGATAGACCACAGTTAGCTTCCTCTGACTCCACTAAGAATTTATATTCTTCTGAAGACCACATGGCAGTCTTTTCCTCCTATTACTATGACTTAGGCCATCTGTCTTACAAAATAATACCCCTGCAAAGGTTTGGATGTTTGTTCCCTCTAAACCTCGTGTTGAAATTTGATCTCTAATATTGGGGTTGGAGCTAATAGGGGTCATTTGGATCATGGGGGCAGATCCTTCATGAATTGATTAATGCTTTCTTTCAGAGGTGAATGAATTCTCACTCTATTAGTTCTTATGAGAACTTGGTTTAAAAAGCTGGAACATCCCACCTTCCCATGTGATCTCTGCACATGCAGCTCCCCTTCATCTTCTTTGATGAATAGAAGCAGCCTGAAGCCCTCACCAGATGTAGATGCTCAATCTTGGACTTTGCAGTCATTAGAACCATGAGCCAAATAAACCTTTTATTTAAATAAATTACCCAGTCTCTGATATTTATAGCAACACAAAACAGACTAAGACACCCTCTTACTATGCTAAATGAATATTTGCCTCCTACCTGGGCCTGTTTTCATTAAAAGGTGCCCTGAATTTAGTGGAAAATACTTCTTTGTGAGTCAAAAATTTGGGAAATGACCTTTCTCAATTTGTTTAACTTTGATTTCCAAATTCCTTCCATGATGATGGAGTGAAAAAGGAAGGGACATGTCACAGGTTAGATTCTTCAGGAAGTAGTTATGGTGACAGAGTTAGGGGTGTAAATGTTTAATTATGAAGTAAAAGTTACAAAAGGAAAAGGGGAGAAAACAGGACTGGGCAGCAGGAGCCATCAGACCACAGTACAGACAGGGCAGAGTCTTTGCCACTGAAAGACAGAACTCCAGAGCATAGACTGCTCTTCTGGAAGAGTCCTGCACTGGGGACCATACTGAAAATGGTGTGACATTGTCTTAAAAGCTGAGGCAGATCCTGGATGGCAGCTGCCCCGAAGATCTCCCAGAGCCTCAGTGAACTTTGTGTGTATGAGAAATAAATCTTTTTTGTCTTCAGTCCCTGGGACTTGGGAATCTTAGATATGTGGGTTCATGACTTTCATCAATTTAGGGAAATTTTTGGCCATATTTCTTCAAATATTTTTCTGCTCTGCCTCCTTGACTAGCTTCTCCTGATTGATACAAAGTACCTAGATAAGAATCTATTTACAGGTCCTTCTAATCCCTCTTAGTAGCTGCTGCTTTAGTATGTACTTCCACCATTGTATATATAAAACTGTGTATTTGTTTTCTAGGGCTACTGTGACAAAGAAGCATAAACTGGATGGCTTAAAACAAGAGAAACTTATTCTTTCATAGTTCTGGAAGCTAGAAATCTGAAATCAAAGTGTAGCCACGTCCTTGTTCTCCTCAAGGCTCTCCAAGTCCTTCCTTTGGCCTCTTTCTAGTTTTTCGTGGTTTCTGGCAATCTTTAGTATTCCTTGGCATGTAGATGCATCACTCAAATATCTGCCTCTGTCTTCATGTGATCTTCTCCCTTGTGTGTCCCTGTGCTTCTATCTCCACATGGCATTCTCCTCTCTCCACATGGTATTCTCCTCTCTGTGTCTGTGTCCAATTGTCCCCCCATTTTATTAGGACACTAGTCATTGGCTTAGGGCCTACCCTAATCCAGTATGACTTCATGTTAACTTGATTACCTCTGCAAAGACCCTATTTCAGAAAAAAAAAAATCACATTCACAAGTATCAGAGGTTAGGACTTCAACATATCTTTTTGGGGGATGTGATTCAGCCCAAAACAAACTGTATTGCTTTTATTTGCTTATATGCAGATTTTCCTTAATAAACTGATAATGTCTTGAGAGCAGGAAGCTCTTTACCCTTACTCTCTTAGTTTCTAGTCTAGCATCTAAATTATATTTAGGTACTCAATAAATGTATGTTGAAGGTGACAACTGAATTAGAGCACTGCTTGCATTGATAAAGATCAACTTGAAAAAAGAACATAGGTAAAATGGTAGAATACTAAATAAATATTTCCATTTTGGGAAGCAAATCCAAGTTATTATATAGAGTCCCACTTAAACATACTTTGGTTGTAGGCAGGAGAAAAATCCAACTGATACTGTCTTAAGAAATTTATTGGATCATGTATCTAAAAAGCCCATGGTATAGGTCATTTTTATGTGATTCTGTGGCTCAATGATGTAACCAGGAGAAAATACAGATTTCTTCTTCTAGCTGTGACAGAGAACCTGATACGGAACTAGCCATAAACAACTAGAAAATTGGACAAAATATCTGCAACAAACAAGTTTTTATTTGCGGGGGAGGTTTTTTTTATTTCAATGAGTTTTGGGGGAACAGATGTTTGGTTACATGAATAAGTTCTTCAGTAGCAATTTCCGTGATTTTGGTGTACCCATCACCCAAGCCATTGGGTACTACCCTGTACCCAATGTGTAGTCTTTATCTCTCACACCCCATCCCACTCTTTCTCCTGAGTCCCCAAAGTTCATTATATCATTCTTATGCCTTTGTGTCCTCATAGCTTAGCTCCCACTCATGAGTGAGAGCATACAATGTTTGGTTTTCCATTCCTGAGTTACTTCACTTAGAATAATGGTCTCTAATTCCACCTAGGTTGCTGCAAATGCCATTATTTCATTCCTTGTTTCCTTTTTATGACTGAGTAGTATTCTGTAGTAAATAAAAACCACATTTTCTTTACCCATTGATTGATGGGTATTTGGGCTGATTTCATATTTTTGCAATTATGAATTGTGCTGCTATAAACATGCATGTGTACGTATTAATATCTTTTACATATAATGACTTCTTTTCCTCTGGGTAGATACCCAGAATTGGGATTCCTGAATCAAATGGTAGTTCTACTTTTAGCTCTTTAAGGAATCTCCACGCTGTTTTCCATAGTGGTTGTGCTAGTTTACATGCCCACCAACAGTGTTAAAGTGTTCTCTTTTCACCGCATTCATACAAAACATCTTTTTTTTTTTTTTTTTTTTTTTGATTATGGCTATTCTTGCAGGAGTAAGGTGGTATCTCATTGCAGTTTTGATTTGCATTTCCCTGATAATTAGTGATGTTGAGCATTTTTTCTTATGTTTGTTGGCCATTTGTATATCTTCTTTTGCAAATTGTCTATTCACGTCCTTAGCCCACTTTTTGATGGGATTTGAAACAACAGTTTTTAGATACTGCAAAACAAATATGGTGAAACTGATGATCATCATTGTTTTCACCTAGAGGCCCTTTACAGATTAAAACTATTATGCACAGCAAGCAGTACCCCAAAATATCACTTTGACATGCTGGCTGAATGAAAGAAGCAGTCTCAAGGTCTCTCTCTGACCTTTCCCTGCTTCCCTGTTTCTCTGATCCGCTTATTTTCCCTAAGCACCAAGAGTGACTATCTTTGCAATTTCCCTGTCTGATTAAGAAAGCTTCTTTCTAAAAAGAGTGCAGTTGTCTTAAGACCTCCTTCCTAGGAATCACATCAAACAACAAGGAAGGATTAACTACCAGAGAAGAGACTGGGAGTTACCATACCTAAACAAACTTTTCACTATTTTCCTGAGGGCAGGTCTGAGAGATGACCTGGGAGGCTTTATCTGCATAATAAGGCAATCTGTGTGCACAGTGAAGTGCTGTTCCTCACCTTCCCACCACTTTCCCCCAGAGCTCAGAAGAACTTTGTTTCAGGCCCTTGTTTTTTCGGCTCATTCATTTCCCCAGAGAAGCATTCACTTCTACATCCCTATCTCCTCTACCACTGTGAAGAAGGGTGTATAACATCTGGTCCTCACTGGGTTATAGGGTAATCATTCTCCTGCAATTCCCCCCATGCTGCGCACACTAAATACATTTGTGTGCCTCTTTCTCCTATTAAGGAGAAAGTCATTTTCAGTCAGCTCATTTTTCAGTGAGAGGGAACCAAGTGGACCACAATAGTTTCATGAGCTGAGGAGAGAGGGATTGGAGTTTGGGAATGTCAAGGTAAATGGAGTTTCCAGGGCAGAAACCTGGGGAAGAGGGAACTGTGGAGAGCTCCAGAAACCTGCAAATCTTCACAAAGTTCTATTGAGCTTTTGGCTGACTACTAAGCTGTCCATATGGAGTGTAAAACTCCATGAGGCCTTGCAAAGGAGCTGTAAGCTAAAAAAAAAATTCCCAGAGCATAGATGGGGGTGAGAGATGTTTTGGTTTTTTAACTAGCTAGAATGGAGAGAATATATTGAAAACATGGAATATTTAGAAGGGACCAAAGAAGGGTTGCAACTTAATAATAGTGCTGAAGTAGCCTGGAGTAAAGGCTATTTTAGACCCACCTTACCAAAGCTTGTAAATAGTTACCAAAAGGATCAACCTGACCCAAAAAATAACTTGCTGCCCATAATAATAAATTCAGTGTTCTTTAAAGTTTTTAAAAATCCAGACACTTAACAACATAATATAATGTCCAGCATCCAATAAAAATTACTAGATATGTAAAAAAGCAGAATACTGTTTCCCATAGCTAGGAGAAAACAACTAGTTAATAAAAATTGGCCCAGAATAATAGTGATGATGAAGTTCGTAGAAAAGGACTATAAAATTGCTGTTAAAAATATGCCAGGGCCAGGTGCTGTGGCTCACGCCTGTAATCCCAGCACTTTGGGAGGCTGAGGCAGGTGAATCACGAGGTCAGGAGTTCAAGACCAGCCCTACCAACATAGTAAAACCCCCGTCTCTACTAAAAATACAAAAATTGGCTGGGTGTGATGGCACGTGCCTGTAATTCCAGCTACTTGGGAGGCTGAGGCAGGAGAATCATTTGAACCTGGGAGGCAGAAGTTGCAGTGAGCCGAGATCACACCATTGCACTCCAGCCTGGGTGACAGAGTGAGACTCCATCTCAAAAAAATATATATAAATAACATAATAAAAATATGCCAAGAAATGAAAGAATACATTAACATAACAAGGAAAGAAATGAAACTATCTACTAAAAACTTCTAGTATTGAAAAATACAATATCTGAAAAAAAATTCACCAGTTGGACTTAACAGCTTATTGGACTCTGCAGAAGAAAAGATCAGCGAACTTGAAGATATATCAAACAGAAACTCTTTAATATAAAACACAAGAGAAAAATGGCTGGAAAAATAATGAAAGATCCTTAGTTATCTATGAGACACTATTACACATGTGTAATCGGAGTCTCAGAAGGATAGGGAAAGCAGAAAAATATTTGAAGAAATAGTGACCTCAAATTTTTAAAAATTTGATAACAACTATAAATCCATAGATCCAAGAATCTGAAATCCCAATCAGAATAACAACAAAATCACACTAAGACGTATTATCAAATTGCCAAAAACTGTGGGGTTTTTCCCCAAGATTGTGGATGGGAGGCATTGTTACTATGCCTTTCCCACTTGGAAAGACAAAATAGTGTGTAGAGATTACACTGTGAGCTTTTTTCCAATAAGTAACACAAAAACTTAACAGGAAAACTGAAAGAAAACACAGGCCCTTTGAAGAAAGCATTGGGCTGCAGCCCTACGCCATGAGCCAGCCACTCCCCAAAGCGTGGGAGGGAGACAACTGCCTCCAGGATACGCACTCCCACTGGGGAACCTAGCAATTCAGGTCATGGGGGAAAGCCTTACCCCCATCCGGGACTGAAGCTGATTTAGTGAGCAGTAAGGAGAACACAAGAAGAACCTGCATCAAGACAGGCTTTGTGTGCACTCAGTCTGCCAGGGATGAAGGGAAGCCATTCCTGATCCTACTTCACAGACGACCTTGGGGAGGTCTGCCAGCTAACTCAGGTGGTGGTCACAGGTGAGAGAAGTTCCCAGCTGAGATTCGCATGATAATCTCCAATGGGGACACACTCCCTTGGCCAGAAGTGAGGGACAAGTGGGAAGTGTACCGCAGCCACAGGCGTAGGAACTGGGCACCCCTGATTCTTGGGCAGCCTGGGAGGGGTGTGCCCCGAAAGCAGTGGTTGCTATCTTCCCCAGAAAGGCTTATGGCCTGGGGCAGTTTTGAGTTCTGGAGCGCAGATTGCCTTGAACCTAGCCAGCGGTTTCTAGCGAACACTGTGGGTGTAAGATACGCTTTGCCAAGTGTGGGAGCTGGGTGGGGCTTACTGCCTCCTGCTACTTCCCACTTTCCATACAGACTCTTCTGTGCAGCATAGGCAACTGTACTCCTCCCTGGAACATTACCTCTGCCTCCAGAGAACTGCCCTCTAATCCCTACCGGGGCCACTGCTTGCACCTACCTGCATGTGGAGAGCCAGAGCATGAATTTGCGTGACCCAGCTACCACCCAACTTTGCCCTGTCACCCACCCTGGTAGCTTAACACAAAGGTCTGAAACTTTTGGGAGTTCTATGGCCCTGCCCATTGTGTGAGTCACCAAAATACCTCCCCTGGGTAACATAAGGCAAGCACAAATCTCACTGCTAGTACAGTAGCTGGTGCTATTTTGTAAGCACTGCCTCCTGGCTAAAGGCCACCTGGCACACAGCCCATCACAGCAAGGGTCCCCAGTCCCCAGCCACACACCGGTACTGGTTGGTGGCCTGTTAGGAACAGGACCACACAGCAGGAGGTGAGTGGTGGACCAGGAAGCATTACTGCCTGAGCTCCGCCTCCTGTCAGATCACCGGCAGCATTAGATTCTCATAGGAGTGGAACCCTATTGTGAACTGCACATGGGAGGGATCTAGGTTGCATACTCTTCATGAGAATCTGTCTACAGTTTCATCCCAAAACCATCCCGCATCCACTACAGGTCCATGGAAAAATTGTCTTCTGTGAAACTGGTCCCTGGTGCCAAAAACTTTGGGGACCACTGCATTATAGCATCTGCAGGTACAAAACAACACAGCATGCAGGAAGGAGAAAGCTTGTGCATGACCTCGGCTATCACCATTGCCTGCATTACTCTAGATAACCAGGAGGTCCTGAGTCTGTCCACGTGACCAGTTCGTTACTATTACAACTGGCATTTGAGAAAGTCAACACACTAAGGCTTTTTATAACCAAGGAATCTCACAGAGTCCATGTCACTCCCCTGCTACCCCCATCAGAGCTGGTGCTGATATCCACAGCTGGGAGACTTGAGAACAGGTCACATCACTGGGCCTCTTGCATACATTTCCCAGCACCAGTGTGGAGAGTGGCAGCCCCACCGGGCAGCTAGGTCCAGAGGAACAGCAGCATTCATAGTAGTCTGGCCTCAGGGACTTCTACTCCTAGAAGAAGAGGGAGTGCAGTACATCAAGGGAGCACCCCATGGGGCAAAAGAATCCAGACAGCAGGCCTGCAGTCCCGGAACTTTCCATTTGTGGGAGGTTTCTTTCATCAGAGGCACAGTGCAGTGCTGGGCTCAACAGGGAGCTGGTCTGCAGCTCCACCCAACCGTCAGGCAATTCTGGTGTTTGTGAAAGGCCTTGTAGAAGGGGACTTCTTCTCTGTGTCCACCACTGCAGACACAGCTGGGGCTTCTCCCACAAGAGCTCAATAGGGGTGTACCTATAGACTGTCTTTCTGGAACAGTTCAGTGTGACTGCATTCCCACAGGAAGAGTACCCTCCAGGTTCAGGTTTGGATGAGGGTTAGAGTCACAATCCATCTCTACATTGAACACAAGCATTCCTGCAGATGAAAAGAGGTGCCTGTCTGATCTGAACAGTGGAACACCGGGTCAGGAGTGTGACTGGGAGGTGTATTGCTTTCCTGCTGTCCTAACAGGGGAGGCGAGGTGGCTCCCTGTCTTCCCCTTGAAAAGATCTCAGTGCATTTTCCTGAGATGTCCCCCAGCTGGCTCTGTCAAGGCTGGGCCCTCTGCCCATTATTGGGTATTGCATTTGCCAATCTGCTTTAACCACAGCTGGGTTTTATCCATAAACATCTCCCCTACTGACCTGAAACCTGAACTGTTCAATTCAGTAAATAAAACACAAATACTGAAGGAAAAAAATAAATAAGTGAATACCACTGGAGAATGAAATAAGCCTCAAGAGACCTCTGGCATTCCAACCTGACAGGAGACAGTGAACGTGCATACATACTGAGCACATTACTACTACAACCAGCATCTGACAAGGCCACCATACAAAGACTCTATATAACCAAGGAACTCATACAGTCTTCACTCCCAATAGCACCCAGGGCCAAATTAGGTTACAATAAACTATAAACATTAAAGTCACATCCTAGAAAGTGGGCGAGGGGGGGAGGGTTAAAAAGCAGTCAAATAAGAAGAAAACAGCGTTCTATAATACCCCCAAAAGATCACATTACCTCTCCAGCAATGGATCCAAACCAAAATGAAATATTTGAAATAATAGATACAGAACTCAGGGAGATACAAGAGAAAGGTAAAAACCAACATAAAGAAATTTTAAAAGCAATTCAGGATATGAATGAAACATTTTCTAAAGAGACATATATTTTAAAGAAAAACCAATCAAAATTTCTGGAAATGAAAGACATATTAGGTAATTACAAAATTCAATGGGAAGTTTTAACAGTAGACTGACTGGGACAAGTAGAAGAAAGAATTTCAGAGCTCAAAGACAAGTCTTTCAAATTAACCCAATCACACAAACATAAAATAAAAATAATTAAAAGAAATGAACAAAGTCTCCAAGAAACATGGGATTATGTAAAATGGTCAAATCTAAGAAGTTCTGGTGTTCTTGATGGGGGAGAAAAAGCAAAAATCCTGGAAAATTATTTGGGATAATAATTGAGGAAAACTTCCCTGGCCTTGCTAGAGATTTAGCCATCCAAATACAAGAAGCTCAAATAATTCCTAGGAGATTCATTGGAAAAAGGACATCACCAAGGCATATAGTCATCAGGCTATCTAAAGTCAACTTGAAGGAAAGAATTCTAAGCAGTAAGACAAAAACATCAGGTAACCTATAAAGGAAAATCTATCAGACTAATAGCAGACTTCTCAGTAGAAACCTTACAAATCTGAAGGGATTGGGGTCCTATCTTTAGCCTCCTTAAACAGAATAACTGTCAGCCAAGAATTTTGTATCCAGCAAAACTAAGTTTCACAAATGAAGGGGGGAAAAGTATCTTTCAGACAAGTGAATGCTGAAGGAATTTGTCACTACCAGACCAGCCCTAAAAGAAATGTTTAAAAAGAGTTCTAAAGCTTGAAACAAAAGGTTGACATGTACAAAAATAGACCCTCTTGAAAGCAAAAAACTCACAGGGCCTATAAAACAATAACACAATGAAGAGAACAAAATACCTAGGTAACAATCAACGTGATGACTGGAACAGTATCTTGTACCTCAATATTAATGTTGAATGTAAATGATCTAAATGTCCCAATTAAAATATATGGATTAGCAGAATAGATAAAAAAAATCACAAACTAAATATCTGCTATCTTTAGGAGACTCACCTGACACTTGAGTATTCCTATAGACTCAAGGTAAAGGGATGAAAAAAGATATTCCATGCAAATAGAAACTAAAAGCAAGCAGGAATAGCTATTCTTATATCAGATAAAACAGATTTTAAAGCAACAACAGCATAAAAAGACAAAGTAGGTCACGATATAATGATAAAAGGATCAATCCAACAAGAAGATATTACAATCCTAAATATATATACACCTAACTCAGGAGCTCCTGGATTGATGTAAACAATTACTACTATAGCTAAGAAAGGAGATAGACAGCAACACAATAATAGTGGGGGACTTCAACACTCCACTAACAGCACTAGACAGATCATCAAAACAGAAAGTCAACAAAGAAATGCTGGACTTAAACTGAACTCTAGAACAAATGGACCTAACAGAAATTTACATAATATTCTATACAAGAACTGCAGAATATGCATTCTTCTCATCAGCATATGGAACATTCTCTAAGACAGACCATATGATAGGCCACAAAACTAATCTCAATAAATTTTTTTAATCCTTTTATTTAAGTTCTAGGGTACATGTGCACAACATGCTGGTTTGTTACATAGGTATACATGTGCCATGTTGGTTTGCTGCACCCATCAACTCATCATTTAAACTAGGCATTTCTCCCAATGCTATCCCTACCCCAGGCCCCCAGCCCCCAACAGGCCCCGGTGTGTAATGTTCCCCACCCCGTGTCCATGTGTTCTCATTGTTGAACTCCCACCTATGAGTGAGAACATGTGGTGTTTGGTTTTCTGTCCTTGAAATAGTTTGCTCAGAATGATGGTTTCCTGCAAAGGACATGAACTCATCCTTTTTTATGGCTGCATAGTATTCCATGGTGTATATGTGCCACATTTTCTTAATCCAGTATATCACTGATGAACATTTGGGTTGGTTCCAAGTCTTTGCTATTGTGAATAGTGCCACAGTAAACATTCGTGTGCATGTGTCTTTATAGTAGCATGATTTGCAATCCTTTGGGTATATACCCAGTAATGGGATCGCTGGGTCAAAAGGTATTTCTAGTTCTAGATCCTTGAGGAATTGCTACACTGTCTTCCACAATGGTCGAACTAATGTACACTCCCACCAACAGTGTAAAAGCATTCCTATTTCTCCAGGTTCTCTCCAGCATCTGTTGTTTCCTGACTTTTTAATGATCATCATTCTAACTGGCATGAGATGGTATCTCATTGTGGTTTTCATTTGCACTTCTCTGATGATCAGTGATGATGAGCATTTTTTTCATGTGTCTGTTGGCTGCATAAATGTCTTCTTTTGAGAAGCGTCTGTTCACATCCTTTGCCCACTTTTTTTTTTTTTTTTTTTTTTGAGACGGAGTCTCACGCTGTTGCCCAGGCTGGAGTGCAGTGGCCGGATCTCGGCTCACTGCAAGCTCCGCCTCCCGGGTTCCCGCCATTCTCCTGCCTCAGCCTCCTGAGTAGCTGGGACTACAGGCGCCCGCCACCGCGCCCGGCTAATTTTTTGTATTTTTAGTAGAGACGGGGTTTCACTGTGGTCTCGATCTCCTGACCTTGTGATCCGCCCACCTCGGCCTCCCAAAGTGCTGGGATTACAGGCTTGAGCCACCGCGCCTTTGCCCACTTTTTAATGGGGTTGTTTGATTTTTTTCTTGTAAATTTGTTTGAGTTCCTTGTAAATTCTGGATATTAGCCCTTTGTCAGATGGGTAGATTGCAAAAATTTTCTCCCATTCTGTAGGTTGCCTGTTCACTCTGATGGTAGTTTCTTTTGCTGTGCAGAAGCTCTTTAGTTTAGTTAGGTCCCATTTGTCTATTTTGGCTTTTGTTGCCATTGCTTTTGGTGTTTTTGTCATGAAGTCTTTGCCAATGCCTATGTCCTCAATGGAATTGCCTATGTTTTCTTCTAGGGTTTTTATGGCTTTAGGTCTAACATTTAAGTCTTTAATTCATCTTGAGTTGATTTTTGTATAAGGTGTAAGGAAGGGATCCAGTTTCAGCTTTCTACATATGGCTAGACAGTTTTCCCATCACCATTTATTAAATAGGGAATCCTTTCCCCATTTCTTGTTTTTGTCAGGTTTGTCAAAGATCAGATGGTTGTAGATGTGTAGTATTGTTTCTGAGGGCTCTGTTCTGTTCCATTGGTCTATACCTCTGTTTTGGTACCAGTACCATGCTGTTTTGGTTACTGTAGCCTTGTAGTATAGTTTGAAGTCAGGTAGCATGATGTCTCCAGCTTTGTTCTTTTGGCTTAAGATTGACGTGGCAATGCAGGCTCTTTTTTGGTTCCATATGAATTTTAAAGTAATTTTTTCCAGTTCTGTAAAGAAAGTCATTGGTAGCTTAATGGGGATGGCATTGAATCTACAAATTACCTTGAGCAGTATGGCCATTGTTATGATATTGATTCTTCCTATCCATGAGCATGAAGTGTTCTTCCATTTGTTTCTGTACTCTCTTATTTCCTTGAGCAGTGGTTTGTAGTTCTCCTTGAAGAGGTCCTTCATATTCCTTGTAAGCTGGATTCCTAGGTATTTGATTCTCTTTGTAGCAATTGTGAATGGGAGTTCATTCATGATTTGGCTCTGTTTGTCTGTTATTGGTGTATAGGACTGCTTGTGATTTTTGCACATTGATTTTGTATCCTGAGACTTTTCTGAAGTTGCTTATCAGCTTAAGGAGATTTTGGGTTGAGATGATGGGGTTTTCTAAATATACAATCATGTCATTTGCAAACAGGGACAATTTGACTTCTTCTTTTCCTAATTGAATATCCTTTATTTTTTTCTCTTCCCTGATTGCCCTGGCGAGATCTTCCAACACTATGTTGAATAGGAGTGGTGAGACAGGGCATCCTTGTCTTGTGCCAGTTTTCAAAGGGACTGCTTCCAACTTTTGCCCATTTAGTATAATATTGGCTGTGGGTTTGTCATAAAGAGCTCTTATTATTTTGTGATATATTCCATCAATACCTAGTTTATTGAGAGTTTTTAGCATGAAAGTTGTTGAATTTTATTGAAAGCTTTTCTGCATTTATTGAAATAATCATGTGGTTTTTGTCTTTGGTCCTGTTTATATGATGGATTACATTTATTGATTTGCATATGTTGAACCAGTCTTGCACACCAGGAATGAAGCCGACTTGATTGTGGTGGATAAGCTTTTTGATGTGCTGCCGGATTTGGTTTGCTAGTATTTTATTGAGGATTTTCGCATTGGTGTTCATCAGGGATATTGATCTAAAATTATCTTTTGTGTGTGTGTGTGTGTGTGTGTGTGTGTGTGTGTGTGTCTGCCAGGCTTTGGTATCAAAATGATGCTGGCCTCATAAAATGAGTTAGGAGGGATTCCCTCTTTTTCTATTGATTGGAATAGTTTCAGAAGAAATGGTACCAGCTCCATTTTGTACCTCTGATAGAATTTGACTGTGAATCCGTCTGGTCCTGGACATTTTTGGTTAGTAGGCTACTAATTATTGCACGTGAGATGGGTCTCCTGAATACAGCACATTGATGGTTCTTGACTCTTTATCCAATTTGCCAGTCTGTGTCTTTTAATTGGAGCATTTAGCCCGTTTACATTTAAGACTAATATTGTTATGTGTGAATTTGATCCTGTCATTATGATATTAGCTGGTTATTTTGCCCATTAATTGATGCAGTTTCTTCATAGCATCGATGGTCTTTTTAATTTGGCATGTTTTTGCAGTGGCTGGTACCGGTTGTTCCTTTCCATGTTTAGTGCTTCCTTCAGGAGCTCTTGTAAGGCAGGCCTGGTGGTGACAAAATCTCTCAGCATTTGCTTGTCTGTAAATGATTTTATTTCTCCTTCACTTATGAAGCTTAGTTTGGCTGGATATGAAATTCTGGTTTGAAAATTCTTTTCTTTAAGAATGTTGAATATTGACCCCTACTCTCTTCTGGCTTGTAGGGTTTCTGCTGAGAGATCCACTGCTAGTCTAATGGGCTTCCCTTTATGGGTAACCCGACCTTTCTCTCTGGCTGCTCTTAACATTTTTTTCCTTCATTTCAACCCTGGTGAATCACAATTATGTGTCTTGGGGTTGCTCTTCTCAAGGAGTATCTTTGTGGCATTCTCTGTATTTCCTGCATTTGAATGTTGGCCTGCCTTGCTAGGTTGGGGAAGTTCTCCTGGATAATATCCTGAAGAGTATTTTCTAACTTGGTTCCATTCTCCCCGTCACTTTCAGGTACACCAATCAAACGTAGATTTGGTCTTTTCACAGAGTCCCATATTTCTTGGAGGCTTTGTTCATTTCTTTTTTACTGTTTTTCTCTAATCTTGTCTTCTCACTTTATTTCATTAATTTGATCTTCAATCACTGATATCCTTTCCTCCACTTAATTGAATTGACTATTGAAGCTTGTGCATGCATCACAAAGTTCTCATGCCATGGTTGTCAGTTCCATCAGGTCATTTAAGGTCTTCTCTATACTGTTTATTCTAGTTAGCCATTTGTCTAACCTTTTTTCAAGGGTTTTAGCTGCCTTGCGATGGGTTAGAACATGCTGCTTTGGCTCAGAGAAGTTTGTTATTTCTGACCTCCTGAAGCCTACTTCTGTCAACTTGTCAAAGTCATTCTCCATCCAGTTTTGTTCTGTTGCTGGCAAGGAGCTGCAATCCTTTGGAGGAGAAGAGGTTCTCTAGTTTTTGGAATTTTCAGCTTTTCTGCTCTGGTTTCTCCCCATCTTTGTGGTTTTTTCTACCTTTGGTCTTTGATATTGGTGACCTACAGATGGGGTTTGGTGTGGATGTCCTTTTTGCTGATGTTGATGCTATTCCTTTCTATTTGTTAGTTTTCTTTCTAACAGTTTGGGCCCCTCAGCTGGAGGTCTGTTAGAGTTTGCTGGAGGTCCACTCCAGACCCTGTTTGCCTGGGTATCACCAGCAGAGGCTGCAGAAGAACAAATATTGCAGAACAGCAAATATTGCTGCCTGATCCTTCCTCTGGAAGGTTTGTCCCAGACGGACACCCACCTTTATGAGGTGTCTGTCGGCCCCTACTGGGAGGTGTTTCCCAGTCAGGCTACACAGAGGTCAGGGACCCACTTGAGGAGGCAGTCTGTCTGTTCTCACAGCTTGAACACCATGCTGGGAGAACCACTGCTCTCTTCAGGACTTTCAGATAGGGATGTTTAAGTCTGCAAAAGTTGTCTGCTGCCTTTTGTTCAGTTATGCCCTGCCCACAGAGGTGGAGTCTATAGAGGCAGTAGGCCTTGCTGAGCTGTGGTGGGCTCTGCCCAGTTTCAGCTTCCCAGCCACTTTGTTTACCTACTCAAGTCTCAGCAATGGTGGTCACCCCTCCCCCCGCTGGGCTACAGCCTTGCAGGTTAATCTCAGATTGCTGTGCTAGCAGTGAGCAAGGCCCCGTGGGCGTTGGACCCACCAAGCCAGGCATGGGAGGGAATCTCCTGCTCTACTGGTTGCTAAGACCATGAGGAAAGTGCAGTATTTGGGCAGAGGTGTACTGTATTTCTAGGTATGGTCTGTCATGGCTTCCCTTGGCTAGGAAAGAGATATCCCCTGACCCCTTGCCCTTCCCAGGTGAGCAACAATCCATCCTGCTTCGGCTCGCCCTCCATGGGCTGCACCCACTGTCCAACCAGTCCTAATGAGATGAACCAGTTACCTCAGTTGGAAACACAGAAATCACCTGTCTTCTGTGTTGATCTCGCTGGAAGCTGCAGCCCAGAGCTGCTCCTATTCGGCCATCTTAATCACAGCTTGTCTCAATAAATTTTTAAAAATCAAAATCATATCGAGTGTCTTCTTGGACCACAGTAGAATAAAACTAGAAATCAACTCCAAAAGGAACCCTCAAAATTATACAAATACACGGAAATTAATCAATCTGCTCCTGAATGACTTTTGGGTTAACAATGAAATCAAGATGGAAATTTTAAAGTTATTCAAAATGAATGATAATGGTGACACAAGTTATCAAAACTTCTGAGATACAGCAAAAGCAGTGCTATGAGGAAAGCTAACAGCACTAAATACCTACATTAAAAAGTCTGAAAAATCACAAATTGACAACCTAACATTACACTTCAAGTAACTAGAGAAACAAGAACAAACCAAACCCAAAGTTACAAGAAGAAAAAAAATAAGATCAGAGCAGAACTAAATGAAATTGAAACAAAAATACAAAAGATCAATGAAATAAAGTTATTTCTATAAAAAGATAGTTGACAGACCATTAACTAGATTAACTAAGAAAAGAAGACATAAGATTCAAATTAGCTCAGTTAGAAATGAAAATGGAGACATTACTACTGACATTGCAGAAATACAAAAGATAATTTTACACTACTATGAACACCTTTATGCACGTAAACTAGACAATCTAGAGGAAATGGACACATTCCTGGAAACATACAATCCTCCTAGCTTGAATCAGGAAGAAATAGAAATCCTGAACAGACCAATAACAAATAATGAGATTAAATCAGAAAACACACACACACACACACACACACAAAATGTCAACAAAAAAAGTCTAGTGCCCCATGTATTCACAGCCAAATTCTACCAGACATTCAAGAAAGAATTGGTACCAGTCCTACTGAAATTATTCCAAAGGAATTGAGAAAGAGAGAATCCTCCCTAACTCTTTCTATGAAGCCAGTGTCACCCTGATACCAAAATGAGGAAAGGACATAATGAAAAAAGAAAACTATAGACCAATATCTGTGATTAACATAAATGGAAAACTTCATAACAAAATACTCACAAACTGAATCCAATAGCACAACAAAAAGATAATTCACCATGATCAAGTGGGTTTCATCCCAGGGATACAGGAATGGTTCAACATATGCAAGTCAATAAATGTGATATGTCACATAAACAGAATTAAGAAGTATATGATCATCTCAATAGATGCAGAAAAAGCATTTGATAAAGTCCAGTCTCCCTTTATGATTAGAAACCCTCAACAAACTAGGCATGGAATGAACATACCTTAAAATAATAAGAGCCATGTATGACAAACTCTCAGTTAACATCATATTGAATGGGAACAAGTTGAAAGCATTTCCCCTGAGAACTGGAACAAGGCAAGGATGTTCACTTTCACCACTTCTATTCAACATAACACTGGCAGTCCTACCCAGTGCAATCAGGCAAGAGAAACATATAAAGGGCATCCAAATTGGAAAAGAGGAAGTCAAACTATCCCTGTTTGCCAATAATATGATCATATACCCAGAAAACCCTAAAGACTCCACTGAAAGACTCCTAGATTTGATAAGCAAATTCAGTAAAGTCTCAGGTTACAAAATCAATGTAAACAAATCTGTAGCACTACTATACACCAACAATGACAAAGCTGGGAATCAAATTAAGAACTCAATTCCTTTTACAAAAGGTGCAAAAAATTACCTACGACTATACTTAACCAAGGAGATGAAAGATCTCTACAAGGAGAACTATAGAACACTGTTGAAAGATATCATAGATGACACAAACAAATGGAAATAGATGCCATGCTCATGGATGGAAAGAATTAATATCATGAAAATGACCATACTACCCAAATCAATCTATAGATTCAATACAATTCCTATCAAAATATCAATATCATTTTTCACAGAATTAGAAATGCAATCCTAGAATTCATATGGACCCCACAAAAAAAGCTCGAATAGCCAAAGCAATCCTAAAGCAAAAAGAACAAATCTGGAGGCATCACTCTATCTGACTTCAAATTATACTACAAGGTTATAGTAACCAAAACAGCATGGTACTGGTATAAAGGTAGATACATAGATCAATGAAACAGAATAGAGAACCCAGAAATACAGCCAAATATTTACAACCAACAGATCTTTGACAAAACATAAAATGGGGGAAGGATACTTTATTCAATAAATGGTTCTGGGAAAACTGGATAGCCACGTGAAGAAGAGTGAAAGTGGACCTCTCTCTCTCTCTCTCTCTCTCACCATATACAAAAATCAACTCAAGATGGATCAAAAGCCTAAATCTAAGACCAGAAGCCATAAACATTCTAGAAGAAAACCTAGGAAAAACACTCCTGGACATTGGCTTGGCAAAGAATTGATGACTATAGCCCCAAAAGCAGATGCAACAAAAACAAAAATAAATAAATGAGACTTAATTAAGCTAAAAAGCTTCAGCACCACAAAAGAAATAGTGAACAGAGTAAACAGACAACCCACAGAATGGGAGAAAATATTTGCAAACTATGCATCTGACAAAGGACTAATATCCTGAATTTACAAGGAGCTCAAACAAATCAGCAAGAGAAAGTTAATCACATCAAAAAGTGGGCAAATGACATGAATAGGCATTTCTCAAAAGAGGATATACAAATGGCCAAAAAACATACGAAAAAGTAGTCAACATTACTAATCATCAGGGAAATGCACATTAAAACCACCATGAGATACCATTGTACCTCAGCCAGAATAACCATTATTAAAAATTCAAAAAACAACAGATGCTGGCATGGACATACTAAAAAAGGAACACTTTTACACTGCTGGTGGGCTGCTAAATTAGTACAAGCTCTATGGAAAATAGTATGACGATTTCTTGAAGAACTAAAAGTAGATATACCATTCAATCCAGCAATCCACTACTAGGTATCTACCCAAAGGAAAAGAAGTCATCATACCAAAAAGACACTTGCATGCATATGTTTATTGTAGCACAATTCACAATTTCTAAGATATAGAACCAATCTAAGTATCCATTAAATGATGACTGAATACAGAAAATGTGGTATAATTACACTAAGGGAGGAGACCACCCCTCATATTGTCTTGTGCCCAATTTCTGCCTCCAAAGAAAGAAGAAGTAAAAACTAAAAGGCAGGAATGAAATCCACAGGCAGACAGCCCGGTGCCACGTCCTGGGCCTGGTAGTTAAAGATCGACCCCTTGAGGAATCGCCATACTGTTTTCCATAATGGTTGAACTAATTTACAATCCCACCAACAGTGTAAAAGTGTTCCTATTTCTCCACATCCTCTCCAGCACCTGTTGTTTCCTGACTTTTTAATGATTGCCATTCTAACTGGTGTGAGATGGTATCTCATTGTGGTTTTGATTTGCATTTCTCTGACGGCCAGTGATGATGAGCATTTTTTCATGTGTCTGTTGGCTGTATGCATGTCTTCTTTTGAGAAATGTCTGTTCATATCCTTTGCCCACTTTTTGATGGGGTTGTTTGTTTTTTCTTGTAAATTTGTTTGAGTTCTTTGTAGGTTCTGGATATTAGCCCTTTGTCAGATGAGTAGATTGCAAAAATTTTCTCCCATTCTGAAGGATCTAGAACTAGATGTACCATATGACCCAGCCATCCCATTACTGGGTATATACCCAAAGGATTATAAATCATGCTGCTATAAAGACACATGCACACGTATGTTTATTGTGGCACTATTCACAATAGCAAAGACTTGGAATCAACCCAAATGTCCATCAGTGACAGACTGGATTAAGAAAATGTGGCACATATACACCATGGAATACTATGCAGCCATAAAAAGGATGAGTTTGTGTCCTTTGTAGGGACATGGATGCAGCTGGAAACCATCATTCTTAGCAAACTATCACAAGAACAGAAAACCAAACACCGCATGTTCTCACTCATAGATGGGAATTGAACAATGAGATCACTTGGACTCGGGAAGGGGAACATCACACACCGGAGCCTATCAGGAGGAGGGGGGAGGGGGGAGGGATTGCATTGGGAGTTATACCTGATGTAAATGACGAGTTGATGGGTGCTGACGAGTTGATGGGTGCAGCACACCAACATGGCACAAGTATACATATGTAACAAACCTGCACATTATGCACATGTACCCTAGAACTTAAAGTATAATAATAATAATAATAAATAAAAATAAATAAAATAAAATAAAAGAAAAAAGAAAAAAAAAAAGATCGACCCCTGACCTAACTGGTTATGTTATCTATAGATTCCAGACATTGTATGGAAAAGCATTGTGAAAATCCCTTTCGTATTCTGTTCTGATTACCAGTGCATGCAGCCCCCAGTCACGTACCCCCTGCTTGTTCAATCTTTCACAACCCTCTCACGTGGAGTAAGCTCTTAAAAGAGACAGTAATTGCTCCTTTAGGGAGCTCAGTTTTTGGAGACGTGAGTCTGCCAATTCTCCCAGATGAATAAAGCCCTTTCCTTCCACAACTCAGTGTCTGAGGGATTCTTGTCTGTGGCTCATCCTGCTTCAACACCATGGAACACTATTCAGCCATAAAAATGAATAAAATAATGTCTTTTGCAGCAAGTTAGATGCAGTTGGAGGCAATTATTCCAAGTGAAGTAACTCAGAAATGGAAAACCAAGTACCATATATTTTCAGTTATAAGTGAGAGCTAACCTATGGATGTGTGAAGTTATGCAGAGTGATACTAATTTAATGGACATAGGAGACTCAAAAGGGGGAAGAGGGATGAGGGATTAAAAAGTACATACTGAGAACAATGCACACTACTTGGGTGCACTACAATCTCAGACTTTACCGTTATACAAGTCATCCATGTAACCAGGAACCACTTGCACCCCAAAAGCTATTAAAATAAAATACATATATTTAAAAAAATCAACTGTCAAAACCCTATGATAAAGAGAAAAATTGTAAAGCAGTCACAAGGGGAAAAAAGCACATTAGAGACAGAGGAACAAATATAAAATATATAGAGAATTTTTATATAGCCTCAGAAAAGGACATAATGGAATCTCCACTCATTTAGGAGGAAAAAGGGCAAATATTATGCTTAAATAGAAAATAGCTTCCTTCTGGGAAGAAAATTTTATTGTCTGCTTCACTTAATTTTTTGTATCATGCTGTTTGATTTTAAAGAAAAAACTTGCAAAACCTGCTATCAGATTTTAAACTTTCATATTTGTAAAGTACCTTGAAATGTATTAACAAAGCATTGTCGCACAGCAGATTTTCTAGATTAATCTTAATTAGCATGTTCATTGTTATGTAAATGATGCTGTTGCTGTGCTAGAAAAATGAATTCTAGCACAATGTAATTCTTAAGTAAGTTGAGCAACCTTTTTGCTCTGTTAATTGCCACTCAACTTTTGCATTATTTATTTATACCCTTTTGCACTGATTTTAACATTTCAAGGGATAGGGTGTATGCAGCACTTCGTAAACTATAAATCACTGGGGAAAGGTAATGTAAAATTATTGTAATCTTTGGTTTAACTAAGCTCTGCTACAATGGTTTGGGGTGTTACTTCTCAGTCGTATATATCTAGTGATATTAAATCTTCCCTGTCTCTCTGCCTTTTACATTTTTTAGTAGGAAATTATACCATGAGGGTTAAGTAACCAAAGACAAAATAAAATATGCCTATGGCATTCGAAATCTGAAGTTTTCCTAAGAATGAATCTGCTTTTTTTGCCCTTTGGCCTTATATATACAGTTAGAGAAGGAATGAAGTCTGTCTGTCTCAGGCACTGTCAGTTCTAAGACACTGCAGAGTGATGAATTAACTTTACTCAACGAGAAGTCTTGTCTTTGTGCCTGCTCTCTGGAGTTAACCTTTAAACCCTCGGAATTTCTAGAGTAATGGGAGTGTCTTTGTTACTCATGATGGGCCCCTTAAACCACACCCGATAGTTTGTGTTAATGAGGTGATTCAAGGTGGACCCTTGGTACGTTACACTAAGAGATGACTCAGTGTGAGGCCCAGACCACACCAATAGGCTTAAGGTGAGCACTGGCCACACCAGAAAGACCAACCATGTGGTTAGGGGGTTGGGACTTTGAGCCATGTGATGCTAGCCTGATATCCAAGAAGGGGAGGGGGCTAGAGATTGGATTTAACCATGTGGGCCATGATACAATCAGTCATGCCTATGTAATGGAGCCTGGAGAAAATCTCTAGATACCAAAGCCCAGGTGAGCTTCTTAGATTGATGACACTCTGCGAATAGCCAAACATCAACACCAGGAGAGTAATGCATCCCGAGGGCATGGAAGCTTTGTGTTCAGGACCCTCCCAGTCCGAGATCTTGCCTTATGATCTTTTTCTTGGGCTGGTTCTGAACTGTATCCTTTGCTGTAATAAAACTGTCATCCTACATATAACGCTTTCCCGAGTACTGTGACTCATTCCAGCACATTATCAAACCTGAGGGAGTCCATGGGGACCCCCAAATTTGTGGCTGGCTAATCCAAAGTGAGGGTGGTCCTGGGGATCCCTGAACTTGTAGCTGGTGTCGGAAGTCTTGGGCAGATGTAACATTCTGGAGGACTGTGCGTTTAACCTGCCTTTTGTTATAGGAGTGTCGGCTGTGTTTAATACCTTTCCTCACCTATTACAAGAGTCACAGCCAACACTCCTATAACAAAAGACAGGTTAACAAGAGAAAAGCATAACTATTTAAACACAGATTTACATGACATCTTCAGACATGAAGACTCAAAGACCCAGGAATACTGTCTATTTTTGTGCTTAGGTTCAGTGAAGAATGAACAGCCATGTAGAAATGTGATTGGACAAAAAGGCTATGATCTAATGGTGATAGACTGAGGCGGGGAACCTAGCAAGAACCATCTGCCCAGACTTTTCTTGGCCTCTCTGAGCATCACTCCTTCCTCCCGAGAATAGGGCAGGACTTCTCTGGAATGAGGACATTCCAGAGAGAAGGGAGAGAGTGACTTTTCTAGGTCTTACGGCTTGCTTTGTGGGAGAGGAGTTCTAGTTTTTATGACTCATTTTGCGGAGGAGGAATTCTGAAATTTATGACTGGCTTTAGGGAAGAAGAGGGGTGGAAGACACGCAGTAAGACTGTTCCTGGATGGAAGGTCTTGATTGTGAATTGTCCAAGTTCTTGGCTTGTTGAACAAAGACTTGAACAAAATGCCCAAAGCAACAAAAGAACAAAGCAGTGAAAGACAAATGACAACAAAAGAATGGAGTAACAAAGGCATAGATTTACTGAAAAAGCAAAAGTACAATTCACAGAGTGAGGGCAGGCTCAGGCAAGAGGCCCAAGAGCCTCCTCTACTGCAATGCTCCCCAGGCTTTCTATAAAGCCAAAAGAATTTGGTAACACCCCTAGCTGCCCTTTAGAGGCCTCCAATTGGTTACACTCTGTGAACAATTGGCCTGCAACTAATCAGAGGCTGAAGTGGAGACATGGTCCACATCAATCAGAGGCTGAAGTGGAAACTTTTGTCTTGTTTTCACAGGAGTGAAGAGGTGGCCTGTATGCTGCCCAGTCTTGCCTAGAACTGGCTACGCCTGCTGTTCTCTTGCTTATGCAAACTCCTATTCCTTTGCTTATGCCTCAACCCTCGGCTACCCTAATTCTCTATCCTCCTGCCTCAAGAGGTCAGAGAGATCTTGTTTCTGAGGCTCTCCAATGTCCCTCAGTTTAAAGTACTCAGTGTGCCAAGTGCCATAATTACGAGTATCATGTTCTGAGCCCCAACAGGGCTAAGGCTGGGCAGTCTTTGTTCTTGTGATCCTTATGGACCACTGAAGACGCTGGAGAAAAATTTATTAATACCTATGTGAATAAACATGAGACACATAACAGTGGGCCTTACCTAGTCTTAGGGATCAAGGAAGTTTCCCTAGAAGTAGAACATTTGAAGAAGAGAGACGAGTCCATGCAAAGGCTCTGAGACAGGAAGCAGCACATTACAATGGAAGAATTTACAAGGGGCTGCAGTGTCTGGACAGCAGCAGAAAGTGGGGCAAGCGGAGGTGGGAAAGAAAGAAAATTGTCAGTTCATGCAGTCTGAAGCATGCTGTTAAGGACTTTGGAGTTTGTTTTAGAAAAGTAGAAAGACTTTGAAGTGACAATTAGTCTTGCATTTTTAATAATTACTTAGTGGGCATGAGGAGAGCCTAAATCCACTCCAGTGACATGGCTGGGACAAGTGTAGTCCTAGTAGCACAGTCAAGGGCGGTGGAGGAACGTGGTTACATTCAAGATCTGCAGGAGCTAGAATCAACCATACTTAGTGATCAAATGGAAATTGGAGTACTGATGCAGGAGATCCCAGGTGTCAGTCATGACTAGGGACAAGAAGGGGCTGTTCACTGTGAAAGGAAAATGAATCTTGGGACCCCAAAACCACTAAGCCAAAGGGAAAAGTCAAGCTGGGAACTGCTTAGGGCAAACCAGCCTCCGAATCTATTCCTAAAAAACATAGCTATTAAGATTTAAAAAAAAAAAAGCTACACACCTCCCTCACAAGGAATTTCCCTGTGAACAAAGGACCGATAGATCTCAAAGTCATTCCTCTGCTCACTGACCTAGAAGCCCCCTCTCCACTTCCAGTTGTCCCGCCTTTCCAGACAGAACCAGTGTACATCTTACATATATTGATTGATGTCTCATGCCTCTCTAAAATGTATAAAACAAAGCTGGGCCTCGACCACCTTGGGTACCTCGACCACATGTCATTAGCACCTCCTGAGGCTGTGTCATAGCTACGCATCCTTAACTCTGGCAAAATAGGCTTTCTAAATTGACTGGGACCTGTCTCAGATATTTGGGGCTCACATCACTGAGGCAGAAAACACTGGAAGAGGACAGTTTTGTTGGGGAAGCATCCCCAGCTCAACTGGATTTGCTGAACCTGGCATTGCTATAAACCTTGTGGTTGGAGATGTCTACTGTAAAGCTATACTGTGGGTCTGGAGCTAAGAGGAAAGTCTAGTGCTGCATATGTAGATCTAGAAGTTGTTGATATACAGAAGATATCAAATTCATGCGAGTGGTAAGCTCACCTACATAGTTGTACCAGGTTTGTTTCCCAACTTGTGCGTTAATGAAAAGAGTCAAATTATGTAAAATATTTGAAGAGATTTATTCTAAGTCAAATATGAGTGACTATGGCCTGTGACACAGCCCTCAGGAGGTCCTGAGAACATGTGCCCAAGGTGGCCCAGGTGCAGCTTGGTTTTATACATTTTAGAAATGCATGAGATGTCAATCAACTACATCTTAAATGTATTTCTTAAAAATACATTGGTTTGGTCCAGAAAGGTGGGACAACTTAAAGCGGGGGACAGGGGAAGTGCTTCTAGGCTATAGGTAAATTTAAACATTTTCTGGTTGACAATTGGTTAGAAAGGAAA
The DNA here is from genome assembly GCF_049350105.2 of Macaca mulatta. Classification (NCBI taxonomy): domain Eukaryota; kingdom Metazoa; phylum Chordata; class Mammalia; order Primates; family Cercopithecidae; genus Macaca; species Macaca mulatta. The sequence continues at coordinate 24,323,188 of NC_133414.1, read as the reverse complement.
TGTTCGGGTTAAGATAAAAGATTGTGGAGACCAAGGTCCTTTTGAAGTCTTATAGTGTCTGCCCTTAGAGTAGATGACAAATATTTCCTATTCAGATCTTTAAAATGTGCTAGACTCTTTCCGGAGTCAGACTGGAAAGTAAATCACAATATATAGGGTTAAATACAACCCATCTGATGAGAATTTATGGTTTGTAGGGCATGACTCCCCAGACCTCTTAGACAAGAATTTGAGCAAAATGAAAAAACTCAGAGCTTAGTCCTCTCGTGGCAAGCAAATACACTAAGACAGTAGGTTGCAGCAGAGAAAGAGGTTTAATCATAAGGCAGCCAAATGAAAGAGATGGGGGGAAACCTCAGATATGCCTCCCCGAGGCGTCTAGGGAAAAGGGATTTTAAGAGGCTTGGATAAGTAGTGGGCTGAGTTGTAGAGACGGTTGTTAGGTTGAAGAGTGTAGAGTGAAGTCACAAGATAGAGAGAAGAAACTGTATTCTCCTGTTGATTCCGTTCCTCTGTGGGATTCTTCGAACTGGTTGGCACCACCCATTTTGCTGCAATTCAGAATCTGAAAAACATCTTAAGCAATTCTTAAACAAAAGCCTTATGATTCTAATGTCAGAGAGTCTAGCTATAGAAACAATGAGAATTTAGTATCTAGTATTAATGAGAATGCAAATGGTCAGTATCTAGTGAGATGTGGCTAGTCCAAATCGAGGTGTGCTGTAAGCCTGATATGCACACTAGATTTGCGTTTAGTAGGCAGTTATAAGGAAGTGGCCCAGAGTGCAGTGTGATCAATGCTCAATTATAAGTATTACGTTTCTGTCCAGAACCTGGCATGCAATTCTTGTTAACTCTGTGAGGGTGGTTTCACACAGGCAGAAAATGCGCACCAAGAGAAGCTCTGGTACGACTTTATCTACAGTGTCTGCTCAGACTCAGCAACACTTTAGAGCGTTACCAGGGAGTAAAGGCTACCATTGGGCAGAAGGTGGGTGGAAGACCCAGAGAAAGTAAAACTTCAAAGAATTTTTCCAGTTTGGATTATAATCCAGGAAGACACAATGCCAAACGCCATAATCCTTAATGTGTAAGTCCCAAAAGATCAAAATCCCTAAAGTATAAATTAATTCTCTAACATATAAAATCCTGAAAATCAGTCCAGGCACCGTGGCTCATGCCTGTAATCCCAGCACTTTGGGAGGCCGAGGTGGGAATATCGTTTGAGCCCAGGAGCTTGAGACCAGCCTGGGCCACATAAATCCCATCTCTACAAAAAAATACAAAAATTAGCCAGGTGTGGTGGTGTGTGCCTGCAGTTCAGCTACTCTGGAGGTTGAAGGAGGAGGATGGCTTGAGGCTGGGAGGTAGAGGCTGTAGTGAACTGTGATCATGCCACTACACTCCTGCCTGGGCGACAGAGCGAGATCCTGTCTCCAAAAAATTAATTAATTCGATAAACCCCTGAAAATCACAGTCACAAGATGGTTGCATTATGTTAGGCAGAAGAGGGAATGCCCATTTCCATGTATATCAAATCATGGAAGAATTTCTAAAACAGCAGCACCACATAGAAAATCAGTGTGAACATATTCATCAAGGAAGGCTGTGCCCAATTTAAAAAAAAGCAACTACTCATTGCAATGCAAGACTTCAAAATACAATGAATGATGGTGATAGTCAGCCAGCTCTTGTGGACTACCTATGTGCAATTGCCCATGGTCTATCCCTATGATACACTTTTCCATATGTCAAATTTTCTTTTCAGTTTGTTTTTGTTTTTCAATTTTTTGTATAGTTTTTTTTTTTAACTAAAAAATGGAAATTGGAAAGGTTTAATCCCTTGACTCGTCTAGTGTTGCCAGCCCACTTCCCTGCTGAGCCGTGAGACTGCGTAATACCACAGTTCGTCATGACGTTCAGATACGTCAGGGGTTTAGTCCTATCCTGTGAGGTAGAACAAATGATGGAACAGGGAATACTCAGCCTCCCCGCAACACCAAAAGATTTTGCTCTCTTCAGAATAAGGAGTGACAAAATAGTCACTGTATTAGTCAGGGTTCTCTAGAGGGAGAAAACTAATAGGATAGATGTATATATGAAGGGGAGTTTATAGGAGAATTGACTCACGCGTTCACAAGGGGAAATCCCACAATAGGCCATCTGCAAACTGAGGAGCAGGGAAGCCAGTCCAAGTTCCAAAACCTCAAAAGTAGGGACGCTGACAGTGCAGCCTTCAGTCTGTGGCCGAAGGCCCAAGAGCCCCTGGCAAACCACTGGTGTAAGTCCAAGAGTCCAAAAGCTGAAGAACTTGGAATCTGATGTTCAAAGCCGGGAAGCATCCAGCACAGGACAATGATGGAGGCTGGAAGACTAAGCAAGTCAAGTCCTTCTATTTTCTTCTGCCTGCTTTATCCTAGCTGCGCTGGCAGCTGATTAAATGATACCCACCCAGACTGAGAGTGGATCTACCTCTCCCCATCCACTGACTCAAAAGTTAATCTCCTTTGGCAACACCCTCATAGCCACTCCCAAGAGCAATACTTTGCATCCTTCAATCAAGCTGACACTCAACATTAACCATCACAGTCACTAAGCTATGCAGAGACTGGGGTTTTTTAGCCAATATCATTTTCTATCTTTAACCACTTAAATAGCTATGTGGCAGACCCACTCTTGTGATGTCCTTTATCTTTCGGGTGCTTGAAAATATCCAAGACACTTTTGCCCTCAAAGAAAGGCACCCCACAAGGAAGGATAGGGCAGAAAGAGAGAGAAAGAGGGAGCCATTGCAGTCACAGCAGGAACAAGGCATTCTGCTTCCTGGGGGAGCCATGCTGATCTGTGCTGCTATTGCACAGCTCTCTGCGGAGGAAGGGCTTGAAGTCGTGGACTCTCCCCTCCTAGGAGAAGGCTCCTGAAGGGAATGGCAGGGAGATGTGCAATTTCATCTCTAGCTTGGCAAAGTGTGCTTTCCTGTATTCATGCTTACCTCCCTCTCACTTTTTTTTTTTTTTTTTTTTGATAAGGTGTTTCCCTCTTTTTGCCCAGGCTGGAGTGCAATGGCACGATCTCAGCTCACTGCAACTTCTGCCTCCTGGGTTCAAATGATTCTCCTGCCTCAGCCTCCTGAATAGCTAGGATTACAGACGCCCACCACCACACCCAGCTAATTTTGTATTTTCAGTAGAGACAGGGTTTCACTCTGTTGGCTAGGCTGGTCTCGAACTCCTGACCTCAGGTGATCCACCAAAGTGCCTCCCAAAGTGCTGGGATTACAGGCCTGAGCCACCACATGCCAGCCTTTCACCCTTTCTGTAGCCCTGGAAAGACTACATATATAAACCTGGGTTTCTTTTCCGAAAATTTTTTTTTAGAAAAATGTGTAAAATGCTTGGATGTTTGCTCTGTCTCTCGCCCTCCTAGCCATGCACTATATTTATAGGGTGTATGTTGTATACCCAGTTCTTCTTAGGCCGAGAGAAAAGTTTGCTTGATCAAAAATGATCACAGCTTTGCAACATCCCTTAGAAGCCGGTATAACTTAGAGTCATTTTCTCATCCTTACCCCACTCATATCTAATGACCATGTGGAGAAAGAAAGCAGATTCAGAACGTATTTGAATTACATCACCCTATATTCAAAACTAAATAAGAGCCAAGAGAAGTATACACACACCCAGTTTTTTAAGTAGTCAGGGATGTCCTTCCTTTTCAACTTTCCTTTCCCGGCATGGCCCCTTGGGGGCTTCTTCAATTTGTGAGGATCCATAATGCAGGTTCATGAACCAGGATTGGAACTGCCCTGAAAACCAAAGGACTGGCTTTTACCAGTTACTTTACCAGTAAATGTGCACCAATTACTTTCACACCAACCTAATGTATAACTGAGTCTACTTTATAGAGTGGGGGACAAGAAAAGCAAGGTTTTGATATTTGTGATATCAAAAGAAAATTTAAACGGAACATGAGGGAGCCTCTGCTAATGTTCCATCTCATAATCTGGGGTCTAGTTAAGCAGCTATGTTCTTCATGAAAACTCATCAAAATGCACTTATTATTTATGCATTGTTCTGTATGTTTTTATGCATCAGTAAAAGGTTCACATTTTAAAAATCCATCATCTGGCCGGGTGCAGTGGCTCACATCCTAGCACTTTGGTAGGCTGAGGCAGGCAGATCACTTCAGGTCAGGAGTTCAAGACCAGTTTGGCCAACATGGTGAAACCCCGTCTCTACTAAAAATACAAAAATTAGCTGGGCATGGTGGTAGGTGCCTGTAATCCAAGCTACTCAGGAGGCTGAGGCAGGAAAATCGCTTAAGCCTAGGAGACAGAGGTTATAGTGAGCTGAGATTGCTCTATTGCACTCCAGCCTGGGTGACAGAGCAAGTCTCTGTCTCAAAAAAAAATCCATCATCTAATTTGTCTAACAAAAGTCTAAGAAGGAGATGGTGTCCAATCTAATTGGTGTTATCCAATATGGTACCCACCAACCACATGTGGCTATTGAGTACTTGAGATGTGGCTAGTCCAAACTGAGGTGTGCTGTAAGCATAACATGGACACTAGATTTTAAACACAGAGTATGAAAACATGTAAAATATTTTATTAATTTTATATTGATTATATGTTGAAACCATATAGTACAGATATATTGGGTTAAATCAAATACATTTTAAAATTAATTTCAATTGTTTCTTTTTGCCTTTGTTAATGTTGCTACTAGGAAATTAGAAATTATGTATGTGGCTCTCGTTATCTTCTTTTGAACAGTGTGGTCCTACTGTCTCTAACTCTCCCACTAGACTGGGTGTGAATGAAGTTAGTTACTGTAGATCCTGGCCTCACACACTCACACCTAATGGATATTTTCAATTCCCATAGAAATACCACAGAATATTTTATATTCTAGGGGGGAAAAGGAATAATTACTAATCTTGATTTGTCAATTTGGCTTAAATATATACACATTATACATTACTTTTTAAAAAATTAACAATGAATAGTGTACAGTGTTTTCAAGTTGAAAATAGTAAAAGTAACACTTCTAAAATGAACAAATCTAGCCAGGCACAATAGCTCATGCCTGTAATCCCAGTACTTTGGGAGGCCAAGGCAGGAAGATCACTGAAGCTCAGGAGTTCGAGACCAACCTGGGCAACATAGTAAGACTCTATCTTTACAAAACAAAAAAAATTAGCTGGGAGTAGTCCTAGCTACTTGGGAGGCTAAGGCGAGGGGAACCCTTGAGCCCAGAAGTTCAAGGTTACAGTGAGCTATGATTATGCCACTGCATTCCAGCCCAGGTGACAGAGCAAGACACTCTCTCTAAGAAAGATAAAAATAAAAAAATAAAAATAATGGGCACATTTGAAAAGTTTCAGTTCAGTCAGTCATGAGTGCAGAACCACCACGGCAAAGGGAAAGAATATATCCTTTCTTGGGTTTATAGTCTTCCCCTTTGTGTAATATTTCTGCTTTCTGTTGTATACTTTTTCATAATTGGTATTCAAGCTGTGAAAAACATTCTCCCATCAGCAGAATTTGGCACTATAGCAGGCTCTTCAGATAGCAGGGTTGGCAGTTTTAAAATTCACTCTGGATTTGTTAAGTGGTTTACAGCTGAGAAGCCAGATGAGCTGACTTTTCACTGTATAAATTTTGAGAAAGCACAGAGGCAAATATCTCCTTAAGAATTATGATATTCTGTGGGCCATATCATAGGCACATTATTAAAATATGTGCTCTTTTGACTATTATAGTAATCTAAAATTTGCTAATTATATAATAGCTCACTAACAAAAGCATAATCATAGATATACATTATTTGATGTATGTCCCAGTTATTGGCAAACCTTGAAACTAGTTACATATTACTCCTAGAAAAATCAAAATTTGTCCCAAAAGTGTTAGACTCAAGTCAAGACTAGAAGTGCTTAAGTAGGCTTAGGAAAATTACAATTTCTTCCATGATAGTCACCAGGGAAACATCTATCAATGGAAGTTTAAGAAAATTGAGCACAGTAAGCAAGAGTGAGGGACGAATCACAGCAATTGCCTGTAAGCATTCTCCCGTTTGCAGAGATTCTAATCCTCACTCTAAAATGAATTATTTCACCACAAGGGGTTTGCAGTGAGAGCATTTTATTTTTGTTTTTGCTTTTTTAGAGACAAGGTCTTACTCTGTCGCCCAGGCTGGAGTGCAGTGGTACAATCTTAACTTACTGCAACCTCGAACTCCTGGGCACAAGCATTCCTCTCGTGTCAGTCTCCTGAGTAGTTAGGATTATTCCTATTTTTTTAAAAAAATTATTTTGTAGAGACACGGTCTTGTTATATTGCCCAGGCTAGTCTCATACTCCTGGTCTCAAGTGATCCTTCTGCCTTGGCCTCTCAAAATGTTTGTTCTTTTTATAGGTAACACTAACCATTTTACATTCAACAGTCATTGGAAAACTCAAAGATTCAACATCTGTAGGACAAACATTCTTTGAAAGTAGCAACACTGCCTAACAAATTTTAGTTGACATTCAACTTAACTATGATACTCAGAACAAAAAGAGTGGGGAAAATAAGAGAGGGAGGAAAGAAATGAGACTCAAATCAGGGAGAGAGAAGGAATGAAAATGAATAGTACATTTTCTGGAAGTCATGAAAGTCATCAACCTGAGTTTAATATTTGATCTGAATGATAAAGGAAGATGGTACTGGTGCTATCAGAAGGGAATTCTAGTTCATTTACATCTCACAAAACACATCAACAACCTAATCTAGAAGATGAGCTACCATACTTATATCAAGACTTTTCCAATATGTGAATCATAGGATTCTTCCTTTTCTACTTGTAAAGCCCATCCGAATTCTTTGGAAATTTCTCTGATTACAGGAAACAGCAGATAGACTGATGAAATATCTGTAGTTACATAATGCTAACTAGTTAATTTTTAGATCTTCTTAGGTTGAGAATTTAAAGTCTATTGTTCTTGTATCAACCCAAAAGACATCTCTACCAGGCATTTGTTAGCTAGCCCCTCAGCATACATTAGGTTAATTTTATGTATCAACTTGACTGGGCCACTGGGTGCCCAGACATTTGGTCAAACATTATTCTGGGTGTGTCTGTGAAGGTGTTTCCAGATGAGATTAGCATTTGAATTGGTAGACCTAGCAAAGCAGTATATCCTCCCTAATGTGAGTGGACCCCATCCAATCAATTGAAGACCTGAACAAAACAAAAAGGCTGAGTAAGAGAGAACTCCTCCTGCCTGACTGCTTGAGTTGGAACATGGGTCTTTTTCTCCCCTTCAGACTCAAACTGAAACATCAGCTCTTCTTGAGTTTCAAGCCAGCTGACTTTCAGACTGGAACTTACTCTATCAGCTCTCCTGGTTCTCAGGCCTTTGGACTTGCACCGAGACTATGCCATCAGCTCTCCCTGGTCTCCAGCTTGCCAAGTGCAGATCTTGGGACTTCTTTGCCTCTGTAATCATGTAAGTCAATTTCTTACAATAAATCTACATATGTAAATGTGCATATTTATATACATATTGTACTTTTACATGTATGTGACACGATGAATGGATGGCTTCTTTTGGACTCATCGTGTGTAGCTCTAGCTCTGTCCTGGGGAGAGGAAATTTGTGGGAAAGATCTTTTCATTTCTCCAGCTACTTCATTTCTCATGTAGACGGGCTTTGCTGCCCATAGACAGAATGGACTTGTTGCCCCTGCCCATCATTGTGAGAGGGGAACAGGAATGCACCATCCCCAACTATCCCACCTTCACAACATCTTCTCTGAAGCAAATACATACAGGAATCCATGAAAGTTTATGCAGTTCTTGACTGAAGGGGTTTGAGTACCTACAGATTTAGGATGTGCTGGGACAAGTGAACAAGTTTATTTTTTTTTCATCTACATCATTTTGTCTTTATTTCTTGCAAAAGAATACCCTGATTGTATTATGCACAGAGAGTATTCGCATGCTCCCTGACCAGAGTTACTCCACAGTGAAGAACCGCAAATGCAAATCACTTCTCTAATTCTGAAAGAAAGAGAAAGATGGTACTGGTGACATCAGAGGGGAATTCCAGTTCATTTACATATCACAAAACACATCAACAACTTAATCTAGCAGATGAGCTACCATAATTACATCAAGATTTTTCCAATATGTGAATCACAGGATTCCTTCTTTTTTACTTGTTTTCCAATATAACTCTATAAAATATATTGTGTCAAGAGATAATCCTTGGCAGTAAATGACAGTATATTTCTGCCAATAGGGAACTATTACATGTAGTATGATTGTGTTGTATGAAACTGGAGATGTGATCCTTAATTACTCCATTTTTCTTTTACTTTATTTTATTTGGTGACATATTAATCTCTCCAGATCTGGTTTCTTGTGGAAGAAATTGAGATTGTGCACTATAGTGATTTTTTCCTCTGTATCTTTCTACGCTTATCTTTGTAAGAAGCAATGGTTTGTCTACAAAAATGTGTTGCCTCACTATTAAATTTTAGAAACCAAGACCTACTATCTAATATATGTCACTTATTTTCAGGTTGCTTTATTCCCGGAGGCAAAAAAAAAAAAAAAAAAAATCCTGTTAGTGATTTTTCTTTTCTTAATTTAAAGGAAGGTGGAAATGATTTTTCTTTTTTAATTTAAAGGAAGGTGATTTATCTGGGAAGAATTGTCCACACATAAATGATCACAGGCCACGTACAATCAAGTTGACTGAGAGTCAGAATACTGTAGTGTCCAAATAAACAGACTCTAAAAGGAGAAAACACAGTTTTGAATCCTGGCTCTTAAACTGAATAAATGTGTACCTTTGGGCATAGCATTTTACCCCTCTGATCCTGTTTCCTCATCTGTAAGAGGGGATAACAATGTCCAGCTCACAGATTTGTAAGGATCAAGTGGGATAAGTTTTGCATGCGCCTGGCACATGGTATTCATTCATTCTATGTTACCTTGTATTATTTACCATTCCCCACACAAACTATTTTGAAGAGTAACCTTCACATTCTTCCACCAAGCACATTAGGAAAATATAGAGGGGGCTGATGAGAACTGGGCAGGATCCCAAGTTTTCTGCTAAGCAGTTTGGGGTTCAAGTCAGGGCTACAGTGTAAAAGGACCAAGGTGCGAGTTCTATCTCCTGAGGGATGGCTGCGGCCAGGGCTTGGAAATCAAGTAGCTCTGGTTTGAAATATTAGCACCACCGCCTCCCAGCTGGGCGATTTTGAGAAAGTCATTTAATACTCTGCAATCTCATGTTTCCCCATTTATAAAATGGGAATAATAATGTCCCCCGTAAGGTGGTGGTGAAGAATTAAATGTGATCTTATATATAAAGCATTTAGCATAGTACCTAACAGTAACATGTCAACAAGTGATAGTAGTTTTATTTAATATTGGGGAAGGGTTTATATTTTCCTTGTAAGTGTTGATGTTCTTTAGGCTGGTCCAACTCTTCATAAGGCAGGAGTGTTTTGCAACTCAATGTGCAATCAATTTCCAAGTTCGTCTTTAGACCTGTGGGGTCTATAATGGCAGAAATCAGTTCAGACCCGACCAGACAATAGGTTGGTTTATTGCCTTCCTCTTAGGTCTGGCTGGAGAAGCTCAGGACTGGGTCCTGGTGAGCTAACATGTAGAAGGAAGCCACTGGGAGGTCCTGCAGGAGGCCGTAGTTCACAGTATCTTTACTACTTCTTCCTTTATTCTGCATTCCACATAACATGAGAAACACAGGTGAATCTTTAGTTAATGTGTTAAACCACCTTAAAATAGGTAGTTGAGCAGATGATTATGTTTTATATGTTGCCATTTATTCTCATCAAAATGTTGAAGATTCATTTTGCGTTAGTCATTTTATAACTTCTGTAGAGAAAATGCAAAACTGTAAATTTGAATATTTCTATGATACTGCTACATCTTTTTGGGTGCAGTGGGTTAGACTGCTGGACGCATAAAGGGTTATTTACAGGAATTAGTAGTATCTGTAACCATCATTATTGCAAACAATCGCTTTCTTAGCCTGGTCTAGGTGATTCCCCATGTGTAGTGACAGTATAACAAAGTATCACATTCACATGTTTAATTCAATCTAATTTTTTTCCAAATTGTCTTGTTCATTTTTAATGTCTTCTTTTATCCAGAAATACTTTCTTGCATATGATTCTTTTTCTGCATAATGAGATTGTTTAGAAATGCCTAGTAGGATCCAGACATATTGTTCTCACTGATTTTCTATTATGGGGAAGTTTTGGAGCTTCCTGTTGGGTATTTGCAAACATTCTGTCTAGGTTTGAGAGAGGCAGGTGGGCACATGACTTCCCCTTACATTCATTCATGAAAATGGATTCGAGTGTTTTTTAAAGAAAATCCACAAAGGTTTTGCCTTTTCTACCCAAACATCTTTATCTCTAGATTTCAAATTGGTTATTTTTTATCTTCTTATTATTTAAATCAATTAAAGTTTTGAATTAGAAAGAAGATAATTCGATTAAAATTAAATTACTTTACCAAAACAGTAAATCATCTTGGGACTAAACTTTCTTAAATTGCTTGTGTTCTTTCATTGTTCACTCAGTCAACTTTTTTTTTTTTTGAGATGGAGCCTGGCTCTGTCACCCGGGCTGGAGTACAGTGGTGCAATCTCAGCTCACTGCAACTTCCACGTCCTGGCTTCAAGTGATTCTTCTGTCTCAGCTTCTCAAGCAGCTAGGATTACAAGTGTGCGCCACCATGCCCAGCTAATTTTTGTATTTTTAGTAGACGGAGGTTTTCACCATGTTGGCCAGGCTGGCCTCAAACTGCTGACCTCAAGTGATCTGCCCGCCCCAGCTTCCCAAAGTGCTGGCATTGCAGGCATGAGCTGCTGCACTGGACCAAATTTTTTCTTTTCTTTTCTTTTCTTTTTGTTTTTGAGACAAGGTCTCACTCTGTTACTCAGGCTGGAGTACAGTGGCACAATCACAGCTCACTGCAGCCGCCTCCTCCTAGGCTCAAGTGACCCTCCCACCTCAGACTCCCACACAGTAGGGACTACACGCATGTACCAAGCCTGGTTCTTAAAAAAACAAAAACAAAAACAAAAACAAAAACACAAAAACGGGGTCCCACTCTGTTGCCCAAGCTGGTCTGGAACTCCTGGACCCAGGCGATTCTCCTGCCTGGCCTCCCAAAGTGTTGAGATGAGATTGCACACATGAGCCACTGTGGCCGATCTTCACTGAGCAATCTTTAATGACCAATCTTTATTGAGCACTGACTGTTTTAAGACATTAGGGAAAATACTGTGAGTGAAATAAAGATAGATTAGCAACCGTCAAGAACTTCCCTCTGCAGGTTTGTAGTTTCATAGGGAAACAAGATTTAGATGCAAATGCTTGTAACAACATTGACAGAGAAATCACGTAGACCAGAGGAAAGAAAGAAAGATAAAGCATCAGCCATTGGAAGTTGGACAGGAAGGGATTAGTCCTGGCTTGAGGGAGGATTTGTCCCTGCCTTTGTGTATCCTTTCCTTCATTTTCTGACTCGCATTCATTCTTTCTTTCACTATTTAATGATGCTCTTACCCTCTGGAATGGTTGAGTTAAAAATTACGACCAGGCAGGTGCAATGGCGCTCCTGTAGTACCAGCTACTCCGAAGCCTGGGGTGGGAGAATTGCTGAAGGCCAGGAGTTCAAGACCAGCCTGGGCAACATAGTGAGACCCTGTCTTGACACCAAATTGAAAAATTAGCCGGGCATGGCAGCACGTGCCTGCAGTCCCAGCTTTTTGGGAGGCTGAGGCAGGAGGATCACCTAGGCCAAGGAGTTCAAGGCAGCAGTGACCTATGATCATTCCACTGCACTCCAGCCTGGGCAACAGAGCAAGGTCCTATCTATTAAAAAAAAAAAAAAAAAAAAAAAAAGATAGACATTTCACCAGTTCTTGCAGGGCAAAACAGACATAGGCTCTGGGATATACAATATATACAAGAACCAAAAAAATAATAATACAAGCGCTGATTTTGGATCTAAAAGATTAAGTTCTGTTGTCTGCATGTTAATTTAGAAATAGTCCTCCTCAACATTAACATCTATAGACGTTTGACCTAAGGTTTGAAATATTACAGAATTTATTCTCTTTCTTTTTTTCCTCTGTTGCCCAGCCTGGAGTGCGGTGGCATGATCTCAGCTCACTGCAACCTCTGCCTCCTGGGTTCAAGCAATTCTCCTGCCTCAGCCTCCCAAGTAGCTGGGATTGTGGGCACACACTACCATGCCCAGCTAATTTTTGTATTTTTAGTACAGGCGAGGTTTCCCTATGTTGGCCAGGCTGGTCTTGAACTCCCGACCTGAAGTGACCCGCCTGCCTTGGCTTCCCAAAGTGCTGGGATTACAGGCGTGAACCACCACGCCCAGCTGATTCTCTTAACAGATAGAGGCCAAAAGGAGCAAGGATCGACACTGACCAAGGCCTGACCTCCACAGAAGTGCTCCCAGAACAGAGAGGCCCCAGGAGTAACAGAGAAAAATTCAGGCTGAAATGTTTGCAAACAGACATCCCCAAACACAGCGTTGGCATGAAGGAAACTCAGAGCACATTAGTCACTGCTTCAGTGGAGGAGTGGGAAGACCAGCCTCAGCCTGCTGGTGAAGAGCAAACTTTAAAATAACCCTACTAAATTAGAAAAGTGGTCAGGATGCTTTTTAAAGTTTGCTGGAGATAAATGCAGGGTAGGAGTCCCTCCAGGAGAGGCAAGTGAAGCATACAAATAGAAGATAAGATGTGACTGGCTACAGGGAAGGATGTCTTAAAATGAGCCAGCAATGAAAATAGATAAGCTGGAGTCAGTCATAACAGCAGCTTTTTAAAGACTGCACAGTGCCAGGATGCAAAACCAAGTTCCCAGAGGAACCATGAGATCACCCTCCCATTATACATGGTACTAGTCAAACTTTTCTAGGAGCACGGTGTCCATTCCTGAGTTCTAGAATTAAGGGGCATGAAGAACCTGGAGAACGTCCTATCCCTAAAGTCAACCAGGATTAGAAAATAAGACTTCTGCAAAAAAGTAAGGGTTCGAGATTGTTCATTGTGAAGAGAAAGCTAAGAGTTGATTAAATTGGCATCTTTAATTGGCAAGATTGTGTATGTGTGTAAGTATGTGTGTATGTATGTATCTATATATATGTATTTAAATTCAGCTATTTTTTTCACTAGGGTACAATCTTTTTAGCTATAATATATACATTTGGGGTTACATGTTAAGAGAATTGTCTAAAAATGGAGTTCAAACCCCAGTTTGAACAAACTCTTCTCTAAATCGAAAGCCATTTGCTTAGTGGTCAGAGGCCTCCTGGAGGGCCTGATCTTCTTGGTCTGATTTGACTTAATATTGGTAGGGATTACTGCCTAACGATTTATTTTTCTTCATTCCATTATTATTTTTCAGGCATCTTTCTTCTTCCTGGTCTACAGTATGAAATAGTGTCCTCCCTTATCTACAGCTTTACTTTTTGTGGTTTCAGTTACCTGAGGTCAACCACAGGCCAAAAATATTAAACGGAAAATTCCAGAAAGAAACAAATTGTAAGTTTTAAACTGGGCAGCATTCTGAGAAGGGTGATAAAATCTTGAATTGTCCCACTCCATCCCACCTGGGACATGAATCATCCCTTTGTCCAGTGGATCCACACTGTACTACCCACCCATTAGTCGTCAATACATTTGCTCCTGACATCCAGTCACTGCCATCCATCATGGCTCGATGATCCAGGTTCACCTGAAGCAGATGGTCCTTCTAGTTGTCAGAAAGTCAATAGTAGCCCAACCCTACATCACAATGCCTATATCATTTACCTCACTGCATCCCATCACAAAGGCACTGTGGTATCCCACATCATCCCAAGAAGAAGGGTGAGCACAGAACAGTAAAATATTTGGAGAGAGACCACATTCCCAAAACTTTTACTGCAGTATATTGTTAGAATTGTTCTATCTTATTATGAGTTGCTATTGTTAATCTCTTACTGTGCCTAATTTATCAATTAAACTGTATCATAGGTATGTATGTATAGGAAAAAACATAATATCTATAGGATCCGGTACCATCCATAATTTCAGGTATCCAACGGGGGTCTTGGAACCCATCTCATGCAGATAAGGGGGGACAACCATATTCTCCTGTATATGTTTGTAACAAGAATATTGCACTTCTAGGCACCAAGTTGCCTCCCAGCCCCTTCCCCTCTGCCACCAGAGAAACACTCCCACCTCCTCCATTCTTCCTGAGCTTCCTTCACGCATCTTGAATAAGTCGAAAGCTGTCTCTTCCCAGAAGACACGCCTTCTGATTGCCCTGGAATGCCTTTCTCCCACATGCACCCTGGTATGGAGGTGGGCTGCCATTGTCCTTGCTCCTTGTTCTACTTGCATCCACTACTATTGTTTCCTCTTGCAAAAATTCCCACTTTTTTGCACTTCATGGTTTTCAGCTCAATACACTCCTTCTTGTTAGTTTCTTCTAGCCAATTCCTGGTCACTCCCTTCCCAACCATTTGTCAACGTCTCAGCATCTGGACTCCAAGTCACACCATCATGCCCAATAACTTCAACAAATGCATGGCATTCCATTGTACCAAATGGTCTCTGATTCCTCAAGTTCTCATCTGCAATAGCTCTTCCACTCCACTCAAATCATCCACCCTAGTGCACACACATTGGGTCTTCCTGTCAATCCCTAGTCCCCCATTTTCAGAGTCACCGAAGCAAATGTCCTCTGAGCATCACTACTTCTCCTTGCCCTGGCTGGCTCGGCTGCTCCCACTGAGGCCATTCCTCAGCTCCATCAGGGTTTCAGGCTTGCAGCTCCATCCTCAGTCTCTCAGTGCCTTGACTTTGTCCCGTTGGCACATCCCCCTCATCTGGCCGATGCCAAGGGTTTAGCAAGTTTATAGCCCTTTTGCCAATACACTATATTCCCTTGCCCTTTGAGCTCTTTTGTTTGTTTGTTTGTTTGTTTCCCTCTTCTGGCAAACTCTCACCCTAAGGAACCCAATGGTTTGCATTCCAGCCCCCAGCAGCTGAACTTTTCTGAAGAAAGGCACGCAGTGGAGCAGACTGGCTTTATTGTAAATGCATAAAAATAAATCTCAGGGCCTGGTGCGGTGGCTCACGCCTGTAATCCCAGCACTTTGAGAGGCTGAGGCGGCCTGATCACTTGAGGTCAGGAGTTTGAGACCAGCCTGGCCAACATGGTGAAAACCTGTCTCTATTTAAACTACAAAAATTAGCTGGGCATGGTGGTGCATGCCTGTAATCCCAGCTACTCAGGAGGCTGAGGCAGGACAATCGCTTGAGCCCGGGAGACAGTGGTTGCAATGAACCCAGACTGCACCACTGCACTCCTGCCTGGGCAACAGAGAGAGACCCTGTCTCAAAAAAAAAAAAAAAAAAAAGAATCTCAGATGGACCCTCTTACTACATATTTTGATTAACTCACTCTCCTACTTTCCTTCAAAACTTCTATAAAGTTTCTCCCCTCCTTTGGTGACAGCTACTCTCCCACATGCACACACAAACACACGCATCTGCCCCTTCTTCCTCAAACTCAGCAGAAACTTTGCCTTCTACAACACAAAGAAAATTGAAGCTGTAACAGAAGGACTCTGTAATTGTTCAGAACACTCTTTCCGGGCTTTGGCAGTACAGGACTTTTTTGTCTTGCCCTCATCTCTCTGGCTACCCCATGTCCTTTGCACAAACCTGGCCATTAAATATCCACCATGTGATGCCAGAACTTTTTCTTCACTCTGTATGCTTTTCTTAGGCATTCTCAGCAATGACAAACTTGCACAGATGACTCACAAATGCGTATCTCTAGACCAGACATTCCATCGGCGCCTCCGACCCATCTGTCCACCTGTCAACCTGTCATCTCCATGCAGCGTCACAAAGGCACAGCAAGAGTTCCTAACTAAATTGTGCATCTTCCCACCTTCCAAGCCATGCTCTTCTACTTCTCTTATTTCAGCAAAAGACACTACCATCTTTCCTGTTCTACAAGCCAGGTATCTAGGAATCTAGATAACCTCCCTCACCCACATATTGATTCTAACACCTTGTCCTGCTCATTTCACCTCCTAAATACCTCTCAAATCCATCTCCACACTAACCCAGGCAACCATCACCCCCAGCCTGTATAACATCAGTAGCATCTTCCTGCAACAGCTTAGACCACCACACTATTCACCCTGTAACCATACTTTACTCTTCTCTTCCACTCAGAAGCCAGAGTGATCTTTTAGAAACATAATTCTGAGAATGCAGCTCTTCTGCTAAAACTCTTCAACAGCTTCCATGACTCTAAGAATAAAGAGAAAACTCTTTATCCTGCTATTTCCTGAGACAGATGCCCTTGGTGGCTGTTTAGGTCATGCTTCTGCATGCCACAGGACCTTTCTCCTGTTGTTCCCTCTATTTGCAATTGTCAGTTTTCTAGCAAAAACTTCTCTTGTGGCTCTAATTGTCAAATTGTCACCATACAATCAATGGCTTGCTGCCTGATGCACACAGAGGCCAATATGATGGCACCGGAGTTTTGAGAAAAGAAAAGCTTTATTGTCATTTAACTCACAAGAAGACAGGAGGAAATGCTCAAGTTTGTCTCCTGGAGCTAAGTGCTGAGGCAAGTTTTATAAGCATAGGGTAATGAGGTGTGATCTGATTGGATCTTGTAATGAGGTGATGCCAGGAGGCATGAGCTGATTGGATCCTGCCATGAGGTGATGACAGCACTCAATCTGATTGGATCCTGGGTTCTGCCTTGCGGTGCCTGCTTCTTCTTCTTCTTCTTCTTCTTCTTTCTTTCTTTCTTTCCTTTCTTTTTTTTTTTTTTTTTTTTTTTGAGACGAAGTCTTGCTCTGTTGCCCAGGCTGGAGTGCAGTGGCATGATCTAGGCTCACTGCAACCTCTGCCGCCTGGGTTCAAGGGATTCTTTGCCTCAGCCTCCCAAGTAGCTGGGAATACAGGCGAGCGCCACTACACCCAGCTAATTTTTGTATTTTTAGTAGAGACAGGGTTTCACCGTATTGGCAAGGATGGCCTCGAACTCCTGATCTCATGATCTGCCCGCCTTGGCCTCCCAAAGTGCTGGGATTACAAGCGTGAGTCACCGTGCCTGGTGCGGTGTCAGCTTCTTAATTCAGTGTCTGCTCCTCAGGCTGAGCATTTAGGTTCTTGTGGTTGCACACTTGGGCATGGTCAGGTTACATAAGCTTCAACCTGGGGGCTCTTGGCAACAGAGAAACAACTCACAAGTTTGCTATATAAAAGTTGAGCCAGATTGGTCTGGTATGGTTGGAAAGTCTCCCTACTATAATATATCCTTCAATATGCTTCAGTTTTACAAGTATTAGTATGATTATTTGTGTCTTTCTCCCCTTGTTAAGGAATGCTGCTCTGTGAGCACAGGGACCCTGTAGGGTTTGGTTCCTTATTGTCTGCCTAGCACATGACAAAATGTCAAGCACAAGGTAGGCAATCAATCAACTTTTGTTAAAGGAACAAATGAATAAGTGATCAGTTTTATGTCTTTGTGTATCTCTACAGAAATATGGATTAATTTATCATCTAACCTATAACTTAGTTCATAGGAGAGGATACCATTCTTTAAAATCAATTCTTGGCCAGGTGCAGTGGCTCACACCTGTAATCCCAGCACTTTGGGAGGCTGAGGCAGGTGGATCACCTGACGTTAGGAGTTTGAGACCATCCTCAAACTCCATCTCTACTAAAAATACAAAAATTGGCCAGGCATGGTGGCAGGTGCCTTTAATCCCAGCTGTTTGGGAGGCTGAGGCAGGAGAATCACTTGAACCCGGGAGGTGAAGGATGTGATGAGCTGAGATCACGCCACTACACACTCCAGCCTGGGCGACAGAGTGAGACTCCATTTCAAAAATAAATAAAATAAAATAAAATAAACTCTTTGCTGTATAAGTAGCATATCATAAATCGTCTTTTATCCCACATGTCCCTCTTAGATGACAAAATATGCAAATATTCTGTTTGCGTAGCAGTTTTGTTTCACAGTTCCCTAATATTTTATAATATTATTCCACTTACTATAGAATTTGAAATTAAGGAAATATTTGGGTTTTCAGTTTGGACCTTTTGATTTCTCTTCCTTTTTTCACTCACTGATTTGCATTTAAACTTCTACTTCTCTCTACTTACCAGACTCTGCTTCCTAACAGAGACCTTCCAGGATGAAAGGGCTTGTGGTTGGAGCTCAGCCACGTTGGTGCCGGGCAGTCATAGTGGCTGCATTGTGCAGGGCGGCGCCTGTGACTGTCAGAGCCCGGCGGCCTCTGCTCCAGCTCCGGGACAGATTGTTCTCACTGCTGTTGCTCTGATTAGTTGTTTTTCTGATTCTAAACTTGGCTTTGCAGTCTGAGTTATTTCCTATTTAACCTCACATGCAACGTGGCATCTGGCCATGCCTCCTGAGAAGTCTTCTCTGATTCTGCCAGTTGAAATATAACTTGGTTTGTGTATGTGGGCTAGACCCTCTTGAGTCTGTGCCCTGGGAAGGGAAATAGGTTCTTCTGGTGAAGGTGACCCAGACCCAGAACTAAGCACATTTGCAGAATGGCTGATTGGTCTTAACGTCCCCTGCCTACCCACACATTCCAGCTTATTCCTCCTTCTACTCCCCACCCCAAGCCACTTCCCACTTGGGACCACTAACCCTGATCCAGCAGCTTCTTACCTCCTGTGGCTCCAGTCACTCATCTCTCCTCTCTGTGCTCTCCCTCTCTGCCCATCTACATGCATTTCCTTCACACACTCTTCTTCCTCTTGCCACTAAACACAAGTATCCCTCAGGCCACCACCTTGACATCTTCTCATTGCACTTTGCCCACACTCCTTGGGAAGTCTTTACTCTGGAATACGTAGCATCACCTCGAACCTCCATCCTGACTTTCAGATCCATATAGTCAATGCCACTTGCAGGGTTTACCATTCACTACTGTTTCATTGGACAGTATGATGAACATAAAAGTGTTTGAGGCAAAATAGAGAGGCTGACAGTTCCATAGGAAGCCGGTAGGAATGGTGCTTCTAGGGGCGGAGAGCCTTGCAGTGGCCTTCAATTCCCATCACATAGGATCTATCTGACTGTATTATCAAGCCCAGATATGCTTCCTTTGCAGAGGGGACAGGTTGCAATAATTATCCTCCTGTGTGATGACATCTTAAGTGGCAAGTGACATTCTTGTCAACCACCAATATGGCTAGGATACGAGTATGCATGATGCATTCTACAGTATATTTTCTCTTTTGAGGTTTAGAAAGATACAAGAGAACTCTTAAAACTGTAGAACAAGGGCCGGGCGCGGTGGCTCACGCCTGTAATCCCAGCAATTTGGGAGACCGAGGCAGGTAGATCATGAGGCCAGGAGATCAAGACCATCCTGGCTAATATGGTGAAACCCCGTCTCTACTAAAAATACAAAAAGTAGCCTGGTGAGGTGGCAGGTGCCTGTAGTCCCAGCTACTTGGGAGGCTGAGGTAGGAGAATGGCATGAACCCGGGAGGCAGAGCTTGCAGTGAGCTGAGATCACGCCACTGCACTCCAGCCTGGGCGACAGAGTGAGACTCCGTCTCAAAACAAAAACAAAAAAACCTGTAGAACAAAATCTCTTTGATAACATCATGGGGAAATTGCCATTGAAAACCCAACAGTAGAAATGTTCAGGCACTAGCATACAAATGCATTTGATAGCTAATGTTGTTTTTTGAATTTACCCAATATTAATATTGGGCACTATTTACAATTAAATGAACGGCTGCAATGCAGTGTAACTATTAATGATAAAATGTCTGTTTGCTTTACAAAAGAAATATGATCCCTGGAAGTCCTTGGTTTTGCACTTAAATTAATTAGTGAATTGAATACCTGTCCCTTGGATTGCTCATTTACACTCTTGCTGAAGAAGGTGGCTAACTTGTCAGAGGAAATACTTTCAAATTGGCTAATTAATTGCATCCATCCTTATGTGACCACATTCCCATGGAAATAGCAAAAGGGCATCCTAAGGACAAACAAAATATATCTGCACAGACACCATACTTGTCATCAGCTCTAAAGTAATGTTATTTGTAGACATCTACTCAGTAAAAGAGCTGCTTGACTAATAGGGCAGATTAGCTTCAGGAAAAAAAATGTATATATATGGACATTGTGATTACATCTTATCTAATTAAAGAATATATGGTATCAAAAACTAAGTTTTAAACATTTAATATAAAATGAACATTCACAGATACGAAGAGTGCTCATATGTAACAACTGGAAAAGAAAACAGAATCAAGTTAAAGATGCCAAGTTACACACACACACACACACACACATATATATATATATATATATATATTTTTTTTTTTGAGACATAATCTTGCTCTGTCATCCAGGCTGGCTTTCAGTGGCGCAATCTCGGCTCACTGCAACTTCCATCTTCTGGGTTCAAGTGATTCTCCTGCCTCAGCCTCCCAAGCAGTTAGGATTACAGGCATGTGCCACCACACGTGGCTAATTTTTGTATTTTTAGTAGAGACAGGGTTTTGCCATGTTGGCCAGGCTGGTCTCAAACTCCTGACTTCAGGTAATCAGCCTGCCTTGGCCTCCCGAAGTGCTGGGATTACAGGTGTGAGTCACCTTGCCCAGCTAGTTATTTATATATTTGCCAGAAAAAAATAGTGGGAGCCTGAGGGATTTAAATCTTTATAGGCTAAAAGTGAGGCAGGAGAATAGTGTCTGGAGGCAGGAACATAAGGCTGATTCACACTGACTTCCTAGGACTAAACCAAATGGAACCGCTTCAGTTATGACAGGAAATATCCTCTCCATTTACATAGGGCATACACCAAGTAACCAATGGAAACCTTTAGAGGATATTTAAACCCCAGAAAATTCTGTAATGGGGCTCTTGAACCCCTATGCTCGGGCCCACTCCCACCCTGGGGAGCATACTTTTGTTTTCAATAAATCTCTGCTTTTGTTGTTTCATTCTTTTCTTGCTTTGTGTGTTTTGTCCAAATCTTTGCTCAAGATGCCAAGAATCTGGACACCTTCAACCGTTAACAAAAGGATTCAAAAAAGCCCAAAGGTTGACCTAATGTATCATTCCTACAGAATACAGGGCATCATCCCTTGCTTTGAACTGTATCTAAATTAGCCTGCAATGTTAGATCCTGGACATAGCAGGTCGTGTTCTAAAAACCTCACCAATGATGCCACCATATTACATCATTCAAGTCCACAACACCTCCATCCAAATTCCCTCCAATTCACAGTCAAGTAGCTAAAACAACCACATTAAAATAAATCAAGTTACTCCTGATAGGCATACTTGCCTATGCGCTGTTGGAAACCCCACTGGAGTCCCAGTTCTGAGGAGGTGTGCTTTAGACTTCTCCAATAAAACATGTTCTGTCAGTGGGCGAGGTAGTTCACATCTGTAACCCCAACACTTTAGGAGGCCGAAATGGGAGGATCACTTGAGTCCAGGAGTTCCAGACCAGCCAGGGCAACATAACAAGACCTCTGTTTCTACCAAAAAAATTTTAAAAATTAGCCAGGTATGGTGGTGCCCGCCTGTAGTCCCAGCTACTCAGGAGGCTGAGGCAGGAGGCTTGCTTGAGCACAGGAGTTGGAGGCTGCAGGGGGCTACGATTGTGCCACTGTACTCCAGCCTGAGAAACAGAGGGAGACTCTGTCTCTAAAAAGCAAAAACATGTTTTGTGAAAGATACCTCATTAACAGAAGGTAGCATGCACACTCCCTAGTTTGCATGTTCTGAATAATACTTTTGACTCCATCTAGAGTCTGTCCTTTCCTCCCAGCACTCCTGACTTGAATGAATGACAGAATGGACGTGACAAGAGATTCAGATATTTGTTAAAAAGGTAATGTCATGCAAGAGGTAATGACAGGGTGCAGACCTTGGGTTTCACCTGTTGGTTTCTGGAGTTGATCTCATAGCTTGAGCCTCATTATCTTGCATGACCTGTGCTGAGAATCATGCTGTGGCATATTTCCAATGCATTTCTAAGGATCAAGGTGCATTCCAAGTTGGTTGAAGGATTCAATCTAGTGAATGTGATGGGTGGATGGATCAAAGTGAATGTGATTCTGGTTTCTTGCTTGTTGCTGCCATGTCCCTCACAGCTTGGAAGAATTGGAAATTGGTTTTTAATATCATTAGCTAGAATTCTAAGTCACCTTCCTGTGAGACCAAAAGGGGAAAAAATCAGTTCAAAATGAAACTTTTCACAGTCAGAGTTTTAAAATATGGGCTTTGCAGTATCAATGCAAGTTTGGGGATGTTGGCTTATGGGCTAACGGCAAAGCAGGTGTGATTCTCCTCAGCTCTGGGGCTTTCATTTTTTGTTCATTCATGCATGCATGCATTCATTCATATCAAGATAGTGGAGAAAATTCATACTTAAGTCTTTATGACTTGATTCTCCCTCAAACCTCTCAGACAAAGGAAAGGAGTGCAGCTCTTTGGGTTGGGTTGAGGTAGGAGAGTTTGTTTTAAATCACAATACAGACATAGATTACTCTATATAGATGTTGGAATTATAATAAAGTGCAACATTAACGACAAACATAATTCTTAAAGATAAGATAATGTTTCTACATAACCACATGGTGGTGTTAATTATGTCAGTCTAAATTGCCAGATTATACACACACACACACACACACACACACACACACACACACACACACATATCCCAAACTGGGAAGTAAAGGAGTAAAACCCTGTTACATTTTTCATCTGACCCAAAAGCAAGTCACTGATTCTTTATGTTAAAATATAATGTAATTATTGACATTAAAATGAGAGAAAAGAAGTCTGGGTATTTTTGACTCTACTAACACTTCTACTTTAAGTGTTAGTGGAAACATAATAAGCTCAGATCCTGTCTTCAGAAAGGAGGCATTTATTCCTCCAGCTGCTGGGAGTGCTGCCTGCTGAAGGCTCACAGCTCAGTCCCTCCCCAGGAATTGCCTGTAATTGGAGGAGCTTTCTTGATCCTAAAACATGATCCCTCTCCAAGAACAGCCCACATCCATGCCTGGCCAATGCAGGAATATAAATATATACCTAGCAGCCCCTTGACCTCCTCCACTCCCACACCTCAGTATGGAACATTCTAGAAGGGCCATCTCAATCTCAGAGCTCCACATAAGTTTAGCTGAGGCAACTTCTCTCTCAGCTCAGTCCTACATCCCTCACCTCCTTATAAATGCTGCCCCTTGAGTACACTTTCTAGCAAACCCCAGCATGCAGATCTCTGGTTGTTTCTTGGGGATCCTGATCTATGACAATATGTGACTTCCAAATCGCTGGAGGGTATAAAGAGCAAAGTCAACATAGTCATTATAACTAAAGTCAAAAAAACATCAAATAAAATTCTAAGAGCATGAAGAGTATTTTTTAGCTGAAAGCATGAAATGAGATGACACACATGTATGTGTTCAAATCTCCTCCGTGAGAAGACAAAGACACTCCAGTGGATCAAAACAACAAAATCCAACTTTGTGCTCTTTTTTCAGTGTTATTTCTTTCATAGATGTCAGCTGAGGTCATCTTGACCTTTTAAAATTAAAATAAAATTGGCCTGAGCCTTTAGTTCTATGTCCTTAGGGAAGCACAGCGCCCTTTTCTGATATTTCTGAAAATTCCTGGGTACTTAACACTTCTCTGTCACTCCTGCTCACCTCTAGACATTTGACCTCATGCATGACTCCCACATAACTCAAACCCTTTCCTTGATTCTCCCTCAAACCTCTCCACAAAGCAAAGGAGTGCCGCTCATTATGTTGGGTTGAGGTGGGAGAGATTGTTTTAAATCGCGACAATACAAACATCTTCAAATTGGATTAGATATTCATTTTCTGAAAGTTCCTTGACCACTGAAAGCAGTTCATCATGCAAGTTTCCTGAACAATGATAATTTCCTCTCTAAACAGAACTCTGAGAGCAGCCAATAAAATATTTTTAATCCTATTTTTATTAGAAAAAATGTGGAAACTCCGGAGAAGTCCAACTATAGGGGAAAAGTTACTTAAATGATGGTAGTGCCAGATGGTGGGAAACTGGAGACCCAATTTTAAAGTTAATTCTCAAAGAATATTAAATGGCTTGGTAAAATGTTCTTGGTATTGAATTGACAATTAAAAAAATTGTATAAATGTTGTGATCTAAAACGTATATAATTTCATGTATATTAATGTAAAAATTGAAAGGAAATGCACTAAATCATTAACTGTAGTTTCCAAGTAGCATAGTTTCTAGATAGTGAGATAGTTTCTAGATAATGAAAATAAAATTAAAATAATTAATTAACTGTTAATTACCATTAATAATAGTAAATAATTTTATTTTCTATACTTTTCTGAATTTTTTTTTTTCCTGAGATAGAGTCTTGCTCTGTCACCCAAGCTAGAGTGCAGTGGTACAATCATGGTGTACTGAAACCTCAGCCTCCTGGGTTCAAGCAATTCTGCCTCAGCCTCCTGAGCAGCTGGGATTACAGGTGTGTGCCACCACACCTAGCTAATCATTTTTAACTTAAAAAAAAATGAATACATACTTCTTTTGGAATCAGGACAAATAAGCAATGCTATTTTAAAATATTTACTGGGGATTTACTTGGGATTAGAAATAATTATCTCAGGGGGGAGGAAAAGCGTAATCATGTACATCATTCTATCTTCAAACCTGCTCATTTTATGTCATGATGGGAAATCGGGGCCTTCTGAAAAGAGTGGCAATATTTCCTGTTGCTTCGCTGAGTATTTGTTGAAAGTGAGAAAAAGAAAGAGAGTGGCAAGTAATACAAATTAGTTGATTCAGCTGGGTGCCGTGACTCACGCCTAACAATCCCAGCATTTTGGGAGGCCAAAGCAGGCGGATCATGAGGTCAGAAGTTCGAGACCAGCCTGGCCAATATGGTGAAACCCCGTCTCTACTAAAAGTACAAAAAATAAGCTGAGCATCGTGGCGCACGCCTGTAATCCCAGCTACTCGGGAGGCTGAGGCAGAAGAATTGCTTGAACTTGGGAGGGGGAGGTTGCAGTGAGCCGAGATCATGCCACTGCACTCCAGTCTGGGGGACAGAGCAAGACTCTGTCTCAAAAAAAAAAAAAAATTAGTTGATTGATTCTGTGCTTGCAAATTCACAAGTGGCACAGACTTTGTATTAAGTATAATTATTTTGTATTTGTCATATAATTTTATAAAGTAATATTTCTATTACATATGCAGTTGTCTAATTCATTTTTAAATAAATTCACTACTCAATTTTAATGTCATAAAAGTAATGTGCTCTTTTTTAAACTAAAAAAATATGAATTTTTAAAAACTATTATGTAATATTTAAATGATAAAAATAGGTATAATAACAGGGCTGCAGTAGTCTCCTCTATGAATTGGTCACTGTTGTAACTATACCATTGATAATTTTCAGTGTAAGACCAGGAAAGTACAGTGCTCTCTCTTTACTGACAGGACTTCCCCTCCACACCACACTCCACCATTAAAATGGGTTCCCTGTGACATAATCACACAACTGTCCCAAGAACATGAAGGGTGCTAACTATATCCAACGACAAATGAACTGTTTTAAATTAATAAGCCAATGTTCACTAAGAAAACAAGTGGATGATGAGTTAAAACCGTTATTATTGAGATGGCTTTTGTAAAATCTGAGGAAAAGGAAAGACGGAAAGCATTTCTGCCAAAAGGATTCAGATTCTCCTTTTATTCACCCATCAAAATCCGTTAGGAAGGAAATTTCTACAAGAGGATTTCTTGTTCTTAGATTTTCTTCATCTCAAACCAGCAATACCTTCTTTGTCAAGGCAGAGTTTGATTGGTTGGATTAGAAGGGGATTGTGTTTCCTAAGGTGGGGTCCAGGGCTCCTTTGCTCAGAATCACTAAAGACCTTGTTAAAATGCAGATCCTGAGCCTTCCTCTGGAAATTCTGATTCAGCAGATCCAAAGTGGAGCCTCGGAATCCATTATTTTACAGGTTTCCCAGCGATTCCTATACACATGAAAGTTTGAGACCCACTGGGCCCAGTGATTCTCTATGATAGTTTTAACAAACTCTCGGCAATGTTGAAGGATGAGAGCCTGGTAAGTTTCTAAGGCTCATGGCTCACTGGACCTACAGAAGGTTTTCTAATCCCTTTAACAAAGTGTCTTGCCTTATGAACTATAGTTCTTAGGAAACTGGTGAAAAGATGGCGATCTCGAGAAATAATCTAATCTCTCCCCTTCCAGCCAGACTCAGCTGAAATTTAGTACCATCAGAGGCAGTTTTTGTTTTATCAGTTCAGATTCACCAATGATGATGCTAAATAGTCTCAAAATACATAGTTTAATGCATATTTTGAAATATCATTTGAGGTGACTATATACTCCAGTATCAGAATTATCCATACTTAATACACATAGTGTATTACGTGTGCATATGTGTGCAGGTACTTCGTTCCCCATGCTCATTGTAAGCTGTAGACCACAGTTTTAAAAATAACTTTTATTAGGCGGGCACGGTGGCTCATGCCTGTAATCCCAGCACTTTGGGAGGCTGAGGTGGGTGAATGGCTTGAGCCCAGGAGTTCAAGACCAACCCAGGCAACATGGTGAAACCCGTGTCTAACCAAAACAAACAAACAAACAAACAAAACAAAATAAAACAAAAACTAGCTGGGCATGGTGGTGTGCACCTAGTGCACCTGTAGTCTCGTCTACTCAGGAGGATCATCTGAGCCTGGGGAGGTCAAGGCTGCAGTGAGCCATGATTGCACCACTGCACTCCAGCCTGGGTGACAGAGTGAGATCTTGTCTCAAAAAAACTACTTTTATTATTTTTATGACTATAAACATAACACAGAGTTGTACAAAATTCAAACATTGCAGAAATACTTAAAGTAGAAAGTAAAAATCTACCATAACCCCCATTGCAAACAATCAATATATATGCTAATGGATATACATGTGTGTGTGCATCCAACATTTTTCTACACATATGGAACATTTTTAACATACATGGAATCATATACAATGCTATACCATTTAGCAATGCATGTTGGACTTGCTTCCAAGGTAGTACCTCCGTCATGTTAATAGCTGGATAGTATTCCACTGAATGGCTATATGATCACATTAGGTTGTAACACTTCTATTTATCATCAACCAAGTGGCACTTTATTTATCATAAGCAATTCTTGCTCCTACTTAGTCTTGAGATCTCTGCTCATTCGTCTTTTCCTCAAGATTTCTTCCCTGACCCCCTAACTTAGGTTTACTTCTCTACTACGTGATCTCATAGCACTGCATGCGAATCTTTCCACTGCAGCCTGATCCAACTCTAATTTTATGTGTATTTGCATGACTATTCGAGGCGCTCTGAGGCTTCTACTAAGCTGCGAGCTTCATGAGTGCAGCAGTGTGTCTGTTGTTGCCTCCTACCACATCCCCAGTGACCAGCATAGTTTTTGGGAAAGGGTAGGCTCTTAAGAAATTTTTTTCTTTGTTTTTGTTTTTGTTTTTGTTTTGAGATGGAATCTTGTCCTGTCACCCGGGCTGGAGTGCAGTGGCACAATCTGGGCTCTCTGCAACCTCCACCTCCTGGGTTCAAGTGATTCTCCTGCCTCAGCCTCCCAAGTAGCTGGAACTACAGGTGTGTACCACCGTGCCCAGGCTAATTTTTGTATTTTTAGTAGAAACAGGGTTTCACCATGTTGGCTAGGCTGATCTCGAACTCCTGACCTCAGTTAATATGCCTGCCTTGGCCTCCCAAAGTGCTGGGATTCCAGGTGTGAGCCACCGTGCCCGGCCAAGAAGTATTTTTCAACAGGTTCATAAATCACTCTGCCCATTTCAAAAGTGGCTTCTTTAGGATAAACTACAGAAAACTTATTGGAAAGCCCAAACCAAAAGGAATACCGTTTTATTTTTAATAGATCTCAGATATTCATGAAAATATTGTTACAGTAAAGCTTCCCTTGGCTTTTCTAGACAATGCAGATCATACATAAATAGTAGTGTATATTTATATAGGATTTAAACATTAGTATTTATACATTGAGCTTATATCCTAGAAATGTTGACTTATGGGGTACATAACTGAAGAGTGCTAGGATCACTGCACTAAAGGCAAGAGATCCTTGAAGAAACGGAGACCAGGCCCTAAAAGGGCATTCAAAGCTCTCCACTCTCTCACTCCCACTTTCTCTTCCAGCCTGTCTCCCGGTTATCAGCCCCTGCCATCTATACTTTAGCTTTGTCACGTGTTCTTTTTCCCCCACCCACCCTTTCTTTTCCCCTCCACCCTGCATTTGTTCACACCTGGACTGCTCTTCTCTCCAGTCTTACCTGTCCTCTAACTGCAGGGTCAAATGTGATTTCCATCATAAAGCACTCAGGACAGCCATAATAAAATGAATTCTTTCCCTTGTGTGCTCGCCAAGCCGTTTCTTCCTTGTACTATTGTAATACTTACTATTTAAGAACTTGCATTACACTTACTAGGTGGGCTCCCTCACTTAGATTATAAATTCCTTTAGAGTACATAGACATTGTGACAGATAAATAAACAATTATAGATATAGATGATAGATAAATAGGAGCTCTTTATGAATGAACTATTCGTTTATTTATCGAATAAATATTTGTGGGGTATCCTCCAATGGCAGTCACTGTGCTAGGCTCAGGGTATCACAATCTTTAAATAATCGTCTAAAGCAGAGGGAATTAAGGTGACAATAAGTGCCTAATGGCATGATTACATTAGCTAGCCCAATAGTTTAAAATTGGGTTTCTGACTGCATTTATGTTTCATTACACTACCTGATACTCTCTTAATGAGTCTTTCAGTGTATTCATTAATTGACAACATTATCATCTCTATATTATATATTCAGGCTTTAAGAAGTTTATTAACTTCTCAAAATTATATCTGCCAGTAAGAGTTGCCACTTCCCAAGTGGTGGGAAGAAGTTTCTTTTGTAGCCACTAAACTACCAGGTTTTACCCAGAGGTACAATTAGGTTCAAGGTCAACACTATTCCTCATTCTTTGTTCTTACAATATCAATACACAAACCCTCTACCATGATAGAAAACTCTGCCTTCACAAATAAATAACAGCAAGATTTGATGAGCCTTGACTTCCTTCTTCACTACCAGTAACTGCCATTCTCACAACTGGAGACATCATGGACTTACCTCTAACCTTGATTAGACAGGCAGGCATGGTGGCTCATGCCGGTAATCCCAGCACTTAGGGAGGCCAAGACAGGTGGATTGCTTAAGGCCAGGAGTTCAAGACCAGTTTGGCTAACATAACGAAACCCCATCTCTATTAAAATTACAAAAATTAGCTGGGCGAGGTGGCATGTGCCAGTAATTAGGAGGCCGAGACATGAGAATTGCTTGAACCCTGGAGGCAGAGGTTGCAGTGAGCTGAGATGGTGCCACTGCACTCCAGCGTGGGTTGACAGAGTGAGACTCTGTTTCAAAACAATATTAATAATAATAAATGATTAGAAAATTCACTTCTATAAAGTCCCTCCTAGTTGTGCTCAAGTTGTGAATTCAGAACAGATTGGCATCAAAAAAATTTTGTACTTTCTTAACAGCTGCTAGTTTCTTCCCATTTTAATAGCTGATGACAGGCTATTTCACCTGATAGGCTACTTGTGCTGATAAGTTAAATATATTTTATCTTTCTAGTACTATCCTCTTCTCTCTGACTCTCTTACCTCTCCTCTTCTCACACAAACTAGAGGGAACAAACCAACTAACTCCATCTTTATACCGAGTAGAGAGGGCAGGACTGTTTTGGTTAAATCTTTCCAAATCTCAAAGGTTTCTATGTACCTAACTTCCCCCAAACTCTCAATTATTTATTCCTTCCCATTTAAGAGAAAAGTTTCACTTTCCCTCTCTATTAGTCAGTTCCCCCCTCTAGCCATTTTTTTCCCATAAAGTCACTTCCCTTGTTAATTCTCTAATAATCTGCTGAGTTTAAACTATTTGTAAATGCACACTTTTAAAATAGCATATCATCACTACTCAAGTCATTAAATAATTTTTAGATCAATAAAGATCTGTTTAGAACTGCTCCTGGATTTTAGATTTTCAAACAGAAATTTATCTCACTATCCTCCCCAAACAAAACAAAAATACAAACTTAGATTGTTTACTGTATTCTTGCCATCTCATAAAATATTAAATGTTAGATGTAACCCGAGTTTCCAAATGACCCCACAAGGAAACTATGCTCTTAGGCATTCATCTTTCGTTCATTAATTCAATAAACATTGACATCGGCTCTGTATCGGGCACTGGGCTGCACCACGGAGCTCCAGACCACAGGGCGGGGGAAGTTCCACAGAGCTTCCTAACAGCTGCTACTCTCAGCATATATCCCTAAGCTAGCTTTCTGCCTGACCAATCAATAGCCTGTTCTGCGCTTTTCTTTACAAGATCACTGAAAATAATAAAAGGCCCTAGGAAAGCCAGTGTTTTTGTTTGTTCGTTTTTTTGTTTTGTTTCTTTTTTGAGACAGAGTCTCACTGTGTTGC